>NC_137895.1:47277192-47721172 GCF_963455335.1 Martes martes | reverse complement strand
AATGTCTTTTAAGAAAAAAATAGTACAAACTGAAGGGTACCCTGGCAGACCGGGCACCTTGTGTGACACCACCAGCATACTGGGGGGATTACAAAGACTTGTAACACAGGCACAGTCAAGACCCATCTCTCCTTCTTCGGGATCTGATACTCCCATCACATATCACTATAAGCATAGGTGGGGTGGGTGATATTTCTTTTCAAGCTGATTGATATTTCTTAAGGAATTTAGGGCCCATATCCTGGCATCGTTATTAGCAGGAGGAGAAATTTCCTTTCCATAGGAAGATGTTAATTTTCAGGTGTAGATTGTTTGGTTCATTACATCCTGCGACATCACAAGCTGCAGGGGCTGGGAGTGAAGGGGCCCTGGGGCTGAACCAGCAGTGAGGATTACCAGGTACACCTGCTCCCTGCCCCCCACCCTCCCAAACTAGATCATGTGACCTCTCAAATCTCAATCCTGCTTGCAAAAGAGAGCAAAGACTTTGTGCCTTGGAGGAAGGGCATGCAAACAGCCCAGAAATTCTTATCAAGAACCTTGAGACAAGCACGCCAGTGGCACGACATACCATTCTGTCCCCCTGCTTCCCATCAGCTTCCTGAGTTAAAGTCTTTTTTTTTTTTTTTTTTTTTTTTTTTGCCTTCTTGAGTAATGGAAATACCTTTTATGGGTGTCAACATGTTTGTTAAATCAATTCTATTTATTTTCTCCTGAATGTCACACCTACCACAGTCACAGTCATAATTAAGTTGAACCGCAATTAAAATGTAGACTAACCATTGTCAGCCTGAACAGTGGGCTGAGAGGCCGGAGAGACTGAAACCACTCTGAGCCACTCGGATTTCACAGGGCGAGAGAACCTACAACCATAGCCAGGCGAGCGCAGAGGAGAAATGGTCAAGAGATGGCAACGGACAAAGAAGAAAGTAGGGAGTAAGAAGGAAAGATCTGGACAAAGGTATAAAGATGACCCAGAAGCCACTGGAATAATTGAGAATGACCCTTTCCACGAAATCTACTTCGCTGAACAGCCTATTACCAGAGCTGTCAGCCAAGATGGTGGGAAAAGGCGGGAAGCTAGTATGTGGTGATTTGGAACATGGTCTCCAAAGCAGGCTATGCTCTCAGCTCTGCCATGTTCTAGCCAGAAATTCCTTAACCTCTCTGTCCCTCAGTTTCTTCCTCTGTATAATGGAGATGATGAAGATGATGATGGTATTATTTACAGCTGCAAGTTATTATGAAGCTAGAGTGAATAAACCAGCAAAATGCATTTCCTACACTGCTCGCACATAGTAGGTGCTCTGTGTCAGCCATTATCATTCCCTTTTTTTAGAAGAGAGAAGTCAGCACCCTACACTAGGACCTCAGAATCCTTTTCCCTAAAAGTAGATAAAATATTTAAATATTTGGAACAAGAGAAGAAGGGGGAAAAAAAGCACGCAATGTTTGCAAAATGCCTATAAGAAGTCCCTTCTTATCCAGGATGTTTGCTTTTTTGTTATGTATTGGGTGTTTTGTTTTTTTTTTTTTTTAGAGAATAGTGTCCCAAATGAGGAAAGAAAATTGGTATTGTGCCTGCCTTAGAGGAGGAAAGGTGGTAAGCTGGGATGATCCCAGGGTGTACCGCTTCTGACCCAGGTGAGGTCATGAAAGGGCTCAGAAAATCACCCCCCAGGCTTGGCTCTGATCCATGGGCAAAATTCTTTTTGTCCTTCTCTTAGTCCGAGTGAACTGAATGGGTTCAGAAGTCCTGGACTGCTCAGACGTTCCAAGCGGTGTCCCCTTGGCAGAGTACAGGGAATGTCTGTGTGTGGTTCCGCTGTCTTGAGCAGGAAATGAAGGGACCAAAAAGCCCCTTGTCCTGGGCTCTGAAACTTCCACTTCCTGGTATCTGAGCTTCTATCTCATCCTGAGTAAAGTAACTGGGGAGAGGACTAGGTCAAAGCAGGGGGTGGGCTCTAAATTTTGGCAAACCTAAAACAAGGCCGACTCTGATAGGCAGAACAGAACATTAACTTTCTGGAGTTAATTAGGCAATGAGTATCAGATTCCTTTAAAATATTTATACTCTTTCATCCAGCAATTCTATTTCTAAGACTGTATCCTGAAGAAAGAGTAGATATGAACATTCTTAAGTATCACTCAAGGATGTTCATTGCAGTATTGTTTTAATCATAATAAACTTGGAAGCAATTTATATGTCCAAAACCAGGTTTTAACTAGATTAGGATTCATGTGTTTTATGGGCTTTTATGGAGCGACTAAAAATCAAGATATAGAAGAATGTTTATTGATACTAGAAAATGTTCACAATTTATTGGCAAGTACATTCTGCAGAAAGCCTCAGTGATAGCTAGAGGAATCAAAGCTAACTAACCCCTCCTTGGCCCATGAATTTTAGCCTATAGAAAGGAGCACTTCTTATGCTGAAAAGCATTAGGTGTAGTTGAGTGGACAGAAAAGGGTCAGCCCTAGGAATACCTGGGTGGCTCAGTCTGCTAAGTGTCTGCCTTTGGTTCAGGTTGTGATCCCAGGGACCTGGGACCAAGTCCTGCATCCGGCTCCCCAGTCAGCTGGGAGCCTGCTTCTCCCTCTCCCTCTGTACTGCCCTTTGCTTGTGCATTCACTCTCTTTCTCTCTCTCTGACAAATAAATCTTTGAAGGAAAAGAAAAGAAAGAAAAGGGACAGCTCTGGTCCCAGACCTCTCAAATTTCCAGTATTCTCTCCCAGGATGGACATAAGGTAAACACCACCAACTCCCCCATAGACTCTCCTGGGCTCTGTATTTCCATGAGGGAAGCAGAATTTTCCAGCACAGGGATCCTACCTCTGGCCAGAGCTCATTCATGCAGTGTCGCCGGCCTCTCTGCACACATGTTGTCCATACTCCTGTCCATGTTAAGTAATGCCTGTAGGACCAGAAATATATGTATAAATACACACACCATATTAATTAATTATTAATTAATTTATCTCTGGGTGGTGGGATTATGAGTAATTTTTGTATTTCTCCTTTAAGCGTTTGTTGTATTTCATATAGCAAGCATATATTACATTTCTAATAGGTAGCAGAGGTAATCCATTAATTTAAATCTATGTCAATGGGCTGATCCTAAAGCAAGATCATTGCCCCAAGAAAAGAAAGGGTCCTGATTTTGCTTCTAACCTACAGTGTGACCTTGGGCAATTCATTCACTTCACCTTCCGAGCCACAATTTCCTTGTTTGTAAAATGAGCCAGTGGAAAAAATAATTCATAAGGTTCCTTCTACCTTTAACAATCCTGATCCAAAAAGTTTGTTTGCTTTTTTGAATGGTGAAGAACAGAAGGGTGGTTCTAGAAGACCTTGAGAAGCTCAGAAGCTCCCAGGTATGTAGGTGGAAAAGTGGACAATCAAATCAATCAAACTAAAAGCTAGTTGCAATGTCTGAAATTTCTGTTGTAATTTTTTCTTTAGAGCACACATTACATTTCTAGGGAAAAATCTTGTCTCTTATTTGCCAGACAGGAGTGACTTTTAAGGACTAGTTCTCTATCAAGCAGGCTCGTGTTTACTCGGAAGCCCCCTCCCCCCTCAAACAGGTGATGATTAAACCAAAGGAGATTTTAAATTCCCCTGAAATTTGCTGCGATAGGATTCACTCGTCTCTGGTGAACATTATGAAGCACATACTTCTGATTTGTTCTAAGCACAAGCTTTGAGGTGTGAAGGGACCCCAGACTCTTCCCTGACCTCAGTGTCAGCACAATGCTATGACAGACCATCCAACCAGATTCTCTTCTTTTAAAACGACTTTGGCAAAGCCTCGTAGAAACAGAACATCTTCATGTAAAGATTTCTCAAGTGTGTTTATATTAGCAAAACAATGTTTTTTTAAAAAGATTTTTGTTTGTCAGAAAGAGAGAGAGAAAGCACAAGCAGGGGGAGCAACAGGTAGAGGGAGAAGCAGGCTCCCCACTGAGCAAGGAGCCTGATGTGGGGCTCCATCCCAGGACCCTGCGATTGTGACCTGAGCCCAAGGTAGATACTTAACTGGCTGAGCTACCCACGTGTCCCAGCAAAAACACCATTTAAGGGGTTCCTGGGTGGCTCAGTGATTAAGCGTCTGCTTTTGGCTCAGGTCATGGTCCTGGGATAGAGCCCCGCAAGAGGCTCTCTATTCTGCAGGAAGCCTGCTCCTCCCTCTCCCATTCCCCCTGCTTGTGTTCCTTCTCTCACTGCCTCTCTCTCTCTCAAAAAAATAAATAAAATCTTGGGCACCTGGATGGCTCAGTGGGTTAAGCCTCTGCCTTCAGCTCAGGTCATGATATCAGGGTCCTGGGATCGAGCCCCGCATCAGGCTCTCTGCTCCGAGGGGAGCCTGCTTTCCCTCTCTCTCTCTGCCTGCCTCTCTGCCTACTTGTGATCTCTGTCAAATAAATAAATAAAATCTTTTAAAAACCCCACAAACCACCACTTAAGGGGTTTACAGGAACATTGAATCTTTAAAAAAAAGTCTTGTACCAGGTAAAAGAAATTACCAGTCTGAAATGACAATAGGGAATCCAATGACCTCTGCTGTCAATTTTCCATACCTGTTTTAAAAATGACATTTCCTTTTTTTTTTTTTTTTTAGTATTTCTAAATATACTTCATGCTGTCCTAATAATGTTCATTAAAAATTTAAAAATCACCCACTATCCCACCACCTCAACCATTTATTTTTCTACATTACTTTCCAGGTCCTCTCTGTGCGTGTATATAATTTTTATGTAGTTGTATTCCATAATGGATATATGTTTGGGGGTCCTGCTTTTTTACATATTACCTTAGATCTGGGACTTTTCTCTGATGTTACCTCATAGTTTGCATAAATGACCATTTATAACAGCTATACTATTCCACCAAGAAGATTTTTTTTTTTTTTTAAAGATTTTATTTGTGGGGCACCTGGGCGGCTCAGTCATTAAGCATTTGCCTTCAGCTCAGGTCATGATCCCAGGGTCCTGGGATTAAGCCCCACATTGGGCTCTCTGCTGGGCAGGAAGCCTGCTTCTCCCTCTCCCACCCCCCCTGCTTGTGTTCCCTCTCTCACTGTGTCTCTCTCTGTCAAATGAATTTTTAAAATCTTTAAAAAAAAAAAACATTTTATTTGTTTATTTGACAGAGAGAGAGCAGGAGAGCACAAGCAGGGGGAGCTGCAGGCAGAGGGAGAATCAGACTCCCTGCTGAGCAGGGAGACTGACCTAGGGCTCTTTCCTAGGATCATGACCTGAGCCAAAGACAATTGCTTAACCAACTGAGCCACCCAGAGACCCCTGAGACTTTTTTTTTTTAACATGCTTGATAATGTTCTCCCGGGACAGCCTGATCCTTAGTAGCTACTTTTGTGATTTACAGGCTCTGTGAAAACCTGGAACCATCATCTGCTGCTAAAATTTACCCAACAGTGATTCGATCCCTCATGCAAAGCCTTCCCTGCCTTTTCTGTAGGGTGAAGATAGTTTGAGGAAAGTCAAGATTTGTAATCCCTAACTTCTATAGTACTAACTGGTTTTTATCGGTTTATGCTTCCCCTCCTGCCAGGAAGCCTAAGGAAGAAGACAATGTTGTAGGAAAGAGAAAGAGAGAAAGAAAAGAACTTAAGTACCAAAGATACTCAACCTGCCATAAAATAGTCCCTAGTGTTCCTTCTGAACACCATTCCCTTGGGACTTGAGGGGGCACCCAGTATCATTGTCTGCATTTTCAGAGGAGAAGTGGAAATCACCAAGGTTAAGGGACTGGCCAAAGGCCAAAATCCCAGCCTGTGGAGGAGTCAATGTGAAAATTTCCACCTGTTGGCTCATTGCGCTGAAGTGGTCTCCCATGAGGGCCTTTACAACCATTCATCCAGAGGCCCCTTGACTCCCACAGTTGGGTGACCTCCACAAAGTAGGCCAAGGAAACTTCCAAGGGGTTTCCAGGATAGCACTTTGCTGCTGCTCTCCATCGCTACCCCTCCTGCTAAACCAGAAAACCAGGCTATTCCAAGAGTGAGAGGGCATCTCTCTACTTCCTTTCAGGGGTAAACATGTCCTTCCCCTTATACCCACCTCCAAGCCCAGCCACCAAGAAGAGTGGAGTAGTTTGTGACCCTTATGGGACCTCTTACAAAAGGAAAATGTGCTTGGCAAGGTAGTGTACCATCGCGTGAAACACACGGGATCTGGAATCAGCTCAGTGGGCTTGACTCCAGGTTATTCTCAGGGTGGTAGAAAGTCTGAGCAGGGCTTTGGATCATAGGAGGAAAGCGTGCCTCCTCTCGGTGGGTGATGGCCTGCTGGTTTGTGGGTTGGCAGTAGATAACAGGCTGATTTCAGCCTGGATTTATCCCCTTGGCTGGGTGCCTTTGTGTGTAGTGATGGACTTACACAACTATATGTGGGTGAAATATCCATCCTTTACTGATGGGTGACTTGAGCAAGTTGCTTAGCCTTTCTGAGTCTTGGTTTCCCCATCCATAAAATAAGCAAAATGAGAGCACCTTCCTCCAAGTTCCTCCGGCTAAATGAGACAGAGCTTGTAAGCCATGTCTCATGGTAGCTGTCTCCTAGTACACAGGCATTCCAGAAAATGGTAACTCTCCTTCTTAGCTGTTTAAGTCATGGTGTGGCTTTAGAAGATGAGAAAAGCCTACTCTTTACACCTCACTCTCTTGAGAAGCCTGATTTGCCTAGCAACATATTCTGTAAATGGAGGACAATTATGAAAAGAGGAGCTGAGATTCATTAGAGATTATTTGTTATTTTAATATAAATGTTATTGTTATCATTCTTTCTGGTTGCACCATCTGAAGGAGGCATATCTGATATGGAATTTCTAATTACATGTTGAGTTCAAGAAAGGATAATTCAGAGTCCACACCCCAACACACCCATGCCTCTGGAGCATACCTGCAATTTTGTTGGATGTCTTGGGCATTGGAATAGTCAACCTCATTCAAGTTATTAGCAAATTCTTGTTCTGCTGTTGTATGGTCGAGTGAGTGATACGAGTGAGTAATTCAGGAGCAAGCACTGAGGAATGTCTAATTTGCATAGGCACAGAAATGAGCCTTCTAGGCTAGGTTTAAAAAAGAAAGAAAGAAAGAAAGAAAAAAGAGCCATTGAGTAGTTCTTAGAGCCAGGTAAAGTCCCAGCACGCTCAGTCAGCAGCTCTGATGTCCACTCTCTAGGACCAGATAGACTGCCTTCCTTTATATATCCAATTGGTGAGAAGAGGACATTTACAATTTAGCCCTGGGAGATTTAAAAGAATGTCCTGGGTCACTTGGGTGGCTCAGATGATTAAGCATCTCTTCGGCTCAGGTCATGATCTCAGGGTCCTGGGGTTAAGTCCCGGAGTCCCACATTGGGCTCCCTGCTCAGCAGGGAGATGGGTCTACTTCTCCCTCCTCCCTTTGCCCCTTCCCCTGCTTATCCTCTCTCTGTCTCTCTCTTCCTCTCTCTCAAATGAAAAAATAAAATTGAAAATAAGTTTCCTGCCAGTTAATAAATAGAATAGTTGTGTGTGTGTGTGTGTGTGTGTGTGTGTGTGTGTGTGTGTGTATTTACAATCACTGGAGGGCAAGAATGAAATCTCAGCTCACCTAAAAGTGGAACACTTGCCTTTTCTAGGTGAACTCATGTATCTCCCAGGGAGTGTATCTTTCATCATGTTAGCGTAACTGCCTTGAAAGAAGTCTATAATCCGTAAATAATGCTGCGGCTCTCTCCGCCTGGAGTCTTTCTCTCAACTTTTATCAAGGAATATTTATAATCAAATAATTACACTGCGCTTTCAAACAAGCAACTGTAAAAATATCACTCAAGAACTCATTTTGGATTTTGGGAGGAGCCCATTTCACTCACAAAACAAAGCAACAATAACAACAAAAGTCACCACAATAAAGCCTTAACAGAAAGGAGGCAACTAAAGACTTGGTGAGTCAGTGTTAAAGTGACGGAAAATCAGGTTGGGGAAAATCAGGTTGTTTCCAGTTATTACGGCCCCTCACTTCCTGTTTCTCGGAACCAAATGAGCTGGGAACAAGTCAGGGGAGGATGGCCGTAGCCTGTACGTATGCGCCCGTGACAGGATGCCCCACCTGAGCCAAGACTATTCAGACTGAGCTGTTTGCCCACTGCCAACTCCTTCATTTTGCAGAGGTGAATGCTTGAAAGCACTTGTTTTTTGAGAAAAAAAAATTTTTTTTGTTTGCTTTGAAGAGGCATGGAGGAGGGATAAAGAGGGAGTCATAATATCCTTCTGTCTCTTTTGGTGTCCCCCCACCCCAGGTTCTGTTGGCCAGAAAGCCTGGTCTGGAGCCAGAAACCCAAGGATGTGGTTTCCAAGCAAGGAGTGTGGGAGGGCTTTTTGGAGCCCGGATGTCAAGCTCAGCACAGGTTGGTGATAGTTGCCTTCCCACCTTCACTTTGCTGCAGAAGTCCGCACAGCTTTTGACTCAGATTCAGGGCAGCCTTATGCTAAATGCATTATGCTTAAGAAGTATATGCATTAGCAAGGCATTATGCTAAGTGAAATAAGTCAGGCAGAGAAAGACACATATCGTATGATCGCACTTCTATGTGGCATCTAAAAATGCCAGACTCATAGAAATGGTGAGTTGAGTGTTGGTTACCAGAGAGGCTGGGTGGGTGGGGGAAATTGGGAGATGTTGGTCAGAGTGTGCAAATGTCCACATATAAGATGGGTAGATTCTGATGTTCTAATGTGCAGCACAGTGATTACAGTTAATGATACCATATTATATACTTGAAAGTTGCTAAGAGAGTAGATCTTAAATGTGGTCACCACAGAGAAGAAATGGTAATTATGTGAGTTGATAGAGGTATTAGGTAACCCTATGATGGTAATTGTTTTGTAACACATAAGTATATCAAATCAACAGGCTGCACACCTTAAACTTATTACACAATATTACATGTCACTTACAGTTCGAGACTGGAAAAAAGATAAAATGGGGACCTCTGAAAATCATACTGTAAGTTATCTCATTAAATTGTTTGGCTGTTCATCTCTGCTTACCTATCAAAACTACCTGGGAAGTGGGAGGCTGGGTGGCTCAGTTGGTTAAGCGACTGCCTTCGGCTTAGGTCATGATCCTGGAGTCTCAGGATCGGGTCCCACATCGGGCTCCCTGCTCACTGGGGAGTATGCTTCTCCCTCTGACCCTTACCTCTCTCATCCTCTCTCTCTCAAATAAATAAATAATAATAATAATAATAAAAACCAACTACGTGGGAAGTATATTCCAATTATAAAGACTCAAGGTCCATCCTATTCCTACTTAATCAGAATTTTGAGGGGGTAGAGCTATGTTTAAAATTTTTCTCAAGTGATTCTGACGTGTACCAAAGTTGAGTATCAGTCAGTACACTAAACTAGACCCACAACTAGGGGCATCTGGCAGGCTCAGTGTGTAAAGCCTGCATCTCTTGATCTCAGGCTTGTGAGTTCAAGCCCACATTGGGTGTGGCTCCTAGTTAAAAACAAAAAAATAAAACAACAACAACAAAAATAACAACCCACCCCCAACAATTGTATTTAAACCCCAAAGAGACAGGGGCCTATGCAGAAAGCAGGAAATGCCCTCTAGTGGCCAAAAGGAGCCATCCTCCATTCTGTTGGCCCTGGGACCCACGGCAGAGTGAGAGAGGTGGGAAGATGAATGTCTATTACAAACCACATTATAGACTCCTAATTGTACCAATATGCTCCTGAAACTTAAAGGTAAGATCTGTAAGGGCAGGAACCCCTTTTCTTGTCTAGTCCATGACGGTGCCTAGTACACAGTGTGGATTGTACCCAGGCCATTGTGGTATACAGCCTAAAGATTAGGCTCAGTATTACATGCTGCCTTAACATCTGGTAAAACCCGGAGGACTGCAAAGGCCCTAACTGCAAGTTCCTTGCCTGATTCTGCTCTCAAGGAGAAGGTCTCTCAGTGAAACAACACTCCTTATCAGATGGATCAGACAGAGTTTCTGCTTATCCCTGAGTAGCAGGTTCTCTGACAGCCTGTGGAATTGTTTAAACGAGTCAATCCCGGCCTCCCACAGGAACCAGGGAGGCCTCACCCTCTGCTCTTCCTGGGTGCAGTCCCTTTGCGGTGTGTGGTGTCCTTCTCCTGGGGCTGTTACTCTGTGTGACTAATAAACTGTTCTTGATCTCGTCTGTCCAGTGAAGGCTTTTGTGTTTGACCCCCTTCCCCATGATCCTAGGGTGAAAATCCCTCCTTCATCACTAGGGTAAAAAGACACAACTAAAACATCCATTGAGAGTGTTCAGTAAAAATTTGTTAAATGAATGAATGATTAAGACCAAAGGGATCTCAGCAACCTTAGGTATCTCCACTTTATTGTTCACTTGCATGCACTCTCAAAGTGATTGTAGGCCCAAACGAATAATCAGGGTAACAGATTTGTAGAATATTAGGGCTGGAAGAGATTTTAGAAATCTTCAGGATTAGAAACTTCAGGATTAACGGTGTCATTTTATTTCCAAAAGACCTTTGCCCAGACAAGCCCATGAATTCCTCAAGAAAAAGGACTATGTATTATTTATTCTTATATCCTTTCAACCCAGAATAGAACTGTATGTGTTTGATAAATAGATGAATTTGCAGAGATTAAGTGAATTTCCCCGAACACCTGCTAGTTAATGACCCTGCAAGGACTCCATTGCAGCAGTCAATTCTGTGAGATACAATATCCAGCTAGGAGCCCTAGGTATGAAAGTGGGACTTGAGGCATGACTATAAGATGAGAAAGACATTGTCCCTGCCCTCTAAGAGTATATACTCTATACTGTCCAATCTGGCAACTGCTAGCCATATGTATTTAAGTTAAAATTTAAAATTCAAGGGCATCTGGGTAGCTTGGTCGATTAAGTGTCCAACTCTTGATTTTGGTTCAGGTCATGATTCCAGGGTTGTGCGATCCAGCCCTGTCTACTTAAGATTCTCTCTCTCTCTCTCTCTCTCTAAAAAATAAAATAAAATAAAATTCAAAATCGCTGGGACTACACCAAAGTAAAGAGCTTTTGCACAGTGAAAGAAACCATTGACAAAACCAAAAGGCAACCTTTTTTTTTTTTTTTTAAGATTTTGCTTATTTATTTGACAGAGAGAGACAGATCACAAGTAGACAGAGAGGCAGGCAGAGAGAGGGGGAAGCAGGCTCCCTGCTGAGCAGAGAGCCCGATGTGGGGCTCGATCCCAGGACCCTGAGATCATGACCTGAGCCGAAGGCAGAGGCTTAACCCACTGAGCCACCCAGGCGCCCCAAGGCAACCTTCTGAACAGAAGACGATATTTGCAAATAATACATCCAATAAGGGATGCCTGGGTGGCTCAGTGGGTTAAGCCTCTGCCTTCTGCTCAGGTCATGATCCTGGAGTCTCAGGATCGAGTCCCCCATCAGGCTCTCTGCTCACCAGGAAGCCTGTTTCCCCCTCTCTCTCTGCCTGCCTCTCTGCCTACTTGTGATCTCTGTGTGTCAAATAAATAATTAAATCTTTAAAAAAAAAATACACCTGATAAGGGATTTGATCCAAAATACGTAAAGAACTTATACAATTCAACACCAAAAAAATAATCTAATTAAAAATGGG
The DNA here is from genome assembly GCF_963455335.1 of Martes martes. Lineage (NCBI taxonomy): Eukaryota > Metazoa > Chordata > Mammalia > Carnivora > Mustelidae > Martes > Martes martes. The sequence continues at coordinate 47,709,530 of NC_137895.1, read as the reverse complement.
CAGAGGACCTGAATAGACATTTTTCCAAAGAAGACATACAGATGGCCAACAGACACAAAAAAATGCTCAACATCATTAATCATCACAGAAATGCAAATCAAAACCATGTTGAGACATCACCTTATATCTGTCAGAACGGCTAAAATAAAAAAGACAAGAAATAACAAGTGTTGGCAAGGATACAGAGAAGAAAGGACCCTTGTGTGCTGTTAGTGGGAATGCCAATTGGTATAGCCACTAGGAGAAATAGTATGGAGGATTCTCAAAAATGTAAAAATAGTATTATTATATATAAGATCTAGTAATGCCATACTAGATAGTTACCCAAAGAAAATGAAAACATTAATTCAAAAAGACATATATCCCTCTATTTATTGCTGCATTATTTATAGTAGTCAAGATATGGAAGCAACCCAAGTGTCCATCCATAGATGATTGGATAAAGATGTGTTATGCATCTACGATGAAATATTACTCAGCCATAAAAAAAAGAGTGAAATCTTCCCATTTGCGACAACATGGATGGGCTTAGAAGATACGATGCTAAGTGAAATAAGTTAGAGAGAGACAAATATATGATTTCACTCATATGTAGAATTTAAGGAACAAAGAGACAGAAAACAAAAACAAAAACAACAACAGACTCTTAAATACAGAGACCTGATGGTTGCCAGAAGGGAGGCAGGTGGGGGAATGGGGAAAATAGTTAAAGGGGATTAAGAGTACACTTATCTTGGGGCGCCTAGGTGTCTCAGTGGGCTAAGCCTCTGCCTTTGGCTCAGTTCATGATCTCAGGGTCCTGGGATCGAGCCCCACATCGGGTTCTCTGCTCAGCACAGAGCCTACTTCCCCCTCTCTCTCTCTTTGCCTGCCTCTCTGCCTACTTGTGATCTCTGTCAAATAAATAAAATCTTTAAAAAAAAAAAAAGAGTACACTTATCTTGATGAGCAGTGAAAAGTGTATAGAGTTGAGGCTTTATATTGTACACCTGAAACTAATATAACACTGAGTGTCAATTATACTTCAATTTTAAAAGTTAAATTAAAAATTCAGTTACCCACACTAGCATGTTCCACGGATTTAATCGCTCTCTAGGGGCTAGTGGCTACAGAGATGGATCGCACAGATAAAGAACATTCTGATCATTCTATAAAGTTCTGTTGGATAGCACTACTATAGAAGGAAAGATGTAATGAAACCTGGAACCATAATATAAAGCAGAAGATAACAGAGGTACCAATTAATTGCCTTGGGGCTAAAGGAGGTGATTTCAGGATCAGCCCCCTCTAGATTCTCAGGCCTCTGAGGACCGGGACTCTGACTCCTAGCACTTGGCATAATACCTGACCTGTGGAAGATGCTTAACTCAATTTATTGATAGAAAATAAACTACCTGCAGAGGCAGTGTTTTTTTTCTCCTCTAACAGTAGAAAAATAGGAAAGTGTAGGGAATACCAAAATATCCGTAGCCTAATGCTGTAAAATGTTAATATTTTCTGTATCTAATTCAGGTCTTGTATTTGTTTTGTTTTAGGAAACATGCAGATCTAATTCATTTCAAGTGCTAAGAAGTATTCTTTTGTATTAAATGTGCCACAATTCATCTATCCTACTTGTGATAGAAATGTGCTGTTTCAGATTTTTACAATTAAACAATAAGGCCATAATGAACACTCCTATAAGTGTTTTCCTTCTGCAAGTATTCAGTTTATTCCTAGAAGTAGTGTTGAAGTCATACTGCTAGCAATTATTCATATGGCAAAGTATGCTAAATATTGACAAGTTGATTTCCAAGGGGATTGACCAATTTATATTCCCATCAGCTTTGTATGAATGTTCTCGTTGTTTCCCATCCTTGTCAACACTCGGTACTGTAGACTTTTATTCTTTGCCAATCTGATAAGGTGAAACGACCCAGTGTAGTATTTCCTAGGAACTTAAAAACATAAGAACAAGGTTAAAAATGCCTACCCTTCAATAATCCTGTCATTGGGGTATGAGAAGAACACCAGTTAGTGGCTTTTTGTGCTGTGATGAGAAAATTGGCACTAGGACCAAAGCAGTGGCTGATTTTTGAGATAAGCAAAGCTATGCAAGAAGAGTATAAGACACTTTTACCATCTGGTACCTTCTAGCTACTGCTAGGCATCAGGCCAGGAAACTTTTAAATAGGATTTGGAAATCAGAACATGTTCAGCATGTTTGCAGTGTGTTATATATTCTGCCTCATACAAACAGAATTTATTTTCTCATGTGTCCTATTAAAAGCATTCCAGGTCCCCTAGCTTTCCACTTCTTTGTCTCAAGCCCATTTCTGATGGAAGAAATTACTGGAAAGTGAGGAGCTGTGTAAATTAGGTACCTACTGGTGGGAAATCTTAGCAATCTGAAGGAGGCAAGAGGCAAGGTAATGAGTACAGACCGTATCTCGAAATACTTGCTCACGGTTAATTCACGTAGATACTTTAAATGGTTGAAGCACAGAAAATAATCCCATAATTTAGGGACATATTACTATTTCACCTTGTAGAGATTTGCCAGTATGATTCCAGCTAATGCCCAAGAAACTAATATGAACCTGTCTAGAAGGGCTTTAGAGCCTGGGGCAGTGGGAAACACCCAAGGCTCCATTTCCCCAAAGTGGTTCTTGGATGGAAATAAAGTATTTCTCAGCAACCTTTCATTACAGCTGGCATACTCATGGGAAACTTGAGATAATGCGGATTCTACTCCCAGAGTTATAACTTCAATTTTTTTTAAGTGATACAAGATCTGAGAATATTTTTCTTGCTTCTTCATGTGAACTACAGAGTTGTGACAGAGAAAGGAGATGGGTTAGACTCTGAGCAGCCAACTCAGATCAGTGGAAATATTTGAGATGAAAGCTCAGATGAACCAGTTGTGTTCTATTTTACTCATTGGAATCCAACACTTGGTTTTGCTTTTCAAAAAGGAAGATTTAGGTCACCTATGGTGTTCTTTCCCAAAACCTATCTGTGGATGGCAGCACTTAGAAAAATTATATCTTCTTAAAATAATTCACCCTGCTCACTCGAAAAAGCAGACTGTCAATTTCCTCCATGATTTTAGAAGTTGCCATGAAAAGGTAGCTTCCGCAGTAGGGCAGATGACTATGACAAGCTAACGGACATTTTCCCTTGGGAGATGGAGAGAAAAATATATTTAAATTATAGTTCCTTTGGCAATGCATGCCATCTTGTTGCTACAAGTACAAATTAGAGGCTAAAAATGTGATATTAAAGTTAAGAGCTTAGGCTCTAGTGAAGCTACATGATTCAAATTTTTTTTCACCACCAGATGATTTTTGTTTATCCATTTCATACCCTTATTTCATCATCGGTATAATAGGGAAAAATCGTTCTGCAAGCTAAAGAGGTTCACAATTTAACAATCATTTATTAAATTCTTTCAACTCATCAGGCATTTGTCCTGGGTGCTGAGGATGGTGTGATAAATAAAGCAATGTTCCTGTTTCCTCAGGCTTACATTCTAGTGGGGGAAATGGCCCATGGTAACAAATAAACAAGATTATTGTAATTGTCTCTAAAGAGTGTATTTTAAAATGGGTAGTCTGGGAAGCAGGTAATGAACGTGTGAGCAGGTGACCTCTGAGCTGGGGTGTGAATGGTAAGGAGCAAGTTCTGTGCAAGGGGGGTTGCGGGGAGGGCTCGGGCAGAGGGAAGGGCAAGATCCAGCCAGAGGCTGGATCCAGCAGGGCACGGTCAAAGACCAGAAAGCAAGCCAGCATGGCCAGCGCGTGGAAGACAGAGTGAGAGAGGCATGCCAGACCATGGTGAGGAGCTTGGGCTTATTCTCTGTGCCACGGAAAGCTACCAGAGTGTTTCTGTTTTGAAAAGACCATCCAGGTTACCATGAGAAGATACATTTCTGGAAGCAAGAAGAAGTCCCAGGAGGAGACCATGGCAGGCATCCACCATGGGCAGTGGTGGTTTGGTCTGGGGGTGGCAGGGTCCGGGCTGGAGACAATGGGCAGACTTTCAATATATTTTGGAGGCAGAACTCTCTGGATGTGGTGAAAGATAAAATAAGAGAACATTTCCAAAAAGGAGACAATGATCACTTGTAGGCTTCTGGTTTCATCAGCCAGGCATTTCGCTGGGACAGTTATTAGCCTATGTGTTGTCTTTAGGTTCAAACACTCCCTTCTGTACTGTGCTTTGTGATGCCCAGTCTGGACCCCTGTAAACTCGCCTTCCGCTTTGCCACCTGGCTCCCCGTTAGGTCCTGCCAGTCGTGGTGCTAGAAGGAAACAGAAGGCTGAGGAGGAAGAAACGATTTGCTCCTTCCACATGCTTCCGGTTTCCAAGCCCCTCATCCCTGTGTAGCTTCTTCCCCTGGCAACACCTGTTCCTCTGGTGGTGATAGTTGAATGCAGGTTGTGGTTTCTCTATCCTCTACAGAACGGACTTTATCATGCCCTCCGCAGAGCGATGTCAGACGTTCAGCTCGGAAGGCACCCCTTCTTTACTTTTCTAAATATTAATCATTCCACTCTCCCTGCTCTGTTCCCTCAACCCTAAGGGAAATAGCTGCTTCCTGCACACTCCATACTGTAGAAGCCCCGTTCTGCCCTTTCAGTTAGCAACTTTATACCTAGTTTCAAACCAACAACTTTATACCTAGTTAACAATGTCTATTCAATAAATAAATAAAATCTTAAACAAAACCAAACCAAAATAAAACAAAACCACAATTGTCTATTCAAATACCTACTGTGGCTTTTATTTATTTTAACTTTTTTTTCCCAATGTTACTTTGAGGGGTCATTGGGGTTTCCACTTCCTGACATTAGGAAGACTGGGAAGGAGAGCTGGAGAGTGAAGGTGAGTGAGGGTGTGAACCCTTGGAGATGCCCGCGAGGTGGCCCAGTGGAGGTGCTGACATGACCCACTGCAGACAGTCCGAAGACGAGAGAATGCTCCCATCTGGAGACATAAGTTTGGGAGGCACCAGAAAATAGAAGGTAAATAAAGTCATCTAGGGAGAGGCTATAGTTAGGGAAGATGGCCTAGAACACTCACTGATGAAACTGAGGTTTGGCCAGGGAACCCAAGAAAAATCACAAAGATGTGGGTTCTTGAGAGCCAAAAGAATTCAGTGTTTTAGGTGTGAGGTTCCTCAAAACACTAAAAATAGAACTACCATATGATCCAGGAATTCCAATTCTGGGCATTTATCCAAAGAAAATAACACTAATTCAAAAAAATATATGCACCCACCATGTTCATTGCAGCATTATTTACAGTAGCCAAGACATGCAAGCAGCCTAAGTGTCCACTGATGGATGAATGGATGAATAATGGATAAATAAGATTATATATATATTTTTTACATATATATTTATATATATGATTATACAAAATTTTATACATATAAAATATTATATGTACATATAGTATTATATGCACATATAATATATAAATTATACGTACATATAAAATATTATAAAATATTACATATAAAATATTATTACAGCTATATATACTTTTATATGTTATGTATATCTACATAAATACACAGGCACACTGACTTGATGGAATATTATTCAGCCAGAAGAAAGAATGAAATCTTACCCCTTGCTACAACATGGGTGGGCCTATGCTAAGTGAAATAAGTCAAAGAAAAATACTATTTGATCTCACTTATATGAGAAAGCTAAAAACCAAAACACCCAAAAAACAAAACGAAAAAAACCTAAGGTCATAGATACAAGAGAACAAATTAGTGATTACCAGAGGTGGGGGATGGTGGGAGGTGGCTCAGGGAGTCAAAATGTACGAATCTCCAGTTATAAAATAAGTAATGGAGATATAAAGTATAGCATGAGAAATACAGTTAATATAATGCTATATTGCATGTTTCAAAGTTACTAAGAGTAAATCTTCAAAGTTCTCATTACAAAAAAAATTTTTGTAAATATAGTAATGGATGTTAACTAGACATAATGTGGTGATCATTTCATAATAAATACAAATACCGAATTATTATATTGTACACCTAAAATATTATGTCAATTATACCTCAATTTAAAAAAACAAAAACTCATCACTTCCTAATTAATTTAGTCCATTTTACTATTATCTCTGCTCATGAAGTTATGTCTTTTGCCTCTGTATGCTACTGTGGACTTCTTTCCAACACCATATTCTGTGATGTCACTGTGGTCACTTGAAATAGTCAAGGAGGGAATATTTATACCAGAAATTGGCAAACACTATAATCAGGGCTTGATTTATTGTTTTGTTGATACTCTAATCCTGAAAGTTATACAGAAAATATTTGTGCACATTGAATTTAAAAGTGTCTGTAGCTGTTACATTGTGGATAGCACCAAAAAATTAAGGAAATATTCAAGTATTTAAAAATTATGATCTGATTCAACGAAGATCCACTCATGTAATCGATGGATTAGTTAAGATAGACACATCTCCATTGTTTCACTTTCATCTTACTCATTAACATAAATGAATATATCAACTAATATTCATGTTGAAATACACATACTCATCAGTATGTGAGTGACTTCTTTCCTGAATCAGATAGAAATAAAGCATTTATGCACAGTCTGATTTTATCAAACTGGAGTTAAATTACAACCATAGGTTGGCCAAGGATACAAAAGCTTGGCAAAATCAGTGGAAGTATTGTGTGGAAATTAACCAGCTATATGAAAGTTACACTAAAGAATATTGTACATTTATAATTATTTGTAAATTATGAGCTACTTTATATCAGTAGGATTTCTAATAGATTTATGGAAATATATGCATAGTATACACACCTCTTTCCCAGAGAGCTAGTTGTTAAATATTTACTAGACACCACTGTCAAAATATGTATACACATAAGTAACAAAAATTTCATGAAATACTTATATTTACTATATCTGGTGCTCTCTAATATCTTATATTCTATCTCATTTTTAAAAATCCATATTGCCACACTCCAAATTGATTTCAGCACCTTCTACCGAAGGTTCAAGAACTGCGGTTTGGAAAACCCTGCTTTAGAAGGTGCCAAGGTTATTATTTTGTTTGTTTAAGATTTTAAAGTAATCTCTACACCCAACGTGGGGCTCAGACTCACAACTCTGAGATCAAGAGTCGCATGTTCTTCTGCCTGAGCCAGCCAGGCGCACCCTGAATTTACTTTCGAAGAGATGTTCTCAAGGATGGTGATCAAGTGTCCAGTTTTGTTTAGTTTTGTCTGTTTGCTTGTTAGTTTTAGTAATCTCTACACCCAACATGTGGCTCGAAGTCACAACCCTGAGATTAAGAGTCTCATGATCTTCCAACTGAGCCAGCCAGCCCCTCAAATGTCCTTTTTATGTTCAGAGCTTACCAACAACAAAAACTAAAGAAATAGGAGACAGAAAATTAAACACACACACACACACACACACACACACACACACATCAAGGCAGAAATAGAAATCCAAAAGCCTAGGCTTGGCTTTATAATATCTGCTCTGAAAACAACTAGGTAGATTTGTAATGGCACAAGAATATATATGCCTATATTCCAGCTTTACAGATGAAAGGGTTTTTTTCTACAATTAAAAGCCTGTTATTTATATTCTCAATTATTTATATCCATGGAGGTGAACACTGTGGATAATTTTTTAAAATGATGTTCCTCTGCCCAAGTAGGTCAGGGACATTGCTGGGATAACTCCCTATGCCTGTATTTGGTAAAAGAGAATTAGAAGTTTATAGAAAACGACAGTTGGTATGAGTCCACTTGGCCATATTGCTATAAATATCTAAAATGTTAGACATCCATGGGTTATAAAATGGATGAAGTGAACCAACTTCTCTGCAGTTCACCTATATCAAGTAGACATTCTGTCATTAATGTATTAAGTGTCTCTGAAAGTGGCCTTACCCCTTTTGGAGTTTTTTGACAAGCCCCTGGGAGAGAATCTAGCTCAGCTTCTCCCAGCTGCTATATGGCTTTTGACAATGTCAACAAGAAGGCCTTTTTAGGATTCTTATTGCTATAACAAACAATAGAGAACCTCAACAAATGGAGAAGATGGTTCACACTCTGAGGACTCACTTATCATGTTGTCCAGGGTAATAGAACCATGATGACTGAGTAGTGAAGACCCATACTGAAGACAGAGAAGACAGAAATCCCTCTAAGTTTTTCCTAAATTCTGCTTGGAAACCTTGATAGGAAACAGTGAATCTTAACCTTTGGGGATGATGGAAACATTTCAAAATCTAATGGAAAAAGTAGCGTCTCCAGAAAAGTCCTTGCCCAGTGAATTGTGCCTATAATTTCAGGGCACACACAGATCCTCCTGATGCCCATCCTGAGGTTAAGAACCCCTTGCTTTTATTTTATTTTATTTTATTTATTTTTTAAAGGATTTTATATATTTATTTGACAAACAGAGATTACAAGTAGGCAAGAGAGGCAGGCAGGGAGAGAGAGGAGGAAGCAGGCGCTCCACGGAGCAGAAAGCCCGATGCGGGGCTCGATCCCAGGACCCTGGGATCATGAACCGAGCCAAAGGCAGACCCTTAACGACTGAGTCACCCAAGTGCCCCAACCCCTTGTTTTTGGATGATAAACTTCAGGGTAGATGATCTAGAAGGAAGAAGGGCAAATAAGATAGACCCTTCTGATAACATTAAAGACCCCTGGTCAAAGAAAATCTGTCTTGTGAGTGCTATTGATCCTGAATTAAGTCTATCAATGATCCCTATGCACAGAGATTACAATTCATGGTCAAAAGCATCAGATAAGGACAACTGTATATTCTGTGCTGCCTCAGATTATCAGAAATAAGCAGTATGTAAGTAAATAAATAATAATGGTGATAATGGTCTATACTCTATCTGGGTTCGTCTATAGGCAAAGTTCACTGAAGACTTCCGTGAGAGAATTAGCAAAGAGAAGGTTTGCTATAGAAAGTTTGAAGTGGATAAAAATAAATTTGAAATGGATGAAAGACCTAAATGTGAGACAGGAAACTTTCAATATCCTACAGGAGAACACAGCAATCTCTTTGACCTCGGCTGTAGCAACTTCTTACTAGACACATTGCTGGAGGCAAGGAAACAAAGGCAAAAATGAACTACTGGGACTTCATCAAGGTAAAAATCTTCTGCACAGCAAAGGAAACAGTTGACAAAACTAAAAGGCAGTCTGTGGAGTGGGAGAAGAGATTTACAAATGACGTATCTGATAAAGTGTTAGTATGCAAACTTTGTGAGGAACTTATTCAACTCGACAACCAAAAACAAATAATCCGGTTAAGAATAGGCAGAAGGCATGAATAGACATTTTTCCAAAGAAGACACCCAGGTCACTAACAGACACATGAAAAGATGTTCAACATCACTCATCATCGGGGAAATACAAATCAAAACCATGATGAGATACCATCTCACACCTGTCAGAATGGCTAAAATCAACAACACAGGAAACAACAGATGTTGGTGAGGATGCAGAGAAAGGGGAACCATCTTGCACTGTTGGTGGGAATGCAAACTGGTACAGGCACTCTGGAAAACAGTATAGAAGTTCCTCAAAAAGTTAAAAATAGAACTATCCTACAGTCCAGTAATTGGACTACTGGGTATTCACAAAAAGGATACAACACTATGGATTCAAAAGAGCACAGGCACCCAGATGTTTATAGCAACATTATCAACAATAGCCAAACTATGGAAAGAGCCCAAGTGTCCATTGACTGACGAATAGATAAAGAAGATGTGGTGTATATATACAATGGAATATTACTCAGCCATCAAAAAGAATGAAATCTTGACATTAGCAACAATGTAGGTGGAGCTGGAGTGTATTATGTTATGCAAAAATAAGTCAGAGAAAAAATATCACATGATTTCACCCATATGTGGAATTTAGGAAACAAAGCAGATGAACATATGGGAAGGGAAAAAAAGAGCGAGGGAAGCAAACCATAAGGGACTCAACAATAGAGAACAAATTGAGGATTGATGGAGGGAGGTGAATAGGGGACAGGCTAAATGGGTGATGGGTATTAAGGCAGGCACTTGTTATGATGAGTGCTGGGTGTTACATTTAAGTGATGAATCGCTAAATTCTATTCCTGAAACCAACATTACACTATATGTTAACTAATTTGAATTTAAGTAAAAATTTAGGGTGGGGGGAACCGAGGTGGATGGAAGAGACTCTGGAATTCTACCCCAAGTGTAGACCTGAAGCAGCACCAGAGCCTTTGAGCCTTCTCTCTCTTCATTCCCTCCGGCAATATATCAGGGCACCCAGTCTTTGATAGGGACATATCCTACATTTAACATGAAGTACTAGACAAATACAATTCTGAGACAAGGCCTCAAATTACGGTCTTTTAAGCCCCTCCCATATAGAAATAGTGGGAGCTGTCACTGTCACAAATTTCAAGCTGAAACCTCAACCCTCCACGACTGGCCGAGATTTATAAAGAAGACATTTACAACTACTCCAACTGGAAGGAAAGCTGTTAATATGAGGCAAGCCAAAGGTCAACATCCCAGCTTCCAAATTCATTCCAAGAGGAAAGAATTTACACAGAGAAAAATATTTCTACAGTCGAAACTGTTGAGACCTCTCTGGCTGTCTTTGCAAGCCTCAAAGGAGTTTTACATAGGAATTCAACAAGTTTATCAATTCTGAGACCCCAGACTTGCTTAATGAACAGTTCACCTCAATTGGGAAAAAAAGCACAGAAGAGCTTAGGAGCAAGAATACACCTGACAGAAAAGCTACCATTGTTATTCTTTGGTTCTGACCTACTGATGCATGGTGCCTCCCACGGTCTCTGGTTTGTTTGAACGTTTTAACATCAAATAACCATTTGGCACTGGGTAAGCTTGACATTTTAGAAATGAAGATATTTTAGACTTCTAAATAAGTTGCCCTTCTGGTTGTAAACCACAGACTATAATGCGTGATGGCCATCTTCCCTCTCACTTATTATTTGAAGTGTCATGTTTTGGTTCCAGTCCATGGGTCTCAAGAAGGGTAGGAACCGTGTGGTAAGTGGATATATCTGGGAAACACTAGGAATAAATGCTATTTGAAAACAAGAAGTCTTTTATCATGAATTCCTATCTCTAAGGTTCTAGAATAATAGGAAACACAACTGAAATTTGTGATCTTAAAAATAAATTAGCTCTGTATACATCCAAGCAAATTTAACAGTGAAAATGGACAGTTTTATAAACATTTTTAATGATTATCTTTTACCTTCTGTCTTTGTGTTTTCTTTATGAATCTTAAAGATCAGTGAATACATTGAAGTATGGACAATAAAAGGGCATTTGGGATTTGCTTTAACACTCTAAAAAGAGAAAATGTGTGTAGTGGATAAATGAAACAAGATCAACTAAATTGTTAAAGTTGAGTAACAGGTACATGGCACTTCATCATCTTTGTATTTGTTCAAAACTTCCAAATTAAGGGGTGTCTGGGTGGCTCAGTTGGTTAAGGGTCCAACTCTTGATTTTGGCTCCGGTCATGATCTCAGGGTTGTGAGATTGAGCCCTGTGTTAGGCTCCGTGCTGGGTGTGGTGCCTGCTTAAGATTCTCTCTCTCTCCTTCCCCCCTTCCCCTCCACCACTCTCTCTCTCACCCTTTCTCAAAAAAAAAAAATTCCAGACATGGAAATTTTCCAGTGATAAAAATTGACATAAAATTCTCCTTAAACTAGAAGGCATACAAAGATGGTCATCTAACCACAATCTTGCTGGTTTATTTGGTTAAAATGAAAAACAGATTGTTTTGTTTTGGGGTTTTTTTTTGGATTTTATTTATTTGTTAGAGCAGAGAGCACAAGTAGGGGGAGCAGCAGGCAGAGGGAGAAGCAGGCTCCCTGCTGAGCAAGGAGCTGTTGCAGGACTCGATCCCAGGACCTGGGGATCATGACCTGAGCTAAAAGCAGATGCTTAATTGACTGAGCCACCCAGGCAACGCCAGATATGTACTTCTAACAAAACATGTTTTAATAAATGAAAATGTTGACATAAATGGCTCTCAAAATTCTGCTTATTTGTCAAGTCAAGTGGTAAAATGGAGCCGGGCTAGAGGAAGAGGGAAAGAAAAGCCACGTACATAGCCTGAAGTGGTCCAATCTAACTCCTATGTCAAAGTGATGTTACAGGAAAGGATGTTGGAAAATACAACTGATGGGAGAGAGAAATTAGTGAAACTCAGTGAGACAGTAGGAAGGGCATCTCAAAGAAAGGACACAAAGGAAGTGAGAGAGAAGGTAGGGAAGGATGTAGGGTATGGCGAAGAGAAACCATCAAAAACAGAGAAGAGAAAACCTTCAAGTTCTTGTCAAAGAGATTTCACACAAGCTTCTGCTTGATCGCACAATGTACTGCTCTCATTTCAGAAGTTAAAATGATCTGCCATTCTGTGGTGACATCCATGCATGGGAATGGAGTTCAGCACCTTGTCAACTCATATAAGGAAGATATTATGGAATTAAGGCATATCCCTCGGAAAGTAGTTCCCTTTTCCATTCTCATGGAGCTTAGATAGAGGAGCTCAAGAAGCTTAGTTACTTAACCTGTGTTGAGAAACAGGATCCAGATGCTTTGGAGATTAATTAAAAGGGTCTACCCTGGGGTTCACAAAGAAAGGCTCAATCTTGCCAGGGCCTGGAAACTCATATTAGGTGCCCATCCAGGACAGGACAGGGTTCTTAGGAAGGCCCAGAAGAAAGGGAACATGAAGGGAGATGACGTACTTCTGGTTTGCTTAGTTATTGTACCACAAAGGATTCTATAAACCTATTTCCTTAAGGAATGGCGTCGACAATGAGGAAGAGCCCTGCTGGCCTCCAGGACCCCTTGGTTACCCCCTACAGGATGCATTCTTTTATCCAAAAAAAAAAAAAAAAAAAAGAGGAAGGGAAATGTGAGGATGCCATATTTCTAGGCAGGACAGGATCTAACTAATGTGCCAGTGGAACTCTGTTTTTCTGTCCATGAGTTGTTCCCATAGTGGGAAATATGTGCCAAGTGTGCCTACACTTATGTCCCCTACCATCTCCATACCACATTGTCACACACCAAAGTACTCATCTGTGCTTAGCTTACTCTCCAGACAATGCCAAAGGGAGAGTCCTACAATTATTTGTTCATATGGTTTCAGCAAGCCAAGACATTTAGAAGCACTATTCAGAAGAAAGCCATGGTGTCAGATTAGTATGTTTGAGTAAGAAAAGCAAGAAAAAGAAAGGGTTCCAAAAGGATTTCCAGTGGTCCTGGAGAAATCCCACCAGTTTTTCTGTATGAAGAGAGAAAGTAGACTATTTAAAAAATTGAAGTATAACTGACCTACAGTAGAAAGCATGTTTTAAGTGTACAGTTTGATTACTTTTTATAGAAGTCTACACCTGTGTAACAACCACTTAGATCAAGATATAGAATATTTTTATCACATCATGAGGCTTCCTCATGTCCCCTTATCAGTCAACCACCCCTCAAAAGTAACGATTAATCTGATGTCTCTGATCAATTCTTAGAACTTCATATAAGTAGAATGAGTGGATTAGTATGTACGTATTACAGTTACTCTTGTTTTTGGCTTTTTTCAAGATGATATCTGAGCATCAGTGTTGCCGGTAGCAATTCACCCCTTTTTACTGCTGTGTAATATTCCATTATATGCATACACTGCCATTTATTCATTCTACTGTGATTGAACATATGGATTGTTTACAGTTTGGGGTTAAGAATAAAGCTTCTATAAATATTCTTGTATATGTCTTTTGGTGGATATAGACACTCATTTCTCCTGGCTATATATACATGTAGGGGTGAACTTCCTGGATTGTAGGGTAGGCTTATATACAATCAGTTTCTCAAAGTTGTGCCATTCTACACTCCCACCCACAATACAGGAGAGCCTGATTTCTCTGCATTCTCGCCCTTACTTCAAATTGTCAGTGCTTTTAATTTTGGGCATTTACTGGATGTGAAATGACATTCAGTGTAGGTTTTGGGGGGTGGTGGCTGAGAGAGGGGCAGTGGGAGATGGAGAGAGAATCCCAAGCAAGCTCCATGCCTAGTGCATAACCTAGACACTGGGCTCTATCTCAGGACCTTGAGATCATGACTTGAGCCAAAAATCAAGAGTTGGAGGCTCAACAAACTGAGCCATCCAGGTACCCCTTCAGTGTGGTTTTCATGTGCATTGCCCCGAAGCCTAATGATGTTGAGTATGGATATATTTGTATGTGAGTATAGCAGTTATTTTGGAATCCTTTCCAAATGAAAAATTTAAAAGACCTTTGCAAGAAAATGACCGTGAAATCAAATACTAACATCCATGTTTACCGCCCTTCTGCTCTACTCCTCTTACACTGCCACCTTTCTATTTTATTCACTAAATATTTGTCGGTGTCTGGATATTGTGCCAGAAATTTCAGTGGAAAAGCCAGGACTTCCTCACCTCCCCACCCCCCTCCATAGTTTCCTCAGAGCTGAAACAATATGCAAAAATTAAGGTGTTATTATAATGAATAGTTTGTAGGGATTCTGCCTCCCCAAATCCGCCTTCCATGTGGTTGTGGGTCTCTAAAGTTGATTTTATACCATGTGACCCTGTGCCTTCCACTAGCTTCAGCTGATTGCATAAGAGGGGACACCTGATCCAAAAGGAGGCTCTTCATTGGTTGGCATGAGCCTAAAAGCTTTTCTAGCCTGAGTATTTGCAGTTTGGGGTGTTGAGGTGCTGGTCAGTTTATCAGGGTCCCAATGCATTGAGAAGCAGAGAAAGCTAGTCTACAGAGAGAGAGTGAGAGGGATAAAACTGAGATGTACAAAGGGAAAAAAACCACATGGACCCAAAGTAGAATGTTGCTAAGAGAGTAACCACCATGGTCCCTAATTTCTGTTTGCATCCCCGTGGGTACAGCGAACTTCCTGCCTTGGGTTCTGTGAGATATCTTAGCATCTATTCAAGTGAATATCCCATTTTCGGTGAAGCTAGTTGGAATACATTTTTGTTAGTTCCCACAAAATTCATAGAGTTTACATCCAACTGTGGAAAGGAGGCAAACCCCATGTGGCCTGTACCTCTTTGTTCAAGCACCCTCTATCCATGCCGACCTTACAAATGTTCGAATGTTGAACACTAAAGCCAACTAATGGGAAGAAATCAAAACTGGCAATCTCTAGAAGTAAGAGACCGTAAGATCTGCTCAATTTTAGCCTCAGTTACCTTCTCTGTTTTCTTATTTTCTTCCCTGGCCAGCTTTATTTTCTCCTTTACCACCTGTCTTCTTTTATCCCCTTGCTTCAGCCTCTTGCTTTTTGGAAACATACGGTTTTCAGTGCAAAGATAGTCATGAAACAAAAACATTCTGGTTTGCAGATGATGTTCTCTACAACTGAGGGTACTGTATTTTTGTTTGCTTAGGTATGGGACTTTGGGGTACACAAAAAACCTATTGACTGAAGGAAAACAATAGCTGGTTTAAGGGCTCATAAACTGTGGCGATCAAGGATAAACTGGGCCCTGTGTGAGTCCAGCCCTGTTTTTAGAGCTATGTACATTCAAGCTTGGTGGAGATTTTCACAGACTTGCCAAACACAAAAAGACAGGAGGAACAAAGGTCTTTGCTAAATAAAATAATGTAGTCATTAAAAAAGCAGGAAATGAAAATAAATAGGATAACTTCACATGTTAAGAAAAGTGCTCTTTCAAACTATTTAACTAGTTTAATAATCCGGCTGTGGCTCAGATATTCAGAAGACATCACAGCTCTGTATAGGAATTTTTTATGCAACTGTCCCTCTCACCGTTATAAAATGTAAAACTACCCGATATGAAATTGCTCTGAAAAACAATATGAAAGATGAATGAAGAGATAGCTTCCCAAAAGGTTTGTGATATGCTCAAAGATAGAGAATATTTTTTAAAAATGGCAAGATGAAAATACAGGATGATAAGCATAAGCAGTGCAGTCTGTTTTTCTCCTATGTATCATATTTCCTTCCATAATTCATTTTTTCAGAGAGGGAGACAGAGGGAGAGGGAGAGAGAGATCTCACAAACCTGATATCATGGCCTGAGCCGAAATCATGCCTTGGATGATTCACCCAGGCGCCCCCATAACTCATTTTTAAATTCCTGCAAGGACATTCTGCTTTATGATTAGAACATTCATTTATGCAAGGTGTTAAAGGAGGCGAGGAAAAACAATACCTGGAGGGATCAGCCTCACGGTTAGTCTGAAGAAAGTCTTGGAAAGTTCCAGCACCTGTGAAAAGTAGCCTCTCAAAGTTTGGACAAAGGTTATTAGGAGCACCTACTAAACTACATCACCTTTTTCAATGAATGGTGCTGGGAAAACTGGACAGCTACATGCTAAAGAATGAAACTGGACCACTTTCTTACACCACACACAATCATAAACTCAAAATGGATTAAGGACCTAAATGTGAGACTTGAAATTACGAAAAACCTAGAGGAGAGCCATGGCAGTAATTTCTCTGACATTGGCCATAACATCATCTTTCTAGATATGTCTCCTGAGGCAAGGAAAACAAAAGGAAAAATAAACTGTAGGGACTACATCAAAATAAAAAGCTTCTGCACAGTAAAAGAAGCAACCAGCAAAACTAAAAGACAACCTACTGAATGGGAGAAGATATTTGTAAACGACATATACAATAAAGAGTCAGTATCCAAAATATATAAAGAATTTATACAAATCAATACTTCCAAAACAATCCAATTAAAAAATGGGAAGAAGAAAAATGAACAGACATTTCTCCAAAGAAGACATCCAAATGGTCAACAGTCACATGAAAAGATGCTCAACATCACTCATCATCAGGGAACTACAAATCAAAACTATAATGAGATATCACCTCACACCTGTCAGAACAGTTAAATCAACGCAAGAAACAGTGTTGGTGAGGATGGATGATTTTCTACTCACGTGTAGAATTTAAGAAACAAAATAGACAAAAGAAAAGGGAGACAAAACAAAAAGCAGACTCTTAACTAGAGAGAACTGGTGGTCGGTCACAAGAGGGGAGGTGGGTGGAGGGATGGGTGAAGCCGTTGAGGGAGATTAAGAGTATACTAATCGTGACGAGCACTAAGCAATGTATAGAACGGTTGAATCTTTATATTGTACACCTGAAACTAATACAACATTTTATGTTAACTATATTTGAGTTAAAATTAAATGTGAAAAAGAATTAGACCACTAAAATATACAAATAATAAAGTACATCAGCTTTGTTTTCCATGACACTAGTTATTGCAACCCGACCTCATAGTTTCTGCTGGAAAATTCTATCTCATCTTCCAATGCATTATTTTCTTTAAAACTTATAAAAGGGACATAAGAAAAATGCTTTTCTCACACATTCCCTTTAATCCTTAACTTATTTAGCTTTGTGTCTTTAAAGTGGCAAACAGAATTAATAACGCTGTCAGGTGTGAAAATCCGGTGGCTAAAAAAGTTATATTAAGGGGAGGTTTTAGCTATAAACTGGGCTCTTGCCTGATGCCAATCATGTGTGCCATTATCCCCAGACAGGACAGAGCCAGATGCTGGGTCAGACAGGCTCTAAGCGCAGGGGTCTCCACTTTGGAGATTGTTCTAACGATATGTCCAAGTGTGTGACTTAGGAGGACAAAGTGGAAATTGTGTACGTGAGGCTTAAGCTTTGCATGAGCTCTTGTGACATTTTCCAAAGTAATTGTCAAACTCAGGTTTTTAATATTACCCCTCTTAAATAATGCGTCTATGTACCTAGTGGGGAACAGCCTACACAGGGTGATTTGAGAAACCTTATGAGGCTTCGCTGGCGGACAAGAATATTGCTGTCCTGCATCTTGCAAGCCCTGGCTTCCTCTCTCCCGAGATTCCATGTCAGTCTCTTCACCCGGAGAGCTAGCAGCGACCATCAGTTACGACTGATAAGAATTCACTGGACATCCCACCACTCAGCCAGTCTTTAGATCTTAGTTTAAATGTCACTTTCCTAGAAAACACATTCCCTGACACTCCGGACTAGTGTATATATTATCATGTTGGTGACTGTATTATTGAAATTATTTGATAATCATCTGTCTCCAACCTCCCACTCCCTAAGTGTAAACTCCCAGGATAGTGTTTATTTTGATCTGCGTATTCTCAATATCCAGCACATAACCTTAATCCTTCCTAGGTATTTAATAAATACCTATTGAGTGAATGGATCAATGAACGAGTGAAACATGTACACACTATTTAATAAAATGGAGCTCGAGAAATGTTTACTGAATACCTTCTATATGGTAGGCATTGAACTAGGTTCTGGGAAATCTAACAAAAATGATCCAACCCTGGGCTGGTATTGCCTTAGGCTCTGTCCTCAGCTCTCTTCTCAGCCTCTCTTACTCTGGGAAAGCTCATTCTTTTCAGTGACTTTAATTACCATTCTCTGTTTGTAAGGATTACAAAAATCCTCTCTCTGATCCTTAAAATGCCTCTGTCCAGATTATAGCCACTTCACTAGCCCAAAATGAGATGATAGGGAATGGCATGATTTGGAAAACTTTGTATCTGGAGATAATTCATCCACTCCAGCTGCGATCTGGGAGCCTTGGAACTTTCAAGACCATGGTTTAAGGGGAAATCTTCCAACTACCTGGGGACCAGTTTATGGGACCCCTTAAGACATAAAATTGGATAACTAACTTGCCCAGCTTGTAGGGCTTCATATGCATCTCTGGGGGGAGCTCTCACTATAGTAGCCCATCTCGGGATTATCCCTCCTCTGCAACACTTCCTCTGCTGAGACTTGATACTCTAGGAAAACAATGAGACCTAAGCCTTTTGAGACGATGGGTGGCAGAATGAAGAGATATTTAAGAAAGATCAATGGGGCAGTGGTGTGCAGAATGGGTGGAAGGAGCAGAACGGAGGTCAGGAGGCTGAGTGGAGGCCTTGGTGTGGGTGGTGGTGAGGGCCTGGTTTAGAGATAAAGTAGAAATACTGAAGTGTTGGGGTTTGATGCTAAATAAAATTAGAGATTAAAGGAGAGGATGGATTTCTAAATGTCTTTAAAGTTTTAAACCTTGGCAGTTAGAAGCAGAGACCCAGGAATGAAAGGTTTGGAGGGAGCTGATGACTTTGATTTTGGAAAATTGGGAAGTGAGGGTGTGAGATCTGAATATATCTGAACCTCTTCTGTGTCTGAGAAGGCTGGTAGGAACTCAACTAGGAGTGCCTGGGTGGCTCAGTCAGTTAAGTGTCTGCCTTTGGCTCAGGTCATGATGCTAGGGTTCTGGGACCAAGTCCCACATTGGGCTCCTAGCTCAGTGGGAAGTCTGCTTCTCCTTCTGCCTTCTGCTCCCTCTGCTTGTGCATGTGCTGTCTGACAAAAATAAAATCAATAAAAATAAAAAATAAAAATAAAAAAATAAAAAGATATGGAAAGAAGTTGGCTTTTCTTTGATGTACTCCTCAGTGGTCTCCAAAGAAATAGATCCAAAAAGAGGGATGGCTAAATAGATAAGAGGATAGATTTATTTTAAGCGATCAGCTCATGCAACAGTAGGATTTGACAAGCGCAAAGCTAAACGCTCACAGGGTTTCTTTGTTTCAGTTGTTGAGGTAGAATTTCTTCAGTAAACCCCGGTCTTCCCTCTTAAGGCTTCCAACTCATTAAATGAGGCCCACTCACATTATGAGGGATAATCTGCTTTACTTAATGTCTGATTTTAAATGTTAGTCACATCTTAAAAAAATAAACTCTCAGTAACAACTAGACTAGTGTTTGAGTAAACAACTAGGTACCATAGTCTTACCAAGTTGCCATCTAATTATCTACAGTGCTGGGTAAGGGCATTTTCCCTTAACAATCCCTTCGGAAGCTGTGACTTCCCTTCCCGAGTCAAGAATGATACATTGCCCTTGCCAGTATGCAGAAAAAAAAAACAAAACAACAACAAAAAACAGTCCTAGACAATGTCTGGCCAGCAAAGAGTCACAGGACAGAGTGGAGAATCTCAAGGAAGTTAATATCTATGGGCCAATCCTGGAAGCGACATATGTCACTTCCTTCCACAACCCATCGTCGATACCTAATTGCAATGGAGCCTGGGGAGTGTGGTTCAGTTCTCCAGGAAAAGTGGGAAATAAGTTTATGACCAGTGGCGGTCACAGAGAGATAGAATCAAGGTTTCTAGCTTCAGAGACTGATGAGATAGTGGTTCTGTTAGCCAAGATAAGGTCCACCCTGAGAAGCAGATGTGAGAAAGATACTGCACTCTTGTTTTCAGCATGTGGAGGCTGGAATACCTGTGAACACTCAGGCAAAGATGTCCCATAGGCAGCCTGCGCTAAGGTCCAGAGTTTGGGAAAGATGTTGGCATCAGAGATAAAGATTTGAAGAGTCTTTGGCCTCTGGGTATTAGAAACAATACATGGAAAAGAGAAGAATGAGGATGAATCTTTAAAGACACCTGGGGGAAAAAAGAGTTGGTAAATGAGTCTTTAAGCTGAGAAGACAGCAAGGAAGGCAGGCTCCCAAACACTGAGGAGAGTTTCAAAAAAGGGACTGATCAATAGTGTCAAAAGTTATAGAAAAATGAAGAGAAAAAACTGTGACTTGTACTTAGTGATTATTTTGTCTTTCACATTCAAAAATCCTCTCTCGGATTGTTCTTTAGAAAAGGGGATCAACTCATTACTGTAAGATACACATATCTGGGTTCAAGGTGGGAGAATGGGAGAGAATGCCTTTTTTTTTTTAAAGATTTTACTTATTTATTAGAGAGATGGAGAGAGAGCACCAGCAGCAGAGCAGCAGGCAGAGGGAGAGGGAGAAGCAGGCTCTCTGCTGAGCAGGGAGCCCGATGCAGGGCTCAATCCCAGGGTCCTGGGATCATGACCTGAGCAGAAGGCAGCCACTTAGCTGCTTAGCTTAACTGACAGAGCCACCCAGGTGCCTGGAGAATTCCTTTCTATTTGAAGCTCTGGATGGTCTCCTGGGGTGGCACAGGGGCTCCCACCACAGATCCCCCTGAAGTAGAAAGGAGGCACCACTGTCCTCCACAGGGAGCACTCCCCAGGGTATTATAACACAAATACTGTGTGTGGTAAAACCAACCTACAGATAATGGAATATTGATCACAGTGACATAAAATGTAATATCAGTCTTGGCAAGAAAAAAAAAAATTGATGGAGGTCCGCTGTAGAAAAGGGGACATGCTGAAGCTCCTATCACTGTCTTTCAAAGCAGGGATTCCAGGGCACAATCTGTGCTGACAGAGAGGGACACGGGGACTGGCAGGTTGAAGGTACGGATGTGACCAGCGGGGCTTGAGCTGTGCCAGGAGAGAGAGCGTGTGCACAAGGGCAGCAAGGGGAAATTAACTTCCTGTTGTGATGGAGACTTTCACAGTTGATACTTCAAGTTATAGAGCAAACAATTTATATATGTATTAATTATATATTATATTTATTTATATGTAAGTATATGTAGGACATGTATTTATAAGTAACTATGGGAAGAATTTTTTTAAAGATTAGAGAGAGGCACACCAGTGAGCAAGCAGGGGGAGGGGCAAAAGAAGAGGGAGATCTCAAGCAGATTCCCCCTTTAGCAGGGAGGTCTCCCAGGGGCTCGATCCCAAGACCCTGAGATCATGACCTGAGCCAAAAGCATGAGTCAGACACTCAGCTGACTGAGTACCCAGGCACCCCTGTCAGAAGAATTTGAAACAGAAGTTCTTAAAAGTGGTTCTCTCAGGGCACCTGGGTGGCTCAGTGGGTTAAGCCTCTGCCTTCGGCTCGGGTCGTGATCTCAGGGTCCTGGGATCCAGCCCCACATCGGGCTCTCTGCTCAGCGGGGAGCCTGCTTCCCTCCCTCTCTCTGCCTGCCTCTCTGCCTACTTGTGATCTCTCTCTCTGTGTCAAATAAATAAATAAAATCTTAAAAAAAAAAAAAAAGTGGTTCTCTCTGAGATGTGGGACCAGGAGAAAAAAGTGTTGAGGGTAGCTGCTTCTAGGTCTGTGTTGATTTTTTTAAACCATGTATAAAATTGGTTAAATGTTTTCATATATAAAAATATATATACTGATATGGGAAGAACTCCAAGTAATGTTAAGTTTAAAAAAGTACATCTCGGAGTGCTTTATTCAATATGATACCATTTATATAAAAAGGAACATAACCAAATAGTTCCTTATGTTCTGTGGGTACATATGTCTGTATGCAAATGCACCAAGAAAAGTCTCAGGAGGCTCTACAAACTGATAGCAATGTTTCCCTCCTGTGGGAGGCCTGGATTGTGTCTAGAGGAGCAGGGGGTCACAGGCAAGGTCTCCAGGCCAATGCTGCCCAACCCACCGTGTGCAAAGTCATTGCAAATTTGTTTAACATGTGGTCCCGATCAGGGGATGCTTAACATTATCTGAAATGTTTAGTTTTTCTGTTTTGTCTTGTTTTCACAACAAAAGTATATTACTTTGGCAATAAAATCAAACCCAAAAAATGATGGTTGACTAATGGCTGATGGTCATTCGGTGTGTTCTCTCTCCCATGAGCATTTTATTTTCACTAGACGACAAAACCTTAACTCCAAAGAATGCATCTCTAATGAAGCTGCTCAGAGATCAAGGCAGACTAAAGGGGAAATCATGTGGATCAAGAGGGTTCCCAGGGTTCCTGAAACTGTCCCACCAGTCAATTCTGCAGCGCTTATGTGCTCAATAAACTTTCCTCATATCTGATGCTTTTCATAAATTAAACAGGACCGCTCCTCCAAAGCAGGAGCACCAGGCTAGCTCCATAAATACAGGACTCCTTTACCATTCAAAATGAAACAAAACAAATAAAATGGCAAATCCTGTACCAATTCCCCATGAATACCCAATTATGCTCTCTGGTTATCTGATTCTGTGGGCCATCTTTCTAAGAAGTTCCCTGAGCGGCCTCTCCTGAGGGAAAGCATATTGTTTGGGTGGAAGATGCAGGGAGCTGTGAGTTGGGGGTTAGCTGCTGGGAAGAAGAAAGAGAAAAATGTTGTCAGTATATTCTGGGTTAGCTCCTTTCAGAGAAGCCGTAGTCAAGTCAAATGTTTCCAGTTTTACTGTGAAGGATCCTAAATCTCTGGAGAGGATATAGGTCTCTCAGATTTATAAAACATTCAAGAAACAAGTTTGTGAGTTTAGGTCCTGATTTGGGGGGGGTGGTCCTAATTTTTAAAATCCCCATTTCTCATTGTTAGCCACCGTCCAGATGTACCAGGACCTAGATTCAAAAGAAATGTGTTCTGGCGATTCTGTGAAAAGTATACTACATATTTTACTATGTTGTACATTAAGGTAGGTCCCCACAACATGGCTTTAAAGAAATGGAGTCGTATGGGGGTACGACTTAACATGCACAGTCTTCATTTTACCAAGAGATTGACAGGATCGCAGGATATTGGGGCTAGAAGATATTCCAAGTCTTTTTACAGGTAAGGAAACTGAAGCTCACGCAGAGGAATTTGTTCAAGATGAGCTAATTAGTCCCAGGGACACGGCAAGAATTGACAGTATGAGGACGAAAAACTGCGTTCTACACTCTTCGGTTTTAGAGTGGAGGGTGAGGACTAAACCAACATCAGACATATTAACAGGAGAAAGACATACAGTTCTATTTAGTATTTTTTTTATGCATACATGGGAGTCTTCAGAAGGAAAATAAAGACCTGAAGAAGCCATTAGGCCAAAAAGCTTACCTATCTCCTTGCACAAAGAACTATAAATTTGGGGATGGTGACAAGACAAAGGAGCTCGGTCCGGGAGGCCGTAAAGTGTGAGACCGTGACTAGGAAACATAGGAGGGAAAACTAATGGAAGACCAAGTTAATTTAGCAGGTTTGTTTGTACGGGTCCTTTCAGGCATCATTGCCCCCCCATCTCCAGTGATCAGAACATTCCTCTCTTCCTGCGGCAGGGAAGGCATCTTTCTCATGGGACGTTTTATGACCTGCTTTTAGGTAGAAAGGGGGAGGTCAGAGAGCCCTTCCTGCATGTTTCTCAGGTGCCTTCATGTGCAAACACAATCAACATGACAAAGGGGCATCTTTGGAGGCGGGATGTTCTGCCTTCAACATGCGCACATGGAGCGTTTACTACTAAGTCTTCAATAGGGCTAGAATCTCAGTGCAAGCCTAAGCGCCCAGGCAGGCCTTACAAGTTCACCGCTGCACTCTCTTCCGTCCTTAGAATGCTGTTCCACGCAGTGTTCCAGGCAGTCATTGGAAAGGAGTCCTATTTGTGATCCCCAGACGCAGGTGCTACTTGTAAATACTTCTCTTATTTAAAATGCAGTAAAAATGGTAGGACTGGCACCTGGAACATTCCAAGGAAAGTACCCTCGCTCTAACCCACAGCACAGATGTAGCACTTATGGTGCTCGTTATCTATCAGACTCATGATCCGACTGCCAAGAGTGGGCAGGATGGCACCTCTTTATAGAACCACCCTTGCAGTCCTGCCTGTTTGTTCTCTTCTCTAGGACCCTGCAGCTCAGTTGTCCAGGGGGAAAGGGTGCCTAAACCCGGGGTCCAGACGGTCTCTCCGAACCCGGACAACAGCAGCTCCACACGGTCCAGTAGCATGGCTGTCTGGGTCAGTCCAAGGTTCCCTGCTCCGCTTACGGAATCAGGAATCAGGTGAACAGAAAATCAGTGTGAGCAATCAAGCATTAAAGCAGCTTACAGCTCAGACAGAGAGAAGTGGTTGAGGAGGAGGCAGGGTAGGAGTGTCCAGAATTAATGACCCCTTTTATGGTGAACTTGATACCAAATGTGGCACTATCCCAATAGTCTGCTTTGTTACCTTGGCTCTGGGAATATCCCTGAGGCCTCTTTCAAGCATTGTCTGATCATTTAGGATAGGTCAGTCACTCTTCTGGGCCCTAGAGAAAGATAAGCAAGCCCATGCCCTTGGGAAACCTGTAGTCTGAAAATTGGATAGAAATAAATGCATGCACAGGAGTTGTGGACTAGGAAGGAAGTAACTCTGAGATTAGAGAACCAAAGGAACCACACTGGAGATCAGGATAGGCCATATAATTTGCAGAACCGATCACAGATGAAAATACTGAGCTCCTTATTTAAAAGTTATTACACGTCAAAGAAATCAAAGACAAATACCACATGATTTCACTTGTAAGTAGAATCTAAAAAACAAAACGAAACCCAGACTTAGAAAGAACAGAATGGTGGTTGCCAGAGTAGAAGAGGTCGGGGTCAGGGTGACGATGAAAGGAATCAAGGAGATCAAGAGGTACGAGCTTCAACATTAGGAACACAGTCAGTAATATTCCATTAATTTTGTATGGGGGCATAGTAGTTAGACTAACAGTGATCGGTTTGCAATGTATGCGAGTGTTGACTCACTGTATTGTATACATGAAACCAACATGATCAATTGTACTTCAATTTTAAAAAGTTAAGAATTTCAAGACAGCAGCCATAGAGCATCACACCAAGCATGGGGCCCTTCTAGGTGCAGGATCCTGGGTAACTAGGGCTAGAAAGTTGCATGCTCATGAAATTGGTCCTCTTGGAGATTCTGGTCTCCAGAAAGAGAAGGGCCAGTCCTGAAAATACCCAGCTTGATATTTATGGGGGGGGGGGGATGGTCACATCATTCAGAATAACCCCCGTGCTTTTCCCACACCAAGGAGACCTATTGAAATAGAGCATCATGGTTACCTGGCATGGGGACACTGCAGGGATTCTGTGGATCTCAGTCTCTTTCTACAGCCCCCAAATTCAGTCAGCATGGTCCTCATCCACAGCTCTCCGTACAGTAACTCAGAATTCACAGACAAGTGGTTCTAACACACCTATTTTGTATCTGGCTTTGGAGACTCAGCTAGCTGACCAAGGTCTCCAGCAATGCTGGAGTACAACCAGATAGCCTGGCTTCCAAAAGGGGCCCCCGCTTGCAAGGGAAGACATGGGGATTTAAAAGGCAGTGAGTTATATTCCTCACACCTCATATACACTGTGTAAATAAACAGCACCAGCTAATTTTTTTGAAACTGCATACTTTGGTCCACTGGGAGACCAAAAGCAGCAAATATTCTTGAATATGCTAACAGCTCTAATAAAATAAGAGTACTTAAAGAAATTATTAGCTTCATATGCAGGAAGAACAAATGGTGAACATATACACAATTAACATTATAATTACACATATACACACATGCACACTGATATATATAGAATACATATCCTATATATATATCAGTAACTTTTAGTTTAAGAGCTTGGAGTGTGAAAGAAAATACTTATTTGCTGGTTTATAGGGAGAAACTCAATGCTCCCCACTCTCTTACTCCCTGCTCTCAGGGAGGGGAGTGTTTGATATAAATGAGAATCAAGGATAACTGGGCCTTGACACAAAGGGGTGGAACTTTGCATAGGATTGACAAAGAGGTTAAAAGCTCTGCTTGTCAATGGCTCTTTTTCTGGTTACCTCCCTTGGTTTTTTTTTGGGGGGGGGCGGTGGTTCTTTGTAGCTGGTGTGATAAGAGGCTTGGGACAATCATTGCTTGGGAGGGTCACCTGCTCTGGTGAAGACCAAAGCGTAGACAGTGAAGGCCGCCTCTACTCCCCTTCCTCTGCTCTTTCCTTTAGGTTTGCCCTTCCTGCTTGCCTTTCTCATGGACTTAATATCTAAACATCAGGATTCAAGGAGTAGGCCTAGCCGAGAAGAATTCAGCCAGCTTCTGTTCTAGGTCTTTGCCAGAAGTACAAAAGCAGGGCCTTGACCTGAGTGGGGTTGAGTCCAGCTAACAGGGCTGAAGGGTGTGAGGTCTTCTAGTCCCAAACCAGGCATTTGCACAGAAGACCCCTTCCGTCTAGTTCTCTCATGATTGACAGATTTTAGCTCTCATGTGGAGCTGAATCCAAGATTCCAGCACTTTGTGACTTATCTTAATTCAGTCCAATGAGCACTTAGGAGCCTAATATGGGCAAGACACACTCTACACATAAACAAATTTGTATCATAGCTTGTAAAGGAATGAGTTTATTTTGACTGGTTTATGACAATTATTCATTAGTTAGCATTGCATAGGATGCACTCCAGTGTATGAAGTTGGTCTCAGTCCTTTAAAAAAAAAAAAAAGCAAGTTTTATTTTGGAATTTGGCCAAGACCAGCAGAGGCAAACAGTATGCACCAAGATAAGCCAGCTGAATTGAAGGGGGAGACAACATGCATTTGAATAAACTGCTGAACAAGTTCCATTTCTGGCCTTTGCATCTCCCTCTCAAGACCCTGCCTCCCTTTTTCCAGTGACATCAGTGATGGCCCAGCCTGCTACCCCCCGGCGGTCACAGATCTCTTAAGCCTTCATCTTCCTCTTCAATTTCGTCTCCTCCTGGGACTGGACCTCTAAAATTAACATCAGACACTTTGAACGTCTTGTTCTATTGCCAACAATTACAATGGTCCTCTACACTCTTAACCTTTTTATTCACTACCTCCTCTCCCTTCCTGGCTTCAAATGAAACTTGGATTTCCCAAGTTTCTTTCTGTGTGTCCTCCGAAGAAGTCTTCTCAAGTGGAGACAGCTCATCTTCGAGCACGTGCTCTCTCTGATGGCCAAAGGTAGTTGCTTTTGGCTCTAGGCCTTTCCCCCTGAGTACTGCTCTTTCATATTCTTTCAAAATTCCTTCCTTTTAGGAGTAAAAAAATGGTTATCAGCCAGCTTCCCAGCTCTATTATGTTCCCATCACTGTTATAACAAATTACCACAAAACTAAGTGGCATAGACCATCATAGAAGAATTCTCTTCCAGCTCTGGATGTCAGAAGTCCAAAATGGGTTTCTCTGGGCTGGAGTCAAGGGGGTGGGCAGGTCTGCATTCCTTCTGGAGGCTCTAGGGGAAGACTCTGTTTCCTTGCCTTGTCCAGCTTCTATCAGCCATGGGCAACTCTCAAATGGTGACCCCTTCTTCGAATCTCAAAAGAACATTGTCACTTGAACCTCTGCTCCCAGGTCCCACATCTTTTTAGCTTCCTCTTTTTCCTCTCTTTTATCTTTTAAGGGCCTCTGTGATTACCTTGATCCTATCTGGATAATCTAGGATAATCTCCTCATTTAAAAATCCTTTTTGTTAGGTAAGGTAACCTATTCATTGGTTTGGGGGATGGGGTCATGGACATATTTTTTGGTCTCTCTTCATTCCTACAGATTTCATCTCCAGAAAGCCCTGTCCTTCCCCCTTACATTTAGGTTTCTGTGGTGCAGAAATCAGTCTTCAACCCTTCCCTTGTCCTCTGTGAGGTCTAGCCTGGATCTCCTGATTCCTTGATCTTTTGTGCAACATTCATCTCACCCCTCTTGTCTCTTTTTGGCAACCCTTGGCCTCATCATCACTCATCTGAGCCTTTTCAAGCTTTCCTTCAGAATCCTGCTTAGGTCCTGGTCTCCTCTTCATCCTGTGTTCTTCCCAGTAAGTGTGCTCTTTGAGCTAAGACCTGCAATTCCCCTAATTCCAATCTATAAACAGCCTGCTCTCTGGTTAATCCCTTAAGTGACATGTTTATCATCAACTCCCTTTCCCTTTGCCTCTTTGGCCTCCTTTCTCTTTAGCGGACTTGGGCCCAGAAAGAATCAGACTCTGAGGGCTTCTGAGTCACTTAGGAGGGAATCCTAGCCCTGCACAGCCCAGTGGCCCCACGAGCTTGCTTCACCCAAGTGGCTCCATGGTGCCTTCCCCCGCCCCTGTTGAGCCCCCCTCTCGCAGGCTGCATGGTGAAAATTTCCAACAGACTTCTCAAACTTCCCACACAACCTGCATATCCCTTGCTCTTGGCATAGATGTTTTCTCAGGATCCAATGAGAAATTAGAGGCCCCATGAGCCACAGACTCCTGCACTATGTTGATCTACATAAGAAACATCTCTTCTTGCCTCCCTTCTGTTAGCTTAGAGGGGAGAATGCTCCTTTTTCCTCTCGAAGGCCAAGCCCTTCGTCTGCGTGCTAAACCCCCTCTCTCCTACGATATCCTCTTCTTAGACATCCTTTGTCTCCTTCTGTCCATTCAAGAATATGTTCAAGTTTTTCTAGTCTAAACATAATCCTTTCATACTCCCCTACCCTCAAAGCTACTCATCAAATCTCTTTTCCTACAAAGATAGTATGGGGACAAATTGTGGGACATCACCAAACCTGAAAAAAAGAACAACTTACTCTTGCAGTAGGAAATGAGGAAAAAGAACTTTCAGGGGTGAACTTAGCCACCCCTAGGATGATCCAGAAGTAGGAGGATACAGGTTTAGGGCCTAAACCTTGTATAAGATGGTGGTGGTAGGGCTCTCTTTGTAAAAACACAAAATTAGGTCCCCAAATACAAGATTTTGGAAGAGACAGGTCAAAGTCATGGGTCCTGAAGGTTAAGCCTTATGAGCCTCAGTGAGTCTGCGTCTGCCCAGGCGATGGTGCGGGGACATTCCAGTAACTGACAATGTTGCTGAGAAAGTATTCCTCTAGTAGTTGTATTGTGTTCTTTGAGAAAAGTGCTTCCTAGAAGATAGTAAGCATTTCACTACTAATATTTAAGAAGATATGAGGGGATGACTGATTAAACATTTTTTAAAAATCTTTGTCTTTAGCTTTACAGTTGACTTCTCTTGCGGGAAGGGATACCAGATTTCCAGTTATGCTCATAATGTAAAATTCTCTTTTAAAGTATATAGCTTTATGATTAATTTTTAGATTATTAGAAGTGAAGCTATTAATAGTACAGACTGGTGGGATATGGATATGGCAACACTGGAGGGCTAGTAGGAGATTGATCATACTTGAGATCATTCCAAAAGGAATGGCATGGCTTGTAAAAGAAAACTCCAGAGAAATAAAATTTGTCAGTGTGACTCCATTGCTGCCCCAGAGAGAAGGTACCAGAGCCCATAGTCATGAGCACCTGAACTGTATGGCAAGAATATTCCAAGGTGGAGATGGATACATGATGGATCACAGATTGATGACACAGTTATATTACCACAGGTGAGTCCTGTTGCTGAGTTATGCTTCCTTGGCAACATTTTGATCATAATTAGGCTTTGCCTACAAGCTATAATTCTCTCATTAGCAAACTATG
Organism: Martes martes; assembly: GCF_963455335.1. Lineage (NCBI taxonomy): Eukaryota > Metazoa > Chordata > Mammalia > Carnivora > Mustelidae > Martes > Martes martes. The sequence continues at coordinate 47,679,366 of NC_137895.1, read as the reverse complement.
AACATCTGGCTTCCTTGGTGGTTTATTACTCAGTACCAATTCATCAATCAACATTCTGGTGTTTAGACATAAATCCTCCTGGGTTTGGGCCCCCATGCTGGTGAACTTCATTCCTGAGCCTGCCAGACTGAGGTCTAGAGGGAAGGTGGCCAAGGTGATTATCACCTTATAGCTGTCTAGGTGGCCAGCCTTCTCCCCACTCAGACCCACGGGGTCCATCTGATCTGCTGTGTGGTAAACCACTGCCCCACTCGCTCCTTAGCCTGAAGCCAGCCGCTGCCCTTGTTACTCACTAAGACTGCCTTCGGGAAGAGGCTCCATGGTCTTATCCAGTTTGGGCTTCAATTCAGAGCTCATCTCCACTGACCCCCTTGGGATACTTTGAGCCTTTGATGCTCTCCATCTGGTTTCTTGGCTCTGTCAAATTTTTAAAGTATTTAAAGATATATGTTTTAAGTATTTCCCACACAGACCCCATTCTTGCTTGCCCCTTAAACATAGACCTCTCCATGGCCAAGGGCAGAGATCAGGGTGCTAGGTCAGACCACTTGGGTTCAAAATCCACATATCAACTGTGTGAATTTGGGTAGATTGTGGACTCTCTCTGAACCTCCGATGATTCATCTGAAAACACAGTCATAGTATCTGCTAAGTGAAATTGCTGCCAGGATTCAAGAAGATAATTCCCATAAAGTGCAGAGCTTGGCATCTGATGAAGACTCAGTAAGTGATAGCTGTCTTTCTTCCCAACCACACCCGTGGCTTCAGTTACTGTGTGAAATAATCAGATGAATTTCTCCAGCCTAGAGCCCTCCACTCAGCACCAAATCAGTATTTTAACTGCCAGCTGACATCTGTAGGTCCCTCAAACTGAGCAGGTCTGAAATGGAACTCCTTAACACCATTCCAACCACCAGGCCCCATCCTCATTGAACATTTTCACCTATTATCTTATGATTGTATCATGATACACCCAGTCACCCAAGCCAGAAAATTAGGAATAATTGTTCCACCTGCCTCTCCCACACATCTCCCCCTTTAACTGGCCACTACCTTGAGTTCCTTTTCAAATATTGCTCCCTTGCACTCCTCTGCTTCCTCGAAGATCAACTCTCCGGCCTTTCACAATCTGGTTACAACTGGCCTCCTTCCTCCCTCCCCACCACCACACCCCTGTCCCTCCTTCCTGCACCAAGGCCTTAGTAAATGCATCATGTTCTCTCTCAAGTGTCTTTTTCTCCTCTGAGCCTTCTGTCCCCTCGGCCTCAAATGCCTCCTCTCTTCCAGCAAGCTCCTACTCAGCTTCTGCGCTCAGCTCGGCTCAAACGTCACCTCTTCTGTGACATTTCCCCTGGATCAGAATGTGGTCAATTTCTTACGACAGTGCTGAGTATGTTGTTTTGACACAATCTGTGTCTGTCTGGTCCACCTGACTGTGAATTCCCTGAGGAAAACACCTTACTGCTTCCATGACTGTCCTCTTAACATGACACCTGTCCTGGAAGGACCAGATGGCAGGCCACACTTAGAAGGCAGCTAGTAGCAGTTACCTTTGGTTGAGCAATCACCACATTCCACACAGAAGGCTTTACATTTTCTCATTCTGCCCACCTCCATGATCATTCCTTGTTCCTAGAACTCCAGGTCTAGTTGCATTAGTTTGCTCAGGTTGCCCTACCAAAATTCTGAACGGGGTGGAAATTTGTTTTCCTTCATTCTGGAGGCTAGGAGTCCATGATCAAAGTACTGTCAGGGTTGGTTTCTGGTAAGGGCTCTCTTCCTGGCTTGTAAACAGCCACCTTCTCCAGGTGTCCTCACATGGCCTTTCTTCTGTGCACACACAGAAAGAGAACTTCTGGAAGTCTCTCCTTCTTAGGAGGACACCAGTTTGATGGGACAAAGGTCTCACCCTTAACATTTATTACCTCTTCATGGGCCCCTTCTCCAAAGACAGTAGCATTAGCAGTGAAGACCTCAGCACATGAATTGGGGGTGGGGACCCAATTCAGTCCATAATTGGGTCTAAGTTAAATGTAAGTCATTCCCTACCCTTATGCTTCTACCTAAGTGCCAGATACAGCTGAAGAAAAAAACACACAACCCTGGAAACTCGTTTCATATTAAATTTAGGATCTCAAATCTCAGAGCCCAAAGTCTACACACATTCTGAGTCTATCCACTCACCTGCTCCCTAAGAGGACTATTTCATACCTTCCCCTCTGTCTTCAAACCTGTGAACATGCCCTCCTCCTTATCCTCAGCTCATCATCTTACTTCCTATTTCACTGAGAAAAGCCAAGCATTCATCTCCCTACCTTTCTCTATCTTTTCTCATAAGCCTGCCTCATAAGCCTGTAATGGGTGAATCATCCTGAATGCGCAAGACCAGGAGGCCACACGGAGACCAACCTTTCAGCTGTGCATTGATTCCATCCCCCTCACCTGCTCTGCAAGAATCCTGTTTCCTACACCAATTTTTCCCTTCCTGTTGGATAATTTTCTTCAACAGAAAATCTGAAGGACACAGACTTACTATCTCCCGGCTTTAAACACCAGCAGCAAACCTCCCTGGAGCCCACCGCTTCATTCTGCCTTGTAGAAAAATCTGTGGAAGAATGGTGAAGACTTTGCGGTCTCTCCCTCACCATCCATTATGTCTGGAATCCAGGCCAATGAGGTGGTTATCTCCCCATTTCGCCAAAACCTGGTTGAGGTCCCCAACAGTCTCCCAGTTGCCAAACCAAAGAGCAGTTCAGTCCTCATCTCACTCAACGCACAAGCAGCCAACGGACAGAGTGTATCACTCCCCCTCCTTGAAATGACGTCCCCCTTGATTTCCTAGACCCCTTGCTCCTCCCCTCAGCCCCACTTTTTCTCTGGCTTCTTTGCTGGATTCTCCCCTCTTTCATTTCTTGATGTGTGGATCCTCAGGGCTTAGGCCTTGGATCTCTTTCTTCTCTACAATCAATCTTTAGGTGTCAGGATCTCGGCCTTAACAAGCATTTTTATCCTAAAGACTCAGCAATTTACATCTCTAGCTCAGACTGCTCTCCTAAACTCCTCTTGTATGTCCGATGGACACCTCCCAAGCAAAATGTCCAAAACAATTGTCTTCCCTTTCAGTGTCCTTCATCTCATCAAGCATCATGATTCACATGGTTTTTCAGGTCGAAAACCTTGAAATCATCTTTGACTATTTCTCAAACATTCCATATCCAATATACCAGAAAATCACCAAATTTCTGACTATGAAATAGATCCAAGATTCTCTCCTCTCCTGCTGCCAGGTTGGTCCCTGCCACTAAGATTTCCCCTGAATTGTTCCAACAGCCTTTTACTGTATAACTTGTCTCCCTGCTCCTCTTCTTGTGTCCCTACCATCTATTCTACACTCAGTGGCCACAGTGAGTCTTTACAGAGTAATCAGATCCTGGGGAGCCTGGGTAGCTCAGTTGGTTCAATATCTGACTCAATTTTGGCTCAGGTCATGATCTCAGAGTCCTGGGATCGAGCCCCACTGAGCATGGAGCCTGCTTGGGATTCTCTCCACCCCCCCCACCTCGCCTTCTGCCCTTCCCCCTGTGTGTGTACACACACGTGTGCTCACACACTCCGTAATAAATACATCTTAAAAAGAAGTAATCAGATCTTATTATCCTGCTTAGCACCATATGATGTTTCTCATCACAGTAACACCCAAAGCCCTTACAGCACCTCTCCTGTATCTCCCGACACTGGCCTTCACCTTTGACCCCACTGTCTCCATTCTTCCTCCTCTCTTGCTGTGCTTCAAACATAGAACATGGTCATGGAAGAGCAAGAAGGTCAAACATATGTCTGCCACAGGGCCTTTTCACTTGCTGTTCCTTCCAATGGGTATCATCTCTCCACAGAGAGCCACCTAGTTTTCTCTCACTTCATTCAGGTCTCTGCTCAGATTCACGCCCTCAGGAAATTTTTCCTGAACGGCTTCCACCCAATCTAAATAACACATCTCATCACTGTCTCCTTAACTTGCCTTGTATTTCCTCAAAGCACAGATTGGATTTAACATGTTACTTTATCTCTATTTATATTCGATTGTTTCTGATGTTAGTATGTGAGTTCCTGAAAGACAGATGCTGTTGATTTTGTTCATTACCATATTCTAAGCACCTAGAACAGTGTCTGGCACAAAGTGGGGCTTGCATTAATTTGCAAGGGCTGTCTTAACAAAGGATCACAGACTGGGTGGTTTAAACATTAGAAAATGATTGTCTCACAGTTCTCAAGGCTAGAAGTCCAAGGTCAAGTTGTCTACAGAGTTGGCTCCTTCTGAAGGCATGAGGGAGGGATCTGTTCCAGGTCTCTCTTGGGTTGTAGATGGCCATCTTCTTATGTCTCTTCACATTATCTTCCCTCTATGTGTATCTCTGTGTCCAGATTTCCTCTTTCTATAAGGACACCTGTTGTATTGGATTAGGGCCTACTCTAATGACTTCATTTTAATTTGATAACCTTGTAAAGAACCTATCTCAAAAATAAAATCACATTATGAAATGATAGTGGGAGGGGATGCCTGGGTGGCTCAGTTGTTAAGGGTCTGCCTTCGGCTCAGATCATGATCCCAGGGTCCTGGGATGGAGTCCCGCATCTGGCTCCTTGCTCAGCAGGGAGCCTGCTTCTCCTCTGCCTTTTGCTCCCCCTGCTTGTGCTGACAAATAAAATCTAAAAAAAAAAAAAAAAAATCATAGTGGGAGTTTGCATTTCAGCATACGAATTCTTTGTTGGGGGGGAGGATGTGAGGGGGGGGACATAATTCAACACATACATGCTTAATGGACTTTTTTTTTTTTTAAAGATTTTATTTGACAGATAGAGATCACAAGTAAGCAGCGAGGCAGGCAGAGAGAGAGAGAGAGAGAGAGGAGGAAGCAGGCCTCCTTCGGAGCAGAGAGCCCAATGTGGGGCTTGATCCCAGGACCCTGGGATCATGACCTGAGCCAAAGGCAGAGGTTTTAACCCACTGAGCCACCCAGGCATCCCAATGCTTAATGGACTTTTGTTGAATTAATGAATGCATGAAGACTGACCAACTGAATAAATGAGTCCTCAAAACGTTTCTTTATATAATGATAGTAATCCCTGCCCATCAGTACAACATAGTTATTTTCCCCAATTTATTGTTCATCTCTTATGTCTTACCACTGCATGGTTTATTATATGAATCCAATCACATTCTTGAAAGCATACCAACTGCATGTTTTCCAAGTTGGTATAACCCATTAGACTTGAGAGCCGCACAAAGTCAGCTTTATCAAAGGGCTCCATGCCCTATATTGTTGACAGCCCAGAGCCCTCAGACCCCTGCATGAACTAGAAGTGAGTTTTTGTTCTATAGCCACACAAATATGTGCTAGAGATTAAAGCATAGAGATGAAAGATAAACAAGTTGGAAAATATAAAGCCATCTTTTGCTTATTAATCCTTAAAAGAGAATGGTGAAAAGCCTACCGGATGTGATATAAATTAGAAAATATCAAATACCTTCAACTTTTCCCTGGATATTCCCCCTCCCTTTATTAGATTCTAGAATATACACATAAGAAAAAACAAAATGATATATAGTCAGTCAAGATGCTCCTGGGGGGAAGGTAGATAATAAGCATAGGAATTAGATATGTGGATTAAAGAAGTATCACTCTGCATTTTATGGGACTACTGATTGCATAGAGTTAAACTTGTAAATAGACAAGTAGCTAAATACAGGACTCCTATTTAATATTCACAATTTTGCAAAATATCTTGCTATGTGAACAGCCCACTGGGAAGGAGAACTTACATAAATGGAGTTCAGTATTACAGTAAATAAAACTTAGAGCCAAACTAATCTGACACATTTAGTATTCATCAGTACAGTAGTGTTTGCAAATTAAGAGTAAACTGAAAGCGGTTCACTTAGTGATTTTAATTAGCACCTTACACCCTAATCAAAACTGTCGGTACAGCTGGGAAGGAAGGGAGGCACAATGTGGCTGAGCAGGCTTGAGCTGGGACCCTTCTAGAACTTGGAACTCCAGGACCCTGATGTCCTCAGCAAAAGACCACTTCCTTGGTCCAGTAAGGACACCCAGGGACCTCTGGGCAGTGGACACTGAAGTCTGGTCTTTACCGCATGTATTTCCTGCTGTCTGGAATGCCTCCATCCCTCCCCCAGGTCTCATGCTTTAGGTTTCATCTCAGGTATCACCTAGATGCTTGCACTCATTCGATCATCACGGCAGGCCCAAGGAAGCAGCATTGACATTCTGGATCAGAACTGAATGGCTCACATTTAATCTACTTCTTTCTGCTTTCTACAACCTCTTTCAGTTCTCAGGTCAGGATGGGAACTTGGTGAACAGGAGAATCAACCAGAACAGGAAGGGCTGAGACACAGGTGCAAGAAGTTCAACTTGTAGGGTGTGTTATCTGCAGATTTCAGGGGTGAGGTGTGGCCCAAGATGGCAGAATGTTGGCCAAGAGGTCCAGGATAAGAGGAAGCTCTGACAGGTGGGGAGAACAGTGATGGAAGGTCTGGGAAATCTGCATCACGTGTAGATTTTCCCAGAAGATGCTTAGGACACTATCCTCCTGGAGGGAATGCGAGCCATAAGTCAAGGCCCAGTCTTGGAGGAAGGGGGGTCTCACGTTAGAAGTCAAGCAGGGGTCCAGTAATTGGAAATTGGAGTACAAGTTCACTTAAGGCCCTCAGTAAAACTGACCAGATACAACACAACCTCGTCTGAAAACTCAGAGCTCCTTAGTTCTCCCTTGACAAAGAGGACCTTCCGTACTTGAGACAAGGTTAAGGTAGCACTTGTGGGAGAGCTGGAACGTTCCAAAAGGAATCATTGTGACTACACTGTTTGTCCAACCCCTTGTTCTTGTCAGTGTGGCGAAGGACAGAAAAGGTTTCCAGCTCACAGAGATGCATGAAGTGTGTTTGACCTTCCATTTTACATAACATTCTTTTCTTTTCTCTCAATCTTAGACATTGCATGAAGTTTAATCATTTACTATGGGAGAGTCCTTGGGACTCACAGAAAATAAGCTACCCCAGGAAAGTTGCCTAGAGACAGGGAGTTTATTGGCAGTATTCGTGCTGATTCTCTGGCCACTCCTTTGACTTATGCCTTCAACCCATCACCTGGTCGGCTTTAGAGAGGACTAAATTTATAGGAATCCCCAGCAAAACACAAAAATCAGGAAATGGCCTGGCCCATTTCATCCCTCTTGGGATTTTAAGTCTTGCTGTTTTATGAAAGTGGGCTATGAAGTGGGGTTGTTAATAGTAACAAAGTAGAAGCCAAAGATCAGAAAATCATAGACTAAAAAAGGTCAAAGTGATGACTGTTTCAGACAGTGCTACAACAAAGCAAATGCCTATTTCTTGGTGTGATTAAGCTTAAGTTAAAAAGAATGTTAGAATTTACAAAAACAACAGAGATGAGAAGAGCGTTTCCTGGGAAAGAATCAAGGGGTGGAGGGGGCGGGGCATTCATACTCATTTTAAAAGAGCCCCTGCCTTCAACACAGTATTAACAGGTCTCTGTAAAGTTGTTCAGTGACTAAGGTGGGACAGACCAAGCTTCATATTTTGGATTCCTGAGGGAAGGAGCCCCACGTAGCTGGGCTTAAGGGTATTTAGGGATAGGAATGGATTCTGGGCTTCATGCTGCCCCTTAATTCTTAAGGAGCACACTCTCCAACTCACAACCACCCCCCCACCTCATAACACATGACACCAGTTTTTTGTTTTTTGTTTTTTGTGTTTGTTTTTTTTGTAAATCTAACCTCCGCGTGCTTCCTATGTGCCAGACACTGCACTAAGCCCCTTAGAGTAACACATTTAATCCTCTTCACAACCCTGTGAAGGACATACATTTTATAGATGGGGAAATAAAAGCGGAGAGAAGGGAATTCACCTAAGGTCACAGAGAAGCAGGCCATGTAGCAAGGGATCAATTCCAGACACTTCAGCTTCAAGGGAAGTGCGTAACTGCATTTACCCCCTTCCTATTCTACCGTGGGTATAGGAAAGGGTCAGAGACTGCTAGACAAAGCTTAGGGCAGACACTGGGGAAAAGAAGGGAAAGAAGGGAGTGCTCGTCCTGAATGGAGCCCCTGTAGGCAGATGGAAGAATGGAGAACGCAGTCCTCCCACCTACCACTCCCAGGCCCCTCTCTGCTAGTTCTTCCACAGCACTTCCCGCTGCTCACAGGCCACACAATATGGTTGTCTGTTCTGCCTGTGTCTCCCGCCAACATGGAGGTGCGCGTGTGCACACACACACAGAGCTCGGTCTACTGTGTTCCTGAGTGCCCAGAACAGTGCCTAGCCCATAGTAGGTGCTCAGTATTTAAGAGATTCCGGCTTCCTGCCCACCTAATAAGATATCTGGGAAGATTAAAATCATCATTTACAACATAGCTCAAAACTGTTTTATGAAGGAGTCACATATGGAGAGGCAAGGAAGAGCCCTCAGGATGTAAGGAAGTGTGAGGTGATCGTTCTTGCTTTTTTTTTTTTTTTTTTAAACATCTAAGGAATTCCTGTGCTAGGGCTGCACTGAAATCAAGGTGACACCCTTCTTGCCCGGGGAGGGATTAGCACATAAGTGAGACAAATAGGACTAGACAAAAAGGCACCACAGAAATGAGACAGCAGGAAGTGGGGAGAGGGAAGTTATTGGTTTCAATTTTCTTTCTTCTCAGGCTTATTGTTCACTCTTTCCCTCTACTACCTTTTTTAAAATAGCCCCTTTGATCCGCTTTGTTAAATCATACACTCAGACTTCATTCTAGTCAAGATCTTAATTACATAATTTTGGAGGGTTGTCCCAGGATTAGTTACAACTACGGTGTGGTGTGACAGTGAGTCATCGCCTGCGTGCTGAACGCAGGGATCCCGACTTGAAATGGGCCACGAACGACAATGGGCAGATGTGAAGGCAGCCCATGGCCCCTTCTCTTTGTCTGATACCGGACCCTCCCTGCAAGGCTGGGGGGGGGGGTCTTTCTCCACCTTCCACCGCGCCCCACCCTCAGAGGGTGCAGAGTCGGGAGCAGAACCTGGAGCAGAGAATTCTCTGCAGTGGGAGCTGCAGCTCCCAAAGAGGAGGTCCTGGGATTCTGAAATCCGCCCAAGGACCTGTGCTGCCAAGGACACTTGAGATCGACACCCTCAGACACACTCTCCAGGCACCGGCGGGAGAGAAGCAGCTACACCAAATGGAGAATTACTCCAAAGAGAAGAGATACTGCTCCACACTCTTCAAATGAATAGCAAGAAGTAAAGGGAGCTCGCCTGATTGGATAAAAGCCCTTTAGGTCAGTTCCCATATGTATTGATTTTCACAACAACCCTATGAGGAAAATGCTATTACCCTTATCTATAGAGGAAAATTGAGGTTTACTTTTGTTTTTTTAAAAGATTTTATTTGACAGAAAGTGCAAGCAGGGGTAGTGGCAGAAGGAGAGGGAGAGAAGCAGGCTTCCTGCAGAGCAGGGAGCCCGATGCCAGGCTGGATCCCAGGACCCTGGGAGCATGACCTGAGCCGAAGGCAGATGCTTAACAACTGAGCCACCCAGGTGCCCCAAACTGAGAGGTTTAAAAACACATCCAGGTCACACAGCTAGAAAGCAGGGGGGTTGCTGGGGCAGTATGGACAGTTCGGACCCAGGCTGCACAGCAAAGCATCTGTTCCCAGCCACAACTCTGCTTTTCCCTTCTGCATTAAAAATGCACCTGGATTGGGGCACCTGGGTGACTCAGCCAGTTGGGCGTCACACTCTTGATTGTGGGGTGGTGAGTTCAAGCCCCATGTTGAACCCACACTGGCCATAGAGCTTTCTACTTAAAAAAAAAAAAAAAGCACATGGATAAAGAAAAGCTATCCAATAGGGTCCTGAGTGCTTTACAGAGTCTCTCAAATTGCCATTAAAACTCTATGAGGTGGGGCGCCTGGGTGGCTCAGTGGGTTAAGCTGCTGCCTTCGGCTCAGGTCATGATCTCGGGGTCCTGGGATCGAGTCCCGCATCGGGCTCTCTGCTCAGTGGGGAGCCTGCTTCCCTCTCTCTCTCTCTCTCTCTGCCTGCCTCTCTGCCTACTTGTGATCTCTCTCTGTCAAATAAATAAATAAAATCTTCAAAAAAAAAAAAAAACCTCTATGAGGTAACCCTAGTCAAACCCTGAGAGAAACACCCACCAAATCTAGACCAGGTTTCATTCTATAGGATATGGAGCTGCCCTCCTCAAAACAGTCAGTCATGAGAAAGAGGATCAAGAAATGGTCGCAGACCAGAGGAGACTGGGGAGACAAGACAAAGGAATGTGGTGGGGTTTCCTGGACAGATCCTGGAACACAAGGAGGCAGATGGAAAAACCAGGGAAATCCAAATGGAGTCTGGAGTTTCATGGTAATGTACCAATGTCAGTTTGTTACTTGATAAATGTACCAGGATAAAAATGTAATGGAGGAAGGTGGGAGAAGGGTATTCAGGAAAACTTTGCACTATCATTGCAATGTTTTTGTGAGTCTAAAATTACTCAAAGTTCATTAGGAAAAAGTCCTATCACGTAGGTCCTGTGACTGTGTTACAGCGAACAGTCACGTAGATTACCTCGCTCACAGTGCAGTAGCTCTAAGAGTCATCCCAAATGACCCCTAGGACAATTTAAAGAGGATCCCATGTGATTCGCTTAATCTCTTAGAACTCTGTATTCTTTAATCTTCAAAACTTTGGCAGTATTATTACATTTTATAGACCAGGAATTTAAGGCTTGGGCAGCCGTTCTACAACCTGCCCAGAAAACCAGTAACTTCATACTCAGAGCAACTATTCCCAGCGTCTCCTCAAGTTCTATTTGCTCACTTCACTGATGGAGCCAAGATTTTCATGGTTTTTACTGTGAGGGTCAGTACAGCTCTGGTGCTGTAAGCTGGACGCTAGTCTCTCCCGTGCATCTCAAATACCAATAGTCAAAGAAATCAAAGAATATGTATTGTTTGTATTTGTCGCCGAAACAAACAAAGCCCATAACTTCAAGTTCCAGGAGGAGTTTGTAAAACATGCAGTTGAAACATTTTTTTTTTTTTTAACTTTAGCAGGCCAGTTTTTAGAGAGGAAAGTTTCTTTGTTGTTTCAAAGTTCTTTGTAATTCTTTATGAATTTTTAAAAAATATTTTATTTGTGCACATCTATGTGCACAAGCAGGGGTTGTAGCAGCAGATGGAGAGGGAGACGCAGGCTCTCCGCTGAGCAGGGAGCCTGATACAGGGCTCGATCCCAGCACCCCAGGGTCATGACCTGAGCTGATGGCAGACGTTTAACAGACTGGGCCATCCAGGCGCCCTTCTTTGTAATTTTTTTTTAAACTCAAGGTGCTTATAAACTTGACTTTTCTTAAACACATTTGTATGCCTTCTATTAGGGATATACAGAATAAGCATTCTTTCTTTTTCTTTTTTTAAAGATTTTATTTATTTATTTGACAGACAGATCACAAGTAGGCAGAGAGGCAGGCAGAGAGAGAAGGGAGGAAGCAGGCTCCCTGCTGAGCAGAGAGCACGATGTGGGGCTCCATCCCAGGACGCTGGGATCATGTAAGTTGTTCAAGGCCTGGGGGTGAGGAAAGGAAGTGACTACAAAAAAACACAAGGGAACTTTTGTGGCGATGGTTCCATGACTGTATACATTGGTCAAAACTTACTGGATTGTATGCCCAAAAGGGTGAGTTTTGTTGTACACAATTTATATATACTTCAGCAAACGTAACGCACGGAAAGACTGGAAAGAAGTTCACACAACCTAAGTTGAATATGCAAAGTCCTCACAGTACCACCGCTCCTCTTTTCATCTACTTTTCTCTGAAGAGATATTTTTATAAAATAAAGTGGGGACATACAACATAACCCAGCAGCCAGGAGCACATCTAACACCCTCTGTGACAACTTTCACTCAGGGAAGAGTTATAGCTTCTCTTGCTAACAAACTAGCTCCTTATTCATTCCTAAGGTGCCTTTTACACTATGGTATGTAAATATGCTACATTCTCTCACAAATAAGCTTTAAAAAATGCAAATTGCCTTAATACCTGTAAAGTTACCTTTATTTATTTTATTTATTTTTTTAGAAGGGGGAGGGGCAGAGAGAGAGAGAAAGAGTCTTTTTTTTTAAATTTTATTTATTTATTTGACAGACAGAGATCACAAGTAGGCAGAGAGGCAGGCAGAGAGAGAGGAGGAAACAGGCTCCCCATCGAGCAGAGAGCCCCATGTGGGGCTCCATCCCAGGACGCTGGGATCATGACCTGAGCCGAAGGCAGCGGCTTTAACCCACTGAGCCACCCTGGCGCCCCCAGAATAAGCATTCTAAAGGCTCACTTCTTTTGCTCTTCAAATTCAAATTCTAATTTCTATGGAAACTTCAGAGAACTGTTGTTTTTTTTCCCCATCGCAGAAAACCGTTCACAGCCACAGCACTACTTCTTTGAAGTTCAAGTTAAGAGATAGCGTTTACTTTCTCCAGCCACCAAGTGAAACAAAGCACCATTAGTTCTTGGTCAAGAGACCTGAAAGGTTAAATGTGACCACTTGAGGCCGCCAAGAGAACAAAGCAGTAAACTTTGACCTTCTCTCCTGCAGGTCCGCCAGTCTGTCCCAGGGCAGCACCCATAAAACATCTCTTCCCTGCAGCAGCTTACCTGCAGCCAAGGTGAAACGAGGGGGTCTACTCTGCAACCAGGTTAGCAGCATGAGCTAAAAAGCAGAAATACATCCTAGAGGCTCCATGGGAAACACCAAGCCCTCTACCCAAAGATTAAGGTTTTCTTTCTCTGAAAGAAAGGTTATTTTTCAGTAGTTCTGATGGTAACCCTAGAAGCAGCTAATGTGTCTAAGACACCTACAGATGTGCCAAGCGTTTGCTAAATGGTTTCATTCAGATGATCTAATTAATCCTAAGGACTACGATCTATATTTTACAGGGGAAGAAATAGCCAATGATCTTGAAGCTTCATTCCTTGGGGCTCCCTCAATATGGGAGGTGGGGACCCCAGAGCTGGGGAAAAGCAGGGAACCCTAGGAAGGAGAAGCCAAGCTCCAGGACCCCCACTCCTAACTTAAGCAGAGTGTTTCTGCTTTCTCTATTCTGCTTTGTAAGCGTAAATGGAAACTGCCCTTTAAAGATAGAGTTCCGAGATCTGATAGGTAGTTTTATGGGTCAACTTGGCTGGGCTCTAGCTATTTAATCAAACACTAATCACACACAGGTATGGGTATGCAGGTGGGGGGGGAGGTAGAGAGAGAGAGAGAGAGTGTGTGAGAGTGTGTGTGTGAGTGTGTGTGTGTGTGTGTGCATGGTTAAAATCTATAATTGGTTGATATAAGATTACCTTCAATAATGTGGGTGGGCCTCAAGTAATCAGTTGAAAGGCCTTAAAGACAAAAAACTAAGGTTTCTTGGCAACGAAATTCTGCCTCCAGCCTTTTTGTCCTGTAGACTTTGGACTTGTCCACCCGCACAATCACATGAACCAGTTGCTTAAAATAAATACCACCTTCTCAACACAGACACACACACACACACACACACACACATTCTTATGCGTATGTATCTGTATCTGCTTCATTCTGTCTCCAGAAAACCCTGACCGGTCCACATGGCTTAAGTCCCTACAGCCTTGCTACTCGAAGGGTGCTCTGTGAGCCAGCAGCATCAGCCTCAGCTGGGAGCTTGTTAGAAATGCACGGTCTCAGGCTACACCAGATTTACTCCAACAGAAACTGCATTTTAACAAGATCCCCTGAAGAACCATATGCATGCCACATTCTAGGGTTTACGACAACACCATAAAACACAATGCATTTTCCTGAATAAAATCTTCAAATATTTTGGCCTTGAAGGAGATCCACTCCGCACTTCTGAAAAAGAATAAGAACACTGGCTTGTCTCTTTTGGGCTAGCTACCCTACTAGCTGTCTTGTGTCAATGTCATCGACCGAATGAACTTGCCAGTAAGCCTTCAGGCTACCAAGGGGTCATCAGCCCAGAAATAGGTCTATTTTCTTTAATCAAAGATACTGTCCTGGCTCTTACTGTATTCACATCCCATTTCTCATCCTCCAAGGAAACTAAGCATTTCCTTATGCCTTTTAATTACTGGGAAAATAAATCCAAGGCTGAGAAAACTGCTGATATTCATTTTCTTCTAAAAGAAGATGCAAAACTAAAAGACAAAGACATTTTGCAGGCTCAACCTCAGATGAAACCCATAAGATTTAATTTAGTTTTTTTTTTAATTAAAATTCTGCCTGCCTCTTATCAAGCTTTGCACTCAATTACCAGGTGCTGGAGAAAAGGAGGAGATAATTTAACTGTTGTTGCTTAGTCCATTTTTCAGCCCTGGGATCCAACACACCTGACAAGTCCTTTCTGTCATTCTCTGCAGCTGGGTTTTACATTATCATCAGGCAAACAAGCCACCACCTGCACCGTATAATATAACTCAGAATTATTTAAATCATTCCCTGCTTCTGCTAGAACTATTTTCCTAATTCACTTAGTGTTCTAAATAGACATGTGGGATGCCATTTCACGTTTTAAGAGCCGAAACAAATGACTTAATCTGGTAAGAGACGGTAAACACCTTTATCCTCAGGCAACACAACAGCTCCTCATAAAGATAAAACATTCTTAAAACTTCCTCTGATGGGCATAGGGCATCCTGCTTTCTATTCTGTGTCCTGCCACCTGTGGTTCTGTGGGTGCCAGGAGACCAGGAAGAAAACCAAGCCTAACCTACATTGAATGCTATGTTCCCGTGGGTAAACCTTCTTTCTCTAGGAACCTGGTGGCTAAGTGGAAGCTGAGGAATCCCATTTTACATCGTCCTGAACATTAATGGTTCTCAACCAGAGAATATATAGCAGAATGGGTACTAGATGTTTTCTGAAATTGCAACGATACCTGGAAATTTTGGTTCAGTAGACCTAGTCCGGCATACACATGTATGGCGGGAAGCTCTCCACAGGTAATTCTGATAGGTCCGCACCTTGGTTGGGTCCCTGACATTACACAAGGGTGCCACCTTGGCGACTAAAGGTTCTACACACCTCGTTCTGATGTTGAGGGGAGGGGGCTGGTGAGGAGGTTTCTCCACATCCGCAGGAGAACTCTCTGACACCGACTGGGTGTCCTACAATTCAACTCAATTCTGACGTACTTGGAGATGGTGTCCTATCCCGGAGGTTAGAAGGTCAATCCTTCAAGGTGGTCCCCCCTCCTCCCACGTCAGATGCCAGTCAGAAGTCTAGGTCATTACCCGCACTTCTGACCAGCTGGCTCTAAACCGGATTCCCACGACCTCCTCTTCGTGTTAATTCATCTGCTAGAGCAGCTCGCAAAATTCAGAAAAACATTGTACTTACCACATCACTGGTTTATTATGAAAGAATATAACTCGGAGACAGCCGGGTGGAAGAGATGCATAGGGCAAGAACAGGGAAAGCGCCCAGAGCGTCCATGCTCTCTGAGTGTACCACTCTCCCTGGACCCTCACACATGTTCAGCAGCCTAGAAGACCTTCACACCCTCACCTTCTGGATTTTTATGGAGGTTTCACGACATGGCCGTGATTGATTGAATCCCTGGCCATTGGTGATTGGGGGGTGAGACTGAAAGTTCCAACCTCTGATCACATGGTTGGTTCTCCTGGCAACCAGCCCCCATCCTTAGGTGCGGGCCAAGTCACTTCATTAACAAAAACCAGTTCAGGTGGAAAGGGGTTTGTTAGGAATAACAAGACGCATATTTTACCCTTAGGGCTCTGAATCAATTTCAGGTCAAGAAACCAAATACAACACAAGATACTCCCATTGCTCTTACTGCTTGAGAAATTGCAAGGGTTCTAGGAGCTGTGAGCCAGGAGCCATACACAAGACCAAATGTATATATGAGAAACATAATTTGACAGTCTGGAAAACCAAATATTTATTTCTTTTAAATCACAATATCGCAGCTACACATTAGAATCATTTGGGGTGGAGATAGCAGATATTAAAAAATATTAATGATCACGTTGTCCCTCAGATCAACTAAATCGGATGCCCTGGGAGTGAGCCCAGGCATGTGTATTTTTAGAACTTCCAGGTGATTCCAGTATGTAGCCCGGGTTGACAGCCGTGAGTTGAGGAATTCTTTATATCTCGGCTTGTCAGACTTGACCATGGGAAGGCTTCACCTGGGGATCTTGACCCAATGCAAATTCAGATTCAGTGGGGTGTCTGTGGAGTCTGAGTGTCTGCACTTCTAGTAAGCTTTCAAGTGATGTTGATGTTGCTGTCCCATGGGTCAAACGTTGAGTAGAAAGGCATTTCTCATAGTTGCTCATGCCCACTTTGATTTTTATATAAATTTTTAAAGATTTTATTTATTTATTTGACAGAGAGAGCAGACAAGCAGGGGGAGCAGCAGGGAGAGGGAGAAGCAGAAGCAGGCTGCTCACTGAGCAGGGAGCCTGATGCAGGACTTGATCCCAAGACCCTGAGATCATGACCTGAGCTGAAGGGAGACATTTAACTGACTGAGCCACCCAGGCGCCCCTATACTCAGTTTAATTTTAATTTCAGATAAACAAGAAATTATTTTTTAGTATAAAGATGTCCCCGATATAACATGGGGTAGTCTTACACTAAAAAAAAATTATCCATTGTGTGTCGGAGACTCACATTTAATGCGGCATCCTATTTGTTTTGTTTTTGCTAAGTATGGCAACAGATTTCTTGATTTTTCTGTCTTGAGCGCAGAGTGTTACTTAGCCAAGAGTGACAAACGTCAAGAAGTTGATTTTACTCTATGACCGTGGTCCTTTATCTTTTTAGGATGTGGATGCCTGAGAATATGAGTGTTATGGGCCATCTCCCCAGGAAGAAAGCACACATATGTACATACACTCAGTATTGTGCAAAGAGCTTCTGGGATATATGGCATGTGCCTAAAGCCATGGACCTTCTAGGGATCCACAGACAGACCCTGGGTGAGAAAACCCATGTCCATCCTCTTGCTCAGAAAAATAAAGTTGTACACAATCGCCTGTGTTTCCCAAAAAGATATCCTGTGGATTACTGGTTTCACAAAATATTTACAGATTTTGCATGAGAAACATCTTTTATGAAAAATGTTGGAAAGTGCAGAATTAAACGAAGTGAATCAGGCTTCTTTTTTTGGAGCATCTTGCAAATGTTTAATATGCCATCGTGTTTTGGGACTCTCCCAAAAGGAGATCGTGTCTAGTATTTCCCAGATTTATACTGTATCTTATTCCTTGCAGGATATTCCCAAGCATTAGTAATATACTCATTGTGTAGTGTTGCCTAAATAAATCTGCTTTCTTGTTTCTCTTAATATGAAAAGAATAAATGTTCATTATGAAAAGTTTGGTAAGTACAGAAAAATATAATAAGAAAATGTTACTTAGAATTTTGTCATCCAGAGGTAGCCACTGTTAACATTTCAGCCTATTACCTTCTAAACTCTGAAGGTTTGTGGCTCAGAAAAGGAAGTTTTCATCAAGAAAGCAGGATTTTTTGATGTAAGAAGGTAGTCTTGATGGGCTGGGTGAGCGAGGGTGGAGTAGAAAGAGATTTACCTATTTGAATGTTAATGGCAATAAATAGGGATCAGGAGATAATTTTCCAATTTAGTGGCTCCCACTGCAGATAAGAGACCATATAATTAGATTTTTAGATAGCTCTGCCAGTTGCTAAATTTCTGGTAAACACACTGCTGAGATCTGGCCCAGTTGGCCCAGAAAGTGCCTCTATAACTTCAGCTTCTAATCTATTATCATTTCTTGCATTTACCATTTACTTCATTTGATCTTGAAGGCAAACAGTATGGCTAGTTCAGGCAGTTGAGTGTTTCACTATAATCGTTGAAATATAATTATATTCCCTATCAGTCACAAAGTCCTAATGTAATGGAACCAAACGAGAGTCCATCCACCCCAGGGGCAGCAAGCAAGCCAAAAACTGACTCTGAATGTTTGCCGTGAAGAAAGATGATTTACCGGTGGGGCAGCACCCAGAGGAACAGAAAGCTAATGAAACAATCAGGAAGAAGTCGGGGTTTTTAAGTACCAAATTTGGGGCAGGGTTCTCTTGAGAAGGTGGATGCCGCTGATTAGAGGCCCATGAGGTCATCCTAGCAGGTGCTCTGGGGCCACTCATCTGGTCCCCCAGAGGCCTTTTGCGTCTCAAGAGACCTGGGATCTGGGGTGCCTGGGTGGCTCAGTGGGTTAAGCCTCTGCCTTCAGCTCAGGTCATGATCTCGGGGTCCTGGGATCGAGCCCCACATCAGGCTCTCTGTTCAGCGGGAAGCCTGCTTCCTCCTTTCTCTCTCTCTGCCTGCCTCTCTGCCTACTCGTGATCTCTCTCTCTGTCAAATAGACAAATAAGTAAGTAAATTAATTACTTAATTAATTAATTAAAAAGAGAGACCTGGGATCTGAAAAAATCTTGATTCTTTATGTTAAGCTAGGAAGGTTGCCTCCCTTCAGGTTCCTTGGCCAGTCCAGCTGTGTGTGGGGGTGATGTGACCCCCCAGTGTTCATTCTTTCCTCTGAACTGACAAGATGGACCCCGGCTTCGATGACATGCTTGCATTCTTCCGTCATCAATGTAAAAAACAGGTAATATCTTTATAGGCCTCCACAGCTAACGGTGTTACTAAGTGCTTTCCTGTGCGAGATACCCCTGGCATCTACTAGCTCCCCGGGGGCAGGGGGCAGGAATGTCGGTGGGTATTGTCGCTTCTTTAATTTTTAACAGATGAAGGAGGACTCGTGATTCCTCAAGCCAGTTAGTAGCAGGGTTTGAACGAGAACTACCATCTCAATCCATTTCCTGTGGTGTTGCATCAAACAGCCAAGAGAACAAATTATGTGCCCTGTTTGATTGTAATAAAGACTTCAATATCTTTGTTATTAGGGAAGACAGAAGGAAAAAAATTTTTGGAGGTTGGTAAGTATAGGCATTCCTTAAACAAGGAATTTATTTTAAAGAGAATTTTGTGTTTCATCCTCAAGCTCAGTCTCATTCTTCTGCTGCAATCTGGGCCCCACCACGTGAGTGTTCAACATAATGTGTTCTCAAAGCTGTGGGCACGAACTTGAACTAAATTTTGAAGCTTTGACTTGGTAGATGGTGGGCGCGTTCCCGGGTTCTGTAGGAAACACAGCCAGGCATTCTGACTGGCCGTTCTGTGCCATCAGCCACCACGCTATGGACACTCTCCAAGTATTCTTTGGCAACAAATCCCGGAGAGATTTTTTGCTTTTTGTATTTTTTGTTTGTTTGTTTGTTTTTTCTGTTTTACCGTCTTTAAAGGAAGGATCTCCAATGAGCCTAATATTCATTCTGTCGTTTAGTCAACAAATCTTTACTGAGCGCCTGCCAAGGACCTGGGGCACAATAGGAAATAAGACAGGATGCCTGCATATAAGGACATTCTACAGAAAATAAGTGAGATAATTTCAGATAATATCTGCTGTCGAAAAAATGAAACGGGACAAAATGATGAGGTAGGTGACATGAGACAGACATGAAGCCAGGAGGCTTCTTTTTTTCTCTCCCTCCCTCCTTCTTCCTTCCTTCCTTCCTTTCTTTCTTCATTCTTTCATCCTTTCTTTCTTTCTTTTCAGGAGGCTGCTTTAAATCAGGGTTCAGGAAAGCCCTCCCAGAGATGGTATTTGAGCTGAAGATCTCAAACTTCCATAATGTTAATGGATGCTCCGGTTTGTTTCTAATTAACGCCCAACCCAAACGTTTCTACTTCATGCCATTTTTTTAAATGGCATATTTCCAAATATTTGAGATTTACTTCTCTTGGCAAAGTTTCTTTGTGAACAGTTCTATATTATTTGATGCTTGAAAGGCAGGCTGGTAGACTTATTTTTATGAATTTTTATGAAATAGTCTCTACTCCCCTTTTTCTTAGCATGTCTGTGTTGACAAACTGACCTTGAAAACATGCTCATCCCCGGTGCACGAGACTTCAGTTGGGCGTGAGAGGGGAGCAGGCATTCAGAGAAGGACATATAATTTTCCCCCTCCCTCCCCCACATACAGTGGGAGAGAGGCTGGTCTCCACTCCTCCCCAACTCATTGTACCACCCTGCCTCTCTCTCTCTCTTTTAAGTTTAAATTTTAATTCTAGTGAGCTAACATACAGTGTAATAACATGAGTTTTGGGTCTACAATATAGTGATTTAACACTTCCATGCAACATTCATCACGAGTACTCTCCTTAACCCCCATCACCTATTTCACACACACACACACACACACACACACACACCCCGCCACTTGCCTCCCCTTGGGTAACCCTTTGTTCTCTACAGTGAAGAGCCTTGTTTCTTGGTTTGCCTCTGTCTCTTTCTTTTTTCCCTTTGCTCATCCGTTTTGTTTCTTAAATTCCACATGTGAGTGGAATCATGGGTATTTGTCCTTCTCTGACTTATTTCACTCAGCATGATACTCTCTAGCTCCATCCATGTCGTTGCAAACAGTTCATTCTTTGTTACGGCTGAGTAGTCTTCTGTTGTATGTACAGCACATCTTCTTTATCCATTCACCAGCCGATGGACACTTGGGCTCCTTCCATAGTTTGTCTACAGTGTCTTCAAGCAGCCCACTAGCCTCAGATCCCAGAGCTTTGGGTAGGAACACCTGGAAAATGCACAAATTTTGAGTGTGTGTTTCTTTTTTCCTCAGGAAGATGGGAAATGTGTATATTACAATCATCTGGAGTTACCCTTTTGATATAGATCTGTTCCATCACCACAGACTGTGAATGGGGAGAGAAAAGGAGGCCGAGAAGACTTTCAGGTGAACCTCATGACTCCCCCACTACTCGCCCTTCTTGACAGTGCATGCTGGTAGTGGGCCAAATCCCAGTTGTAACTCATGGGTTGACCGTGATGAATTAATTATCTTTTATTCAAAAAGTGACTCTTGAGTCAGAACACTAAACTCAGCAGTAGGGAATGGAAAAATAAATAAAACATGATTTCTGCCTTCAAGAACACACAACTGAGTTGGAAAGGCAGTTTGGGAAACAGGTAAGTTATAATGAGGTGAGATAAGTAATTATGTAGAGTTTGGTTTCACTCAGTATCGTATTTCCTTAAAATGCGGTAAGATCTAAATGAGGATCCAAGGTGATGAGAGTACTTAATAAAGGTTGCATTTAAAAGGAATAAAGGTTTAATGAAGGAATAATCTCAGGAATCCTCCAAAAATGTTTCTTTTAAGAAGGTAGGTGTAGGGGCGCCTGGGTGGCTCAGTGGTTAAAGCCGCTGCCTTCGGCTCAGGTCATGATCCCAGCGTCCTGGGATCGAGCCCCGCATCGGGCTCTCTGCTCGGCAGGGAGCCTGCTTCCTCCCTTCTCTCTCTGCCTGCCTCTCTGCCTACTTGTGATCTGTCTGTCAAATAAATAAATAAAATCTTTAAAAAAAAAAAAAAAAAAAAAAAAAAGAAGGTAGGTGTAGACTTGGCAAGGCTCAGCTTATAGAATGTAGAAACTTCCTTATTGCTAGGAACTGCAAAAGGAGGTGGGGAAATCTTCCAGGCTGAAACCATCCATTCTAGGCCCATATTTTCCACCACAACCAAATCACTAATCCTTTACCAAATTTCATTTTTGGACATTGAAATACAACATATGGGGTTTTGAAACTCAGCGTTGGGAGTTGAAGCTCGAGCTGCTGTGCCCCCAAAAGAGGAATTGGGGCCCAGCCACTGCTCCTCACCCCAGGCCAGGCCCTGCTCCACCTGAGTCCCCCTGGTTCAGATGGGCTGGGCCAAGTGTGTCCCCGTCACTCCAGTGTGACCTCTGCCTCACAACAAGCCTCTGGCTGGAGTGGCAGACCCCAGTTCACCTAGTGCCAGTGTCCTGCACACTCCCATCCAGCTGGAGAGCTCACCAGAGCCAACCCTACAAGCAAGGTAGCAGCTGGAGGGTCCTAATTAGGCCAAGACCCAGATCCCCACTCTCCTACCCTTGACATTGCATGGACACCTATGAAGACCAGCAGCAGAGAGCCCCCAAGCTGACTGGTAAAATGGCGGGGTGAAGAATTTGAGACCAAAGCCCCCACGTTGGATCTTCCCCCAGAGCCTGTTCTGCCTCTGCAGGCAGTAGTCTTTTTACGCATCCACTCCTTTTACTGATAACACTTCTGAAGCCCAGAGCTGAAGTGACTTGCTCAAGGTCACATAACTAGTTAGTAGCAGAGGCAGAAAGTGGGCAGACTCCTGACTTGTCTAGTGCTACATTGCTGATGGCATCTCTGAGTTACCTGGAGATTTTTCTTTTTTTTTTTTTAATTTAACAGAGAGAGAGAGAGAGAGAGAGCAATCACAAGCAGGCAGAGAGGCAGGCAGAGGGGGAGGGAGAAGCAGGCTCCTTGCTGAGCAGACAGCCCAATGTGGGGCTCGATCCCAGGATCCTGGGATCATGACCTGAGCCGAAGGCAGCCGCTTAACCCACTAAGCCACCCAGGTGCCCCTGGAGATGTTTTTTGGGTTTTTTGTGTGTGTGTTTTTGGAGATGTTTTTATAGAAAGAAAAAGATAAAAAATCCTTCTCAGCCCACCCATGTAGTAAAATCTAATAACGTACAACAGACTGTTTAAAAAGAAAACGTGACAGGCTCAGAGGTGTACTAGAAAGTACTCGGCACCATGTCCTGTTCACTCCCATCCCCTCCCGTCACACATGTTCCATGATCTTTGGCAGCAAGTACACCCCTCCAGCCTGGCTATTCTTCCCTGGGATGGATGTGCTATTAGTTACCTTTTTAGGGCAGCCTGGACTGACAGAGTCCCTATTCTTGGTTGCCTTTTCTATGTGGGAAGTTGTAAAGGGTCCAGTCAGAACTTGTAGACATCACTGCAGAATACCCGCCTTCAAAGGGGAGAGTCTTTGTTTAGGGCTTTGTGCACCAATGCACATGACACACACACACACACACACACACACACACACACACACACACTCTGTGCTATCCATATGAGCTGGACCAGTTTCTCACTAATCCCCTCCTCTAATTGGTTTTGGCTTGGGAGTCTGTGTGGTCCCGTCTTGTTCACCAAGGCCAAATTAGCCCACATTCACCCTACATTCCAAATAAAACCTCAAGTATCTCTTTTATATCCCTTCTACTCAGGGTGACATAATCATAAATAATCCTCTGTAAAATATTCCACAGGCCTACATCTGCTTTCCTTTCCTCATCTTCCAAAAGGAGGTGATCATAAACAGAACTTCCAGAAGTTTCTCCGGCAGCTGTTTGCATATACCACTACTTCTCCAGTTCAGTGCCGAGGGTGTTTTCTACTGTCCGTTTATATTTGTGTTACCTAAGAAATAAATCCTCTTTTTTTTTTTTTTTTTTTTTTTTTTTTTTTTTTTAAGATTTTATTTATTTATTTGACAGAGAGAGAGGTCACAGGCAGGCAGAGAGGCAGGCACAGAGAGAAGGAGGGGAAACAGGCTCCCTGCTGAGCAGAAAGCCCGATGTGGGGCTCGATCCCAGGACCCCGGGATCACGACCTGAGCCGAAGGCAGAGGCTTAACCCACTGAGCCACCCAAGCGCCCCAGAAATAAATCCTCTTAATTTAAAAACAAATGAACAGTGAGTGCTGGCCAAGTTCTAGGCAGGACATAAATCTCACCGAATTGATCTTGTTCACTGAGAACTCACAAAAATGGCTTCAACCTCAACCATTCTGCTTATACTCTAGAACCATTTGGTAACAGCCACTAACGTTAAAGGGTTTGTATTCTTTTCTCCCAAGTGCCCTTATCAAAAAACAGAAAGAATTCTCTGCCTTTGCTTAACAAAGCTTTCCAAGGAAAGTGTCTTTAAAAAGAAAGAAAGAAAGAATCCAGACAAAGGAAATCTTTTCTAATTATGAAAGGGATCCGTGACTCTGGAGATCGACTTGGCACATGCCTCAAGCCAACAGGAGGTGCTGCCCAGCGGGAGGCAATAATGTGAGCTGGTGAGAGCTCAGCACCCCGGGTTCACCACATCTTGACTGCAGTGTTGCCTGGAGGGCAAGCTCATCAAGGTGTGGTAAAAGCACTGACTCTGGATTCACACGGAGCTGAATCCCAATCCAGGTTCACCAGTCACAATCTCTGTGAGGAAGTTACTGTCTTCCTGAAGATCAGATGGGATTACCTATATTACATTCTTCCTTGGGTCACAGTTAGGATTAACTGAGATGACTCAAGTAGCAGCACTGAAGACTGGTGAAGCAGGTCAGGGAGTTATCCTTGGAGACAAACAGAAGTCATCCGTAGGTAATGGAGAGCAGAGCCAGAATGCCCTGGGTGTGTAAAATGGCCGGGCATGCCTCACTCATCCACTAGGGCCAAAAAGTTCCTGGCTAAGTTTAAGAGTTGCTCAATCAATTATAGACTTAAAGGATCATTGAGCATTCTTTGTTTCTCTTGGCAAAATCATGATTTGCAAAATCCTATTTGGCAAGAGGAATGTTCCAAAGTTCGTTCGTTCTTTCTTTCTTTCTTTTTTAGAAAATTATTTTAATTGCAAAAGTTGCATTACAGGGACAACCTCTAGAGTTCCTTTCAGGTCACAGCATTCTGTGTCTGAGCATGGAGTATGTGGTAGAAGGAACATGCTTGGGCATTGGTGCCAGACGGCCCTAGAGTAAGCCTGGGAGCCACCTCGTGTCACCTGTAACTTGGTCAAGGTTTGTCAGCTCTCTGAAGCTCCATTTTTTCATGTGTATACATGGGTATAATGATACCCACCTTACAGTATGGTTGTAAGAACAAAGTGAGAATATTATATGCACAAGTGCCTGACATGGTAGGTAATGAATAAATGAGGGCACCTCTACCCTTCCTCTCCAAAGTTACCCAGTTGGGTGGGCCAAGTCTCTATGAACATCCCAAAGAGCACTTCCTTAGGGATTGATAGCTATGGATGAGGCTTTGCCACTTGAGCATATTTTCTATGTGACCTATTACTTAAGCAGCCCCTCAAAATTCTGTCAGGAGGAAGAAGGATGAGAGAAGTCAATGATAGAAACCTAGGGGCTGGAATTTTGGCCCCACTTAGCTGGCTGCTTTCAGGACAGCCCCCTACCCTATATCTGTCCAGCCACCTACCCATTCAACAAATACTGATGGTGCATCAATTCTGTGTTAGCATTGCACCTGCGCCTGGCAGACAACAGTGAAGAATCAGTGACCCCTGCCCTTAAGAGTTCACGGCCCCCTGAGAGAGGCGGAGAAAGAGAAGTATACAGACGGTTAGCATACAGTCCCGTGTCATCAGAGCCAAGAGAGGGGAAGTACAAAACGCCATGGGCATGGCAAGAACGGGGCTGTGTGCTTCTTGGGAGGCTAACTTGACACTACTTTAAATGTATTAAGTGGTGGGGAGGGAAGAGTCAATTTTTAGACTGTTTTTTAAAAAAAGAATATAATAATGGGGTGCCTGGGTAGCTCAGTGGGTTGAGCAGCTGACTTGATTTCGGCTCAGGTCAAGATCTTGGGGTCCTGGGATGGAGCCCTGCTTCTGGCTCCCTGCTCAATGGGGAGCCTGCTTAAGATTCTCCCGCCCTCTCCCTCTGCCCTTTCCTCCTCTCTCTCTCTCTCAAATAAGTAAAATCTTTTTTAAAAATAAAAATAAATTTTATTTTTAAATAAATTTTAAAAAATTTATTGAAAAATAAATAAATACAAATAAATAAATAAATTTATTGTAAAGATAAATAAATAAATAAAAATTTTATTTTATTTTTAAAAAATAAAAGAAGGTATAATAAACACTGGTACATCTGTTACACCACTCAAGAAATAAAACACTACTGTGGGATGGGGGAAATGGGTAGAGGTGGTCAAAAGGTACAAACTTCCAGTTATAAGATAAATAAATAAGATAAATAAGAGAGGAAGTACAGCAGGATGACAGCAGTTAACAATACCATCTTATATATTTGAAAATCACTAAGAGGGTAGTTCTCATCACAAGAAAAAAATTGTAACTACAGAAGATGATGCATGTGAACTAAACTGACTGTGGTGATCACTGTATAATACATTACCTACATCAAATCATTATGTTGTGTACCTTAAATTAACACAATATTGTATTTCAATTATATCTCAATAAAACTGGGGAAAATATGAGAAAACAACCCACTACAAATACTGTTGAAACCTATGTATCCTTTCCCCCCCTTCACATTTTTATACTTTTTCTACAGAATTGTGGCTGTCATGTGATATATAGAATTCTTTAGTGAAACAAATACTAATAAAAGCTATGTTTAGGGATATTTACTTGACTTTTACTGGCTGAAAGTCAAAGCAGATCAAACTTCTAAGAGATTTTGCAAAGCTTTTTATTTTTCACTTTTTAAATAATTATTTCTCAAGTTTGCCTTTGGGTTTCTTAATCCTACATTTGGGGTGTGGGGCAAGATTGATAATTTTTAAAAATTTAGAAAACAGGATATAGGCTAAATCACCCATTCACTGTAAATATCACTATACGTTATATTACTCACTTTCAGAATTTCTCAATTTCAGAATTACTCAATTACAGAATTTCTGCTGCCTTGATGGCTACTGTAAAAATGTTCAGCAGAAATAGGTCTGTGCTTAAGAAGACAGTTATTTATTTTTTTAAAAAATGTTCCCTTGAATGGAACATTTTTTAAAAAATGTTCAGTAGGCTCAGTAGGTTAAGTGTCTGCCTTCGGCTCAGGTCATGATCCCAGGGTCCTGGGATTGAGCCCCACATCAGGCTCCCTGCTCAAGGGAAAGCCTGCTTCTCCCTCTTGTCTGTCCTTCTCCACCTGTACATGTTCTCTCCCTCTCGTTCACTTGCTCTCTCTCTCCTTCTCTCAAAATAAATAAAATCTTATAAAAAATAATAAAATAATAAAAAATAAAAAAATAAAAATTTAAAAAAATGTAAAAATTAAAGTGTTCTACTCAAAAGCATTACTACAGCAGACACGCAACCAATTCCATCTCCCCAGGTATGTAACAGTTGAGTTTCCAGTACTGTTTTAGCACACACTTAGGTGGGCACCCTGGGAAGCTCTAGTTACGAGAGCACATAAGGGGGTTATCTTACCTGGACATGAAGTTTAGGGACATTTTTCCACCTTGCTGGATGGAAATGGAAAGCATTGGTAGAAATGACCAGACCAACAGTTGGCAGTTGGAATGAGTGAGTACAGACACTCTTTCAGGCACAATGAGAGAAGAATCAGAAGGGGGAAAGAGCATAGTATATTGGATTTGACATTCATGATTGCTGAGGCATAGAATTGGAGAGGAATTGATAAGGTCTACACAAAAGGAGTCACACAACACAGGAGAACCTCTGTCCGAATTTCCTACACTGCAGAATACGTTTATGGAAATTAAAAAGAGCATGCAAAAGTGCCCAATGGATAGAATTGACAAGTTAGTGTAGAAATCGAATGCATTAAAACTCTCAGCTTAATTTTCCCCTAATATTCCTATACAATGCCCCAAATGCACCATAATCTTCATTTATCTTCTTCCCCACTTATCTTATCCATCATTTATTTAATAATGGACCAAAACTATTAAACTAAAGAATAAATTAAGTGTATTACATTACCTCTCCTCATGATTCTTGGAAGAATGGCACTTTTGTGTCCTGTTGAACAGGAAAAGGTATGTGACCTCAACTGTAACACTAAATACAGCCCTGGAGAATTACGCTGTGGGAGGAGATTGCATCTAAACAGGGATTCGAGGGTCGCTGCATGGCTCAGTCGGTTAAGTGTCTGCCTTTACCTCAGGTCAGGATCCCAGGGTCCTGAGATCCAGTCCCCCTCTCCCCACCCCGCTTGTATGCTTGTGTGTGTTCTCGCTCTCAAATAAAGAAATAAAATCTTAAAATAATAATAATAATAATAAGCAGGGATTCTAGGTTAGATCTGCTAGAAGGGCAAAAATTTTTAAGCAAGGGTTTGGGGTCCTCCACTTGGAACGCTGGCCCTAAGGCATACCTGGATGAGGTGGGGTTGGGGGGCGTGGAGAGGGAGCTGGAAAGGAGCAAGGAGGGTCACAGAGGAGGTTAGAGCCAGGCCCCCTTCCTGGGACAGAAGATCGAAGACCAAACATGGGCAAAAAGATTCAGTCCAGTTTTAGACCTCCCACTCAAGTTCTGAACAGAAACTGGATCCCCAAGCATGGGGCATGCAGACAGGCAGCAGCAGGAAGCTAGGCACCTGTTAAAAAATCACGATGGGGATTAGCCAGGTAACTCAACTATCCAAAACGAAGCAAAGGAAATAAGAACTGGAAATAACTCCCAGAGAGAAGCGGGTCTCTGGCAGCCCCTGAAGGTAGCTGGGGGACAGAAGACGGCAGAGCAGAAGCACACGGATTATTCAAGAGACCCAGGAGGAAAGGGCTCAGCTGGGTAGAGGCTTTAATAGTATCACAAGCGTGCTGGCCGAGCCCCGCTTCTGGGACCTTTGTAACAGCAGAAGCCACATGGTCTATACACAGGGGAGAAGGTAACCTGTCCCCCCAAGTGCTTGAAAATAAACTTCCCCTCTGAGATGTAAACACATTACATTAACTGTTCAGAGATATGCAGCTCAGAGAGACAAGATGGTTTTGAGGCCAGCAGGACTTGACCTGGGTGAGGGCTTTAAGAGGTCGAAACACATGTTAATACAATGCAAAGAGCGGAGGCAGTTCTTGCCTCTCCCATGTATGTTACACCAACTATACTTTTACGGATCACAAAGACACTCAAACTACTCATCTCCCATGGAACGTGCCCTTTCTGAGCTCAGTGGGCCAGTGGACACCTGGAGCTACCACAAGGTGGCACTGCCTGCCACCCAATAATTTAGTTCCTCCATGTCCAGTCGGTTCCTCTGAAGATGACTGAAATCACGGACATACAGGGTTGCCTTTTTCTTATTACCCTATAAAATGAGTCAAAATTGGAACTTGCCATAAAGGAGAGAATATGTTGGCAAGAAGGCTCAAATATCTATTCCCTTTTGTAGTTACACTTCCTCTGTAAAATAATAGATGATCATTCTTATTGATAATTTTCCATCTCTTGTAAAGTTTCAGTAAAATAAGGCACCACGTCTAGCTACAACCAACTGACAAGATCACATGCAGGGTCAGACCCTGGATCGGGGGAAGCCAATCAGGTAACCATTCCCCTGTCTCTTGGCAGGTTTCTGGCTTTTCCTATTTGCACCACTCTATTTTTGAATCACTGTGTGCTTTTCCATTTGAGGAGTTTTGAAAGAATTTAAAACCACGTAGACGTACAGAGTGCAGCATTTTGAGACCCTTCGTGCCCCCCCCCCCATAAGGGAACAAGCCGCCGACAGAAACATGGCTGCCAAGTCAGTAGAGACCGAGTGACTGACTAGGACGTGCGTGGGCAAAGAATCCAAGGGAGTAGGAGCCAAAGTCAGCATCCGAAAGATCGAAAGCAAACACCAAAGTCAAGGAAAGGAAGAGGATCACAAGATGAAGACAACATTCGGGAATGGGACAGAGATGAGGGAAGCTGTTGGGAAGCTGATGAGGAGGACCTGAGATGATATTCCATCAATATAGGAGGATTTTTGCACCTTACCTTGGGGAGCTGGCCGGTGTTTGGAGTATGTACCAAGCTGGCTGAAATCTCTCGGGGCAAGAGGGACTATTAAATTCCCGATTGAGCACGTTCTCGTTGGTTGATTGGGGGGAGAGGAGCATTCTGCCAAAGGTGGCCACTAAGAGTCTCTGTTATGGGGCTAGGTTGAGGTCAGACACTGGCAGATGCCTGATCCTTCACTCCTGGGGGCCTGGAAGGGCCAGCTGACTTCAATTCTCCCTAAGTAGGTCGCTGTGTGCCCTCCTCCGGGTTCCAGCTGAGTAAAAGGTACAGCTGCCAGTATCATCTAGGAGCACGTTAACGTTGAAAGGCTGAACTGAGAAACAATAAAGGGAAAATTTCTAGCAGCTGTTGCTTCAGTCCACATAATGCACTCCCTCCCTCCTCCTGGGGTTACAACACCATCACCTCTTCTGTTGGGGAAATGCTGTGCCTTGATTCTACGGGGTTTTGTGGGACTGCCAACCCCAGTCCTCTGCTGAACACCCAACTGTCCACAAGGCTGCACATAACCAAGAATATGCTCATCTCCGTACTCACCGCCTGGCCAGATGATTGGCCCAAGAAGTGGGCACTTAATTCAAGGTAGACCAGATCCTTCTCTAGAATTTGTTGGAGTTCAGGGAAGATCTTTTTTTCCCCTTAGATGGAAAGCTATAAGAATGTGACCCCAGAATGGCTGACACTCCCATCCCCCACTGGATAGGGGCCTGGCCACAGTTCCCTTCCAGTGAAAGACTTGCCCCAGCTGTGGGGAGTGTTGTGGGACATCTTTGGGGACATCTGGGGACATCTTTGGCTGTCAGCCTTCAGGAATTGCCTCAGCTACAGAAAACCTCCTCGCTCAAGGTCACGCCCCTCCCTGCACATTCTACCTCTGAAGACTGAGTGACCCCAGGAGTCAGGCCATCTCAGTCTGATGTGGGACAATTCAGAAGGCCATTCAAACTCCACTGTTTCCTGTGGGGTCAGCTGCGGCTGGCACTGGGTCCACACCACAGGGTGGTTTTTCCCTCTGTCCAATCCTGCATCCTGCTTTTCCCTTCCCTATATATTTATCCTGAGAGTACACCTTAATAAACATCCCAGGCATTAAACTCCCTATCAGGGTCTTCTCTCCAGCCTGCATCACTCATGACATTGAGGAACTTGAAAGAATGAAGTCAACATACAAAGAGAATCTGAATTAGGGAGAGAGAATATGAGAACGGGTTGGAGGCAATCATTCAGGGGTCAGAGCCAATGCCCACATGCCATGCTTTGACTGTGTGAGTCTGTTAATCCACATATGAGATGTTTTAAGACTGGTCTGACCTGGGGGCGCCTGGGTGGCTCAGTGGGTTAAGCCTCTGTGTTCGGCTCAGGTCATGATCTCAGGGTCCTGGGATCAAGCCCCACATCAGGCTCTCTGTTCAGCAGGGAGCCTGCTTCCCCCTGCCTCTCTGCCTGCTTGTGATCTCTCTCTCTCTGTCAAATAAATAAATAAAATCTTAAAAAAAAAAAAAAAAAAAAAGACTGGTCTGACCTGGCTTCCAATGTTTGGAGCAGAAACAATCCCCACTAATACAAAGACCAACTGAACTAACCACATGGGTTTTTTTGTTTTTTTGTTTTGTTTTTTTAATACTGGTTAAAAATAGATGACTTTTGGAGGTTACTTATATGATACTGTGTAAATTACTCAGCCTCTCTGGGCTTTGGTTCCTCATCTGTAAAATGAATACTATGTCTTATTTAACTGAACTGTTGTGAGGATTAACTGAGTTAATACATGTAGATCACTTAGAACAATGCTGGCACATAAATCATAAATTGATGTGAAGAGGAGCCTTTCTCTTCCTTCTGGTACCAGGCCCATGCCAGTCCTGAACCAGGGACTCATGTAGATTCCTTTTGTGGCTATGTATGCTGTTGACACCATGGTACAAGACAATGGAAATTATTTATCACGGGCCATCTGTGGTTGCAAACTCCAAAGGCTATAAGCGCAAGCCAATAGCCCAAAAGAAGAAAGCCAGAAGAAGCTGGAATCATTAAAACTTAAACATGCAGGGGACACCTGGGTGGCTCAGCTTTCAGCTGAGGTCATGCCTTCAGCTCAGGTCATGGTCCCAGGGTCCTGGGGTCAAGTCCCACATTGGGCTCCCTACTCACTGGGGAGTCTGCTTCTCCCTCTGCCTGCTGTTCCCCCTCCTTGTGTTCATTCTTTCTGATAAATAAATAAAGGAGTCTTTAAAAAAAAAAGAAAAAAACTTTAAAATGTAGAAAAGGGGACAGTAACTCCTCAGACCTTTGCTGGTGATGGTGTCCCTGAGGAGGCATGATGAAGCCAGTCCTGCAGATGCTGGAAAACCTGCCAAAGGGATTTGACTCCTGCCAGAGGAGGGACCTGCTTCTGTGGGAGTGAGGCTTTCTCGTGCAGGGGGGACGAGCCAAGGGCGAGTCACATTTTTTCTTCCAGCCCAGCTGTCTCCCTCTAGTTCCTCTGGAGGCCGAGCCCAGGAGCAAGCCAGCTGGCAAAGCCCAGACCGGTTTGCAAATCCCAGTGTCAGCTCCACAAGGCTGATCTAGGTCATTTGGAGCTGAAAAACTGTAACTGGCACAAATGTCAAGCTCTCGTGTATGATCCCAGGTGATGTTTACGCTTTGAAGTGCTTACAAATCACTGGGAATCTGAGATGAAATGGGAAAAGCAAGCAGGGATAATGGAGGGTCGTGGTAAGAAGTTTGAACTTACTCCCAGGGACAACAGAGGACCACTGAAGAGTCTACGCCCAGGAAACAACATATGGGATGATTTTTCCTGGTGGCTAATCTTATCCATTGTGAATTGATTCTTTTTAATTTTTTAAGATTTACTTGTTTATTTGAGAGAGAGAGAGAGAGAGTGAGAGCGGGTAAGAGGGACAGAGGGAGAGGGAAAGAGAGTCCCAAGAGGACCCCGAGTTGAGCCCGATGTGGGGCTTCATCCCATGACCCATGAGATCGTGACCTGAGCCAAAACCAAGAGTCAGACACCCAACCGGCTGAGCCACCCAAGTGCCCCCATTGTGAATTGCTTCTTACGTGCATCAGAAAGAAAACTACAGATCCAATATGGAGTCACTTATGTTAGGCCACATCACCAAACCAGGGCTTCCTACCTAACCTAATGGCCCTTTTAACCTCCCCCAGAAGTGTGGTCTTAACTGGCTAGTCAGGAATTTTCTGGTCAGCACCAGGAAGTTAACATGGGCTCTCTCTACCTACCAAAGAAAGATGAGGTAATTCACCTAATAAGACCCTTTTTTCCCCCAAGGAAGGTGACCTCCCCCAAAATAGCCTGTTTATGACTTCCTCCTCCTGTCTTCAAAAGCCTTTCCCTTTCTGTAGCTCTTTGAAGCTCCCCTCTACTTACTAGATGGGATGCTGCCCGATTCATGACTCCCTTAATAAAACCAATCAGATCTTCAAACTCACTTGGTTGAATTTTGTTTTTTGACAATAGTTTTGCTCTCAGTATTACTTGATTCCCAGTCTTGGACATTTCCCTTAAGCCACTCTGGAACTATTATCCCTACCAGAGTTAGTGGCTCCCTTCAATGGGCGCTTGGAGCTTGCTCTATATGCCTTTTTGTCACTGTTGCTGTTGTTTAAATGTCTGTATCTCCCACTAGACTGTTAATACCTCCACAGGAATTGTGTTTTATTGATTTTTGTGTGCCTGCAGTCTAACATAATAAGTGTTCCTTAAAGGCTTAATGGAAGGATGAACCGGCAGGAAGGCAAGAAAGAAAAATATAAATGTACTTGGAAACCTACACCTCCTAGATGCATAATGATTTCTCATGTGACAAAGAAATATTTTTAAACTGCAAACCGCAATTATACATTTGATGATGTAGAATTAGCAGCTTAACGGTAGAACGGGTAAGTGAACCCTCTTTTTAATTACACATGGACATTTCCTAATATCTGTATAATAAATTACTTAGATGGTGGCAACTCTAGAATATAAAAGTAGATTTTCTTAAATGACAAAAATACATAATAATTATGGGAAACCGCCAAAGTCACACTTAAATTAGCTCCTTGAAAGATACGTCCACCAGCGACACTCCAGGGCCCACACAGAAGTCATTCAGGGTTTTGCAGATTAAAACTAAATTGCTCCACTTGTTCACTCCTTCAGCTCATTCTTTCTGACTCTTCTTACCCACAAAGTCTTAATCTCAGCCTCCCCAGTCCAGCGGAAGTGTTGATTTTTCCAGCCTCCCACCTTGACTCTTTCCTTTCTTCCATTACTTCCTCATAGCTCAGCCATTTTTTTTTTTTTTTTTAAGATTTTATTTACTGGAGCGCCTGGGTGCCTCAGTGGTTTAAAGCCTCTGCTTTCGGCTCAGGTCATGATCCCAGAGTCCTGGGATCGAGCCCCACATCGGGCTCTCTGCTTGGCTGGGAGCCTATTTCCCCCTGCCTCTCTACCTGCCTCTCTGCCTACTTGTAATCTCTGTCTGTCAAATAAATAAATTAAAAATCTTAAAAAAAAAAAGATTTTATTTACTTATTGGAGAGAGAGAAAGAACACAAGCAGGGTCCGAGGCAGAGGGAGAGGGAGAAGCAGATTCCCCGCTGAGCAGGGAGCCTCTCACGGGGGCTCCATCCCAGGACCCTGTGATCATGACTAAGCCGAGGGCAGACACTTAACTAACTGAGACACCTAGGTGCCCCCAGCTCAGCCATTCTTAATGCCCTCCTGACCTGACCCTAGCACCTCCCTTTCCCCTGCTTCCCCCCAGATTGGCCCAGGCTCTGGGTCCCACCTGAACAGGTAACATGGCCGGTAGGTTGAGGTGTCACAGGGATAAGAACATAGCTTTGGAGTTAAGTGGACTTGGTCAGAGTCTGCCTCTGCCACTTGCTTAGCTCTGTGACTTTGGGAAATTTATTCAATGTTATTCATTTTCGGTATTTTCTCCCCTAAAGTGGCAACCTTCTTGGGTTGTTAGGAAAATTAAAATATATGGCACATGTGAAGTACCAAGCACAATGCCTGCTGCCTTCGGTGGGAAACTGGAAACTGGCTCTGAGCGGAGATGTGCGTGCAGCCATTTTATTAAGGAACGCCCCTGGGATCAATATGGGGGAGGGAAGAAACAGGAATGGGCAAAGAAGAAAACTGGACTAGAGCGTGGTCACAGTAAGCCCTGGGGCTGTGAAAGTCCTTCAGAGTGGCTCTGCCTTCCACCCCATCGGCCAGTTGACATCCCGCAGGGTTGTTACGTGACCTCGCATGAGGCGACTGTTCTCTGTTGAAGGCAATTCCCAGGGGCTGAAGGCTGTCCACTGCCAACAGCAGTCCCAGCAGCTGAGGGACCGAGCTCGGCTCAGATCTGAGTCGAGGATCTGGGCAGCGCAGCAGAGACACTGATAAAGGATGCTGCTAGAATACAGAAATGTCTGTCATCTTTGTCTCTGGCTGGTTCCTGGCATGGAGCTCTTAAAGTTCTTGGCATTCCCCGAGTGATAAGATGTGTTTCATCATTCCTAACAAGTGCTTTGATTGCACCTGAGTTTAGGCTGACAAGGTGACTTAGGGTGGGACCCCTAGGTCAACTTGATGGAGCTGGTCACCAGAAAGACCAAGTGATTTGAAAATTGCAACTTTGAGCCCCACCCGCCAACCCCCCCAGGGAAGAAGATGGGGGTAGAGACTGAGCTTTATACTTTCCAGTGAGATTGGTGAGCATGTTGAAGTGCTTGGGAGAATGGTGTGTCTGCAGAGGTTGTAGAAGCTGCGGGTCTCCCCACCCCTCACCCCTCACCCCATTCGCATCTTTTGACCACACATCTCTGCCATTGGCTGTCCCTAAGTTGTAACCTTCACAATAAACCAGTAATCATAGATAAAGTGCATTCCTGAGTTCTGTGAGCAATTCTGGCAGATTATGGAGCCTGAGGAGGGGATCATGAAAATCTCTGATTTATAGCCCATTGGTCAGATGTATGCGGGGCCCGCCATTTGCAACTGGTCATTGAAATGGGAACGATCTTGTGGGACTGGGTCCTTACCCTGGATGGTCTGCAATAATTCTGAGCAGTCAGTGTCAGAATTGAATTGAGCTGTAGGACACCCAGTTGGAGTTGGAGAATTGATTGTCAGAAAAGCACACCAGGCAAATACTTGATCAATGGAGTCGTTCTGTAAGTCAAAAGAAAAATAAAAACAGTGCCAACACACAGTGGGCAATCAGTAAATATTTCCTGAATGAGAGAAGGAGTGTTCACCCTTTCCTCCAAAATCTTGACTACAGTTGTTGGTTGGTGCACCCGGTTTCGATCTGCCTTTAACTATACCTGAGCAGGATTCTTTAACTCACAGCTTTATGAGAATAGCAAAAGGATTAACAACTGAACCCTCAAAATGCAAAAGAGCTCTATTCTGGCACAGTTTTATGGATATGAGCTAAGTTTAAAGTTGTGTGTGTGTGTGTGTGTGTGTGTGTTGTCAGAACTATAAATAACCCCGCTCAGGAAGGCATTTGTGGGATGGTTGAGGGTGGGGGTCTGGGGTGGGAAATATCAAGCAAGCCAAGGACCATGATTAACTCAACTCTACACCTGAGGCCCATGGCCTGCGAAAGGAAAACCTCTCGGTCCCTACGCAGTGCGGATCCTCTTCTCTCTTTAACCAGGTTGAACACCATCTGCTCCCCGCCCCAGGCCTCCCTCTCTCCCTGTCGGCTTCTGAATGGCCAACTCCAGCAACAGGGGTTTTGTGCACAAAGAACAGGATTCTCAGTTTCTGCCTGTGATTTCTCAGAGCTCACCCTTCAAGCGCATCATCACACTGAACAGATTTCTAGAGATTTGCATGGCTGCCGGTGTCTTCCTGCAGATGCCGGCTGCGGCTGCTGCTGTTGTGTGAAAGGCACACAACGCTCTTGCTTGCCTCTGAGCTCTGCCTCTGGGCTGCAGGGACGCTGCAGGATTTGACAACCGCTCTGTCCTTTGGCCAGGAGGGTAGAGCTTCCTGGCGGTACGTGGCCTGCAAATGCTCCCCTTCAGCCTAGACTAAACAGTTCCTAGGATCAATTCAATAGGTAACTAACAAGAAGATACAGAAAATGCAGCCCAGTGCCAAGGGCCTGGCTGGGGCTGGTTGTGATGGGTGAATGGCAGGTCATGCCTGCATTTTTGTGTCTTCCTGTAGCATCACCGTGGGACTCGAGACTAGGAACAGAGACTGGGAATGGACTCGGTGTTGGAGTGACTCACTGAGCATATCAGAAAGCCTGGGGCATTCAGACTCCATGCTGGTGAGAAATTCCAGATTGAAAGACTGCCCATGTTCTCCAGGCTGAATGAAACGCTCATGTATTCAGGAAAGGATCCATATCCCAAGGGAAGGACAAAGGCTTAACTAATTGGAGGTGCTAGGGATGGGGTCTATAGTGTCCGGAAGATAAATTTCAATATAAAATTATCAGGAATATAAAATAGTAATTTCATATACACATTGTATAAAAGCATGCTATATTTTTATCCATCTTTTTAAAGATTTTTTTTTTTTATTTTACAGATTGAGAGAGGGTGGGGGAGGGGAGCAGAGGGAGAGAAACAAGCAGACTCCCTGCTGAGCACAGAGCACAGAGTGGATGCAGGGCTCCATCTCACCACCCTGAGATCAAGACCTAAACTGAAATCTGGAGTCGGACACTCAACCAGTTGAGCCACCCAGGCACCCCTGTTTTTATCCATCTTAAATCTCCTACCTAGAATTAAAAAATTAAAAAATTAAAATATGAGCATATGTTCCCTCCAGCTGACATTTCAAAAACAAACCAACCAACCAAAAAAACACTCTTCAAAAGAGCTGTCCACAGGTTGCCTCTGATTCCTTGCCTGCTATTGTCTTGTATGCACTCCGATCAGGTTTCACTTTCATCACTCTGATGAGCCCAGGGCACCAAAGACCTTTTCCTGCAAATGCTTTCCTTGTTTGGTTTCCAGGACCCTGAACTCACTTGGTTTTCTTTCATCTCCCTGGATTCCCCCTAGTCTCTTGCTGGT
This sequence comes from Martes martes, assembly GCF_963455335.1. Lineage (NCBI taxonomy): Eukaryota > Metazoa > Chordata > Mammalia > Carnivora > Mustelidae > Martes > Martes martes. Next base: position 47,641,568 of record NC_137895.1, on the reverse strand, counting down.
CCCATCTTTTCTTCTCAAAATCCTACTGTTATGGTGCCCTAGGGCTCCATCTGTCTCCTCTCCACCCCTTGGTTGTCTCATCTGATCTTGTGGCTTTATTTGCCCTATGACTCCCAACTGTATACCTTCAGCCAGTCTCTCCTCTCAACTCTGGACTTGTATACCCAACTATCTTCTCTTTTCCTACTTGTATGTCTAATAGTTGTCATTGTTCTGCTCTCCCACTCCAACCCATCTCCGCCACTAAACCCACTCCATCCATAGTCTTCCCCATCTCAAATGATGGTAATTCCATTATTCCTAGTCCTTTAGGCCTCAAAGCTTGTATTCATCTTTGACTCTCCTTTCTTTCATGCCCCACATCTAATCCACCAGGAAATCCTATTGTATCTACTTTCAAAATATATCCAGAATCTGATTGCTTCTTCCTAGTTTCATTCCTAACTGCATGGTCACCGTAATTTCCTCCCGTAGTTGTTGCTATTGGCTCCTAACTGGTCATGTCACTCCTCTGCTCAAAATCTTTTAGTGGCTGCCTACTTCTCCCTGAATAAAGGCCAAAATACTTTCAGTGACCTACCAAACCTTATAGGATCTTGCCCAGTTACTGCTGATCTCACCCTTTATTTTTCTCCCTCTCCCTCACTCTCTTCCATTTTTTTTTTTTTTTTTTTTTACTGCTCCTTGAACATAGCAAGCATGCCTCTACCTCAGGGCTTTGCACTGGCGTTCCTTCTGCCTGGAATGTTCTTCCCCACATGTCTGCCTGGCTCACCCCCTCAACATTTTTGAGTCTCTTCAAATGGCATCTTCTCCATGAGGCCTTCCTTGAGAACCCAATTTAAAACATTCATACCACACCCCTACTCACCCTAGCATTCCCAGTCCCCCTGCCCTCATATGCCTTACCACATTCTAACACACTTGATATCATAAATCATTTGCTGTATCTTGTTTCCCCTATTTTGTTCACTGATTACCAGCACCTACAGCAGGGTTGGCAAATATTAGAATTTAGTCAGTATTATTGGATGAATTAGTTATACTAGTTATACAATTATACTTTATTAAATTTCAATGCAATTATTTTTACAGAACCAATAATTCCATTATTTTTATGGCATAGTTTAAATATAGTTATATACTGTCATTAACAACTACTAATTATTTTCATTAATTCAATATCACTTTGCCAAAAATCCTATAATCCTCTTCTGCAGATTCCCAAGTACCTGTCCTTTCTAAGCATGCACAAGGGAAATTCCTATCTGTACCCAAACATTGTCTGTATTCTAAATCATAATAACCAGCCTTTGTGGCTCAAACACTGGAACAATATGGCCACACACAGGGTTGTGGGATCAGGTTGCCACGGTAACCCCTACTCCCATCTTCTCTGAGTTTAATTGTTCAATGCTAAAATTGCACATTCTCGAGTTCAGCACGCTTCGACTGTGCCAGGCCTTAGCTGGCAGGAAATTAAATGACAGAGTTATTATTCACCATAATTACTTGCTAATGGTAATTTATATTTAGAAATAGGAGAAAATATAGACAAAGGATATTTATGAGAGCTTTTCAATCCACCTAATGCTGTTGAAGTATTGGTACTAGCTTTGCATGTTGTGGAGACATGATGTTTATGTTCCTGCTCCCCTACATGCACCATTCTGCCCCATAATATACCTCTACCTTTCAGTTGATTGTGCTCCTATGTAAGATAACTGGACTTGCTTCCTTGGCCTCCTGTTCTCTGGGAGACTCAAACAGAGGAAAAAGTTGTTGGAGAATATATGATTGACATAGTTTAAGTTGTGGATAGTAATGATCTAGTTATTCAGAGGAAAATGAGCCAACAAAAAAATTGTTGTATTTGGGAAAAGTAACATATTCATCGTTTAAAAAATAGTAAATCTGTAATAGGTCAGGTAGTGAAAATCAATGGCAACTTTTTTATATAACCTTTTCCATTTTCAGAAATGTAACTGTAATCTTTATAACTAAGTACATTTCCTTAATAGTGGAATGAAATTATCTCATTTTCTAGTTTTATCTGTATTTTTCAAATCAAAGAGGGCTACTGGCTCCACCTTTAAGCCATAATAACCCCAAGCCTTAACAGTTCCTGGAAGTCTGCATCAAACCATGGCAGTGGGCATGGAAGGGGAGGAATGCAGTTGTGAAGGTATTTATCTATGACATGGAATCACCTGTGAGTGGATACAGGTGTGGAGAGGATGGAATAGGTTGATTGTCAGATTTCTGACAGGAGCAAGAGGGTAGAATTGTGGCTTGGCACTGCCCATCACTGAGTGAAAGCATCTAACCCAGGAAAGCTTTTGCAAGAAGATGGAGGGAGATCCCATTTGGGGCATGTGGGCTGCGGGGTGAATATAGTTGGTGGGCAGTGTCGTGAGCCAGACCCATGAGAGGCCTGGACTGGAACTGTAGTTGGAGAGTGAACGAAACAAGCCACAGAGGCCAGTCCAGTTTCCAGAACTTGTGAAAACGATGACTGGGGATCCAACAAAGGCTACATTTTACTCTACTGTATTTCCAAACAAACCCTGCAAAGGATATACACCTATTGAGGTTACACAGACATGCGAATGGACACGAGCAGACTCCCTGCTGAGCAAAGAGCAGGACATGGGGCTTGATCCCGAGACCCTGAGATCATGACCTGAGCTGAAACCAAGAGCCAGATGCTTAACTGACTGAACCACCCAGGCACTGCAAATTAGGTCTTTTAAAATATAGATGATTTGCCTTTGAACATCAAAGAAAGAGTGTAGGACATTGAAACCATCAACATGTAAGTTTAAAAGAGTAAGCTCTTAACCCTGTTGCATTTAAGAATCACCGAAAGCTTTGCAGAAAGTATCGATGTCCAGGCCAATTACATCAGAACCTCTAAGGGTGAGGGGCACCTGGTGGGTTCAGTTGGAAGAACGTGTGATGATTGATCTTGGGGTTATGAGGTCGAGCTCCATGTCGGGTGTTGAGATTACTTAAATAAATTAAACTTTAAAAAAAAATAAAAAAGGATCTCTTGGGATGGAAGCCCAAGCTTGGGTATTTATTAAAGCTGCACAGCAGATTCTAGATGCAGCCAGGTATGACAACATCTGGATTAAGCTGCAAAACAGGATTGTGTCTAAAAAGGTCATTCCATTGCCTTTTCTCCTCCCTGTTCCTTTACAGATCAAGTCACCTTGACACAATTCCAAAGCATCTTATACCATTCTTTCTAACCGTCTGAAATTATTTATGTGTGTATCCCTGTGACTTTTCCATTAATGTCTCCCCTGCTAGTCAGTGAGCTGGGGGATGACAGGGACCATGATAGCTTTATGCAATTCACTGAGCTCCCAGTATAGGCCTGGCAGAGTGTAGTTGCTCAATAAATATCTGTTGAATGAATAAAACAGTATCCAAATGTTTACAGGTTAGATGGTGGGTATGTTTCACACTGAGAAATAAATTTTGTCTCTTCCCTCCCAAGGTAGGTCAGACTGAAGGTCAGTCTGAAGGGAGACACGGAGCCAAAGGAGCCACAATCAGGCAAAAGGCTGAAGCTGGAAAGAGCAAAGAGGAATGGGATACACATTCACACAAAGCCTGCTAGGAAGCCAGGAAGGACCTAAATAAAACTTCAAATTCTAGAGACAAGAATGAGAACAACTGAAGTCTGGGCTTTGCAAAATGACACAGGAAGCAAGTTCAGAGGGAGACACGAAGAGCTCCCATCCCCAGGGCTAAGACCTTTTACTGATGCCCACGGCCAAGTTGCTGAGAATTAAGGGCACCTATGCTGTCCAGACAAATTCCAAAAGGGCCCTGAAAACCCTGAAATCCTATGACCTTATTTAAAGGTCAAAAAATTGGAACCACTGTGAGAAAGTGCAACCTTTCGTTTCATGAATAGAAATCCCAAATCAGTGAACTGATGTTATATTTTTACCTTCCCTGCTTCAAGAATCTACATAACAAAGGGGAAAAGGGTTTGAAATTAATAATAAATATAATGCCTTGTTTAAAGCATATCTTGAGTTTATAATAGCTTCCAAAAATATAGTGTGGAAATCTAAGTGTGTTATGTAACCTTCATTTCTAAAATGACTCAGACATGTGATTGATTTAGTATTTAAAATAGTCAGTGGTTCAACATTTCGAAGGTTGATTCTAAACACATTCACGTATGGCTGCAGATATTGCCTATCTAGATATAAAAACAGAACTCATTAGAGATTGCCAAGGACACATGAAGAACATCCCACAGTCTGTAAATTAAGGGACAGTTTGTTTTTATCTTGCTATAGTCATTTACTTTCTCATTTAAGATGTCCATTGGACTGGGGTCACTTGGTATAAAACCTTGTAAGTAAAGGAAGAAATTAAGCAAAGATATTTGATATAAAGCTTTAGCAACTGTTTGGAAGGGGGCAAAAGTATAGAAACCCATTTTTGTGTAAACAACTAGAAGTGAGAATTCTAGGTGAATTCTGAAAGGTAATAAGTAGTATCATTTTCTGCGACCTTCATTGTGTAAACTGTATTTCTAATGTCACGGAACTGAAGCAGAGACAGGATTTTACAATTTCCAACTGGCTCCAGAAAAACTGTTTCCAAAAAGAAAGATTTTCTCAGGAAGTATGAATTCTGTCTTTACAAAATGATTTGAAATCAAGGCTGGGAATCAATGAAGCAAATCAAAATGGATACCCAGGGCAAGTCCTTTAAACAAAAGAAAGGTAACTGTACAAAGAGCAGGTAGGCAATGTTTTCAGTCCCTTGAAATATCTTTAGTAGTATACAGTACACCCATGCAGGGAAGCATTTCCCCCGTATACCGCAGATTTCTTCTCACAAAAAGCTTTCATAGCGAAGAAAGTGAAAAAATGGAGCATGTCTTTCTTCTGCGGGAGTCCCCAGTCTGTGTGGAAACGTGGCTGCTGTTCTTGTCCCCCCAGCATGATGTCACTTGAGCCTCTGCTGCGAAGACTTCCTCTGGTACTTCTTTCTGAGCCTGCTTCTTTGCTGCTGTCTGAGCCTTTCTCGAGACAGGAACATCCATATTCCACCTGCTTGTTGCCTGCTCTGCCAATTTGCATCATTTTGTCCACCCGTGACTTGGCAGTGTGACTGAGCTCCCACCTGGCTTCCAGAGTAGCTCCATCGGCCTCCTGGCCATGCCAGAGCCCACAGGAATCGGCAGAAGACAATCACCACCAGCAGAGCCTGGGATTCTGATGTTCTGCACAGACCTCTAGGTCATATCCATCATCATCTGGTCCCAAGCTAGACATGACTGAAGAATAACTGGGTAACACAGATGCTGTTGTTAACTGAGAATGAGAGAGGGGGAAGTGAGACAGAAGTCCCAGGCAGATATCTTACTAATTATTTATCTGCTGCCTGATTATTCTTACAAAAGAGAAAGGTAGCTCCTTGGTGGGAAAGGGGACATCTGAACTTAGAGACTATTGGGAGTCTTGGGTCTCCCCTAGACCAGCTATGTGATCTTGGGAAGTTGTAATTTACTCATCTATATGGAAGTTCAGCATTGCTGGGAGAGTTCAATGAGGCCCCTAGAACTGAGACAGGAGGTGCTTATGTCCCTCTCGACCATCTCTCGGTGGCTTGGTGTGGAGTTGCTCCAATTCCATCTTCCCCAGGGCCCTCTACTCATCAGCCCTCTCCTAGCTCCAATTTTCATTATCAGATTTAGTACCTAAATATTCATGATACCTTACATGTAACATGATACATTACATACTTTACACAATACCTGAGAAGTATTCATGACCTGACTCAACATAAACTTAGGATTCCTACCATGTTCTGGACTAAGCAAAATGGGTACATTCCCTGCACTCATGGGATTTACAAGTCAAATTAGAGAAACAGACATTAATCAAAAATGATAGTGATGAATAAGTCACAAACTTGGGAAAGTACTATGAAAAAGAAGCGCCACTGGAGAGAATCCCAGGGAGACCAAGGTTTCAAGGAAGGATTTCTCCAGGAAATGATCGCCAGGCAGGGCGCTGCAGGACGAGAAGGAATTAGGTAGATGAAGGGGTGCCTGGGGAGGAGGTGGCAAAGAGTGTGGCATGAAGAACTGAAAGAAGCCAGAGTAGCTGGTTGGCTTGGAGACCATGTTTGGGATTTGGGCTCTATCCTGAGGACAACGGAGAATTATTGAAGGGTTATAAGAAGGCTGATAGCAAAACCAGATCCACATTTTGAAAGACACACTGGGTACTGTGTGAAGAATATATTGGACAGATGGAAGAGTAGAAGCGGAGAGACGAGTCTGGAGGCTATTGTCATGATCTGGGTAAGAGCTGATAATAGCCTGGCCTGAAGTGGTGACAACCACACACAGAGCTGGATACTGGGGTGAACACTACACACCTTGTCTGTCCCTTCATGGAGCTTATGGGGAAGACATTAAACTAGTAATCAAGTGGGAGTGAGTACAATAGGGGCTAGAGAGTTCTATAAGCGCACTGAGCAGAGGTTCTAGAATACTCTGCTGGTACTCCATCCCCTCCTGGGCCCAGAGGCTGGACTAAAGAGAATTCTTCAAGGAGAGAGCTTATCCTTGAATCCCCAGTTGGTGTCTCATTGATATATGAGCTAGTTGTTGACTCATGCCTAGATTTCTGACTGTTTTTGGATTTTGCCTTTTTGAAAAAAGTGTACACCTGCTAAGCATTGAACTGGTTCCAATCCCTGTAACTTGGTTCTCTCCTTTCCAACCCCAGGTCCAAACTAGAACCCACAGAACACCTAAGCTTTTCAGTTAGGACCTCCATTATCAGTAGGTGTGATCAGATCAGTATCCCCACTGCCTGACCCACCCCAGTGCGGGATTCTGTGCAAAATATTAAGCCTTCTCCTGATTAGACCCCTACCGAGTCCCCCTGGTTCCCAAAATAAAGAAGCAGCTCTTCTCTAGCTATTCTTGATGAGGCACTTTCATAAAAAGCCCTTAGTTCCATTAAACACACACACACACACACACACACACACACACACACACACAGAAACAAAACAAAAATTTCCTTCCAGCAATGGAAACTTCCGGAAAATTGGGAAATTATACATGGTCATCTTGGTAGATTAATGACCAGTTTTGTTGCATTATTTTTATCCTGGTGAGAATGTTATATGAACTTTGTTAATGTACATAAAAGCAGAAAAGAGATATTACATTTGAAAACCACTCATACAAAATATTTATTGATATTCTTTTCTGAAGTAGGTCGTTTTCTGAAAAGACTGAAATCATTGTGGCTTTCCTTTTAGATTTCAAAGTGTGAAAAAAAAGGAGAGCCTGATAAAAATCCTGACCTCATGAAGTGAACTGTAAGAAAGGCATGAAAATAGAATTTTAGAATAAGTAGTTAATTATGACTTTTCCACATATAAAATTCCACACATAATAAAAACAATTGTGCATGTTTAGTAGTGTATTGTGGAATAATAATTCCACAATTTGCATTGGTGGTGCATTAACCAATTCAAGCAAACTTAATAATGACAAGCTTCAAGATGAAAATAAGAGTCTGGCTCAGTTAGAATAATGACTAATTCGTAACTGTAATTAACACCTTGGAAGGTCTCAACAGAGAAACTAGCTGGATGTGTAGCAGTGATGTCATCAGACTGTTTATGTCTGGGATGAACTGCATCAGTGATGTGGGGCACAGGGTACCAAATCTCTATTTTTAAAAAAAGAAAAGACAGGTTTTTTGGAACTAGGATTGATACAGTGATTTGTCTTTACAATATAATTGAATAGATTTTTTTCAAAACTAGGACCCCTGCTTCCCCCATCAAACATGCTACCATCTCCTGATTTCTTCGGGAAACTAACAAAAGACACGTGGGGATCATAAACTGCAGCTTCTACTTCTGGCTCTCCCTCTGATCTTTCATATGATTGTAGAGCATTTCATGTAAATAACTTCCATGTCTGAATTCAAATTTGGTTTTTAATTTGTACTCAAAGTTCAGGAACGTGCAGGTGTTACTGAAATGACTGGTGCGTGACTAACGATTTTTCTACATTAGGCACAAATAAAGGACTGCCCTTTGGTTTGTGGTTATAGCAGCTCTTCCCAGGACCTGCCTCCGCAGTCTGCCACTGGGAGTCGACGGGAGAGCACTTACCGCTCTGATTGCCTTCTCCGCTCTCAGGCACGTGGCCTGCCACACACTGCATCACAATCTGTCCGTCCTTCAGACAGACCACCAAGTGGCTGACTGAGTTAAACATTCATTGCGACTAAACGAGATCATTGCCAGGCAAGGTCATCAATTGTTGGGTCACTAGCTTCCACAGTGGCAAAACCCACCAAATGATCACATTTTTGATTTGTTGAAACTGGCAGCAGTTTTTGGTTTGGGAAGGAGCAGTGTGGGGTGTGGAATAAGGGGTTATTCTGGAGTCAGCTCAAACTGCGTTGGACTTTTTACTGAGCCTCCTATCAGCTGGATTGCCTTGGACTATTTCTTAATCTCTTTGACCTTGAATTTCCTTATCTGTAAAGTGAAGAGATAAGAAAGCCTATTTCTTAGACTGTTGCAAATATTTCAGATAAATATGTAAAATTCTGTCACAGAGACTGGCACATAGTAGGCACTCAGTTAAAGGTAGCTAGTTTCTGAGAACCCTTCAATCCATTCTCCCATTGCTGTCAGGTGATACCTTCCTCAAATACTATTTTTATTTTGTCTTTTTCTATTGGCAATCTCCTACGCAAACATGCCTGCCCTGTCCATTGTTCTCATACAAAAGGGCCTTGCTTGTTCTTGCCTGGGTTTTCCTTAGCCTGGAAAGTCCTCCTCCTTTGCCTCTGTTTATCCAAATTGTTCCCATGTTTTTATTTGTTTTTTAAACCCAGCTCAAGTCTTAATTCCTTCTTTAGGGGAAGCCTGACTCATTGACTTCCCACTCTGTTTGGAAATGGCTCCTGTAGGCTGTACTTTACTCTAACTCATACCAGGATTTCTTCTGTGCTAATCTTTTTTCAACAGCAGATGGTAAGGTCCTTGGTACGGGGATGGTTATTACAAATTATATCGATATCTACCATGGTATTCAGTCTAAAGCCGACCACATGATAGACTCTCACACTTCCATGTACAGATACAGCATTGTCACCTTCATGTTAATTTTGCTTGATGAGTAGTTACCTGTAATAGTCATGCTTTTGTTGGACCTAGTACACAGCTTTGAATGAAACAGAAGTCAAATTAGTTTTAAAATCTTTCTTAGAATTCAATTATAGAATCACAGAAACACTGTTTTCAAGCTAAGGTGTCCTACAGAGTCATCTAAATCTGTTCCTTGTTATTTTACAGTTGAGAAAACCGAGAAGCATAGAGATGAAATGACTTGTCCATCGTACCCAGTTCATGTGAGACCCAAAAGGGCAAGTTGGTTTCCTAACTTCCAGGCAGTGACACAAGAAGGGGACAGTCCCAGGTATGTCTAGCACTGAGATGTACACACAACTAAGGGGGTACTCGTGATGGTGAATTGAATGTGTCAGCTTGACTGGGCCATGGGCTGCCAGGGTATTTGGGTAAATATTATTCTGGGTATGTTTGTGAGGGTGTTTCTGAATGAGATTAATATTTGAATTGGTAGAATGAGCAAAGCAGCCTACCCTCCCCAGTGTGGGTGGGTCTCATCCAATCTGTTGAGGGCCTGAATAGAACAGAAGGTGGAGTAAGGGAGAGTTTATTCTCTGCCTGACTGTCTTCAGGAATGTTGGTCTTCTCCTGACATTGGGCTTGAACATGGAATGAAACTTGGACCATCAGCCTCTTGGTTCTCAGGTCTTTGGATTCAGGCTGGAACTGCACCATTGGCTCTCCCAGGTCTTGAGTTTGCCAGCCGCTATCTTGGGACTTCTCAGCCTTGATAACGACAGGAGCCAATTCCTTATAATAAATCATATATATAATCTCCTATTGGCTCTGTTTCTCTCTGGAGAACCCAGACTAATACAGTACTCAGCAATGAATGTCAGGGATTGACATTTTCACAGCTCAATAGTGAGAAGGCCCCAGACTTGTGAATCCAACACCCTGGAACTGAGTCCTGATTCTGACTCATGTGTTTTCCAGAGCCACATAAGCCATCTGAATCTCAGTCCTCCGGTTGTAAAATAGAAAAAGGAAATGGGGCTTGGTGCACGGAAGACCACATCAGGGAAAATGGCAAGAGAGGAGAAGCCTGACTGAGAAGCCTCAGCAAACTGGAGCAACCAAAGTAATGGAGGGGAAAGTTCCAGTCACAACACCAAGAAGCGATCCACTGAAGAAGAAGCTGTAGACCTCCCAAAAAAGCCTACAAAGATCTCCAAGTTTGGATTTGCCGTAGGCAGTCACATGGCAAAGAAAGCCCTGGCCATAGCCATCAAACTCGGATCAAACAAGCCTAAAGAAACTGTTCCAACTCTTGCCCCAAAAGCCCTGTCAGTAAAAGCAGCTTTTAATGAAGATGAAGATAGTGAACCAGAGGAAACGCCTCCAGAAGCAAAGATGAAGATGAAGGGATTGGAAGGGAGACACAAACATCAGCAGGACCAAACTCCTTCAGGAAAGGAAAGCATGGTTTTTCTGAAAGCCAGAAGCTATGGGAGCAAAATATAAAATCTCATCTTGGAAATGTCCATGACCAAGACAATTAAATGATATGTTTTGAAAATGAGGTGTGGGGTGAGTGTAAAGTTAGAAGAAACAGTTTCCTTTTTTAAAGAATGGTAGAAAACTATATTTGGAGCCACCTTTTTTTTTCCCTTTAAGATTGAGTGGTTGGGGTACCTGGGTGGCTCAGTTGGTGAAGCATCTGATTTCAGCTCTGGTCATGATCCCAGGGTCCTGAGATCAAGCCATGCATCAGGCTCTGCATTCAATGGGGTGTCTGCTTACCCCTTTGTCCCTCTCTTTCCTTCTGCCCCTCCCTTGCTCTTTGCCCCTCCCCCTGCTCATGCGCGCACGCACACACGTTCTCTCTCTCAAATAAATAAATAAATAAATATCTTTAAAAAAAAAAAAAGATCGAGTGGTGCACTAATAAATGAGAGCTTGAAATTAAAAAAAAAAAAAAAAAGAAAGAAAGAAAGAAAGAAAAAGGAGATGGGACTAGACATACATTCCTTGCTCCTTACCAGGTTGGTATCAGCCTCCAAAGAGATAAAGGATATAAAGGTACTTTACACTTAAAAATTATTAAGATGTTGTCAGCTTTTCTGAGTGACTTTCAAAATATCACGGGAAGGCTACACATAAATGCTGTTGGCAGCAAATACAAATAAGATTTGTGGGTCTACAAAATATTCTGGTAGCTTGCTTGTTCCATCTATTTTCCTTCAGGAGGAGCACCTTGAAGCCATTTAAGGTCTTAAATGGTAGAAAGAAAGAAAGAGAGAGAGAGAGAGAAGGAAAGAAAGAAAAAGAAAGAAAGAAAGAAAGAAAGAGAGGGAGGGAGGGAGGGAGGGAGGGAGGGAGGGAGGAAGAGAGAAAAGGGAGGGAGGAATTTAGAGCCTTTTGTGTATAGTAGAATTCTCTTGTTTGGGGGAAGAATATCCACAAACGCTTGGGACATTTGCCTAAGTGCAGAGATAAGCTTTTAGAAAGGGCTGATGGTAAGTTTTCTGCTAGGGTTTTCCTTGTTATTTTAAAGAGATAAGATATTTTTGTAGCAACTGGTTTCATTCTAGTTTATGATATTCTAAGGCATCTCTAAAATCTCTAAACCAATTACTTTTTACTTACTTTATGGTTAAAAAAGAAGTAGAGCTCACAGAGTACTTTTAGCAAACAGGTAAGATCAAAGGGTCTCAAGGTCAAACAACCCATTTGTTTGATTCCAAGAACACTGAGACTTACAGCTCGATATTGACTGAATAACCATGTGCAATAGAGTGCATGCAGAACAGAAACAGCAGGCAACAGAAAGCACCAGACTGGAGTCAGAGTTTCGGGAAGGACTGGACTAAGGTCCATGACATCTGTGGCCAGTAGAAGTAAAGAGTATGTGAAGGTTTCCTAACTGTAGATAATACAGACTTCGCTGGAGAGCACAGTTCTCAGAAACTACCAAGAGAATTTCCAGGAATCAAGTGGCAATAAAGAATGCCATCACCAGAGAAATGGGTGGTGGGTGAGGAACATCAAGGACAGTGATTCTCAATTCTGGCTGTACAATGAACCACTGGGGAAGATTTTTTTTTAAATCATAGTATCAGTCTATCACCCCCTTAGACTCTAATTTAATTGAGAGTCCAAGCACTCCCCGTTTGTGTATGTGTGTATGTGTGGGTGTGCATGGTTCTGTTTTAAAGTTTCTCAGTTAACGTTACTGTGTAGCCAGCATTGAGAACCACTGCTCAAGGTTAGTTGCAATTCCTAAGAACCAACAGACTTAATCATCATAGCTACAAGTGTTTAACCACTATGAGTAGGGTCATCCCTTCTCTAGGACATTGTCTTTCCCAGACAGTTACTCTAGTAAGTTAATATAAAAGTGCTGTTGACTCCACTCTGATCTAAGTTAAGTACCATCCTTGCACCTGGGCAAGCAGAGCCCGGAAGCTGGGCCCCACCCTTCCTCTTTCGTTGCAGCACCTTCCTCAAAATTTTCTAGACCCTGTCCGGTGCATGGAACCCCAGGCTAGATCAGGATTTGTGTGGATCTTAGTCCCCATTTCTATAATTCAGGGCATTCAATGCCATATCAGAGAGGTCGGCCAGGTGCCTGGAAGAGCTTTGGTATCTGTACCTTTAGAGTCACCTTAGAAGCCCATGGATGGCTCCTGTTCCAAGAAGACAAATAGTAACCATATGGCCTACTGGCCAGCAGACATCTTTTCCTCTTGCAATCATGTGAAACTGGGCCACTGAAATGGTGCTGACACACTGATACCAAGTGACGCAGATTGAGCCATACACCTAGGAGTGGTCCTGCCCAAGAGAATCTTAACTCATTCCCTTGAAATAAATCCATGTATCTTTCTGAGATCCCTTATAGTTTCTCCTTTTCCCAGCCTCCCTCCAGCCGAACTCCTTCTGGTATCTCATTCTCTGCAGAGTCTGGATTTCTTGCCTCTAAATCCCAGTGTCCTCATGAATGAGGCACTAATATCAGCTGATGATTATCGTGAATGCAACTGTATACAAAGACCTTCCAGATAATGGTGAATTAAGTCTCATTGACTGAGTCCCCGGAGTCCTAGATATCCAGGATTCTGGATTCAGTATAAACAATTGTCTAATGGTATTTCCATACTTCTCTCTCCCCTACCATCCCTTTTACCTCCTTCTCCCAGTAAGCTGATGTCCCAAGTTCAGTCTTGAACACATGTGTCCTGTGCTGGTTCCTGTGTTCAGACTTGCAGGCTTAACTGTGAATCCGCTTCCATTCTGGTTCTGGCCTCTAGACTACATGGATTGTCCCTATCGAAGACCATAATTATGACAGATGCTGTAAAATTCTTGCTAGAGCAAGAACAAGCATCCAAATATGGATAGTTCTAGGTTTCCCATAGCAGGTAATAAAGGAAAAAATGAAATAACTGTTTTGTTTTGTTTTGTTTTTTGCTGAAATTACTGATATTTGCTGAAGTTATGGCCCAAGGTAGTGATGACAGCAGGAAACTTTTATTAGTCATTTACTCAAAAATAAGTTCTGACGCTGAAAAAAAGAGAAAACTTTAGTATTTACTGACTGCTTACCCTATTTCAAGTACAACCCCGTGAGTTGGGCATTTTATCATTATCCCTTTCCTCAGATGAGGAAACTAAGGCAAAGAGAAGCTAAATAACGTGTGTGTGGTCAAACGGACCACCAGTAGTAGAGCTGAAGTAGGAGACCCACCTTTCTAACACAGAGGCCTGCCTGTTAGCTCCTGAAGAGATTAACTTTAAAGATTTAGTTATTTATTTGAGAGAGAGAAAGAGAGTGGGAGGGGAGGGGCAGAGCAGAAAGAAGTCTTAAGCAGGCTCCTCGCTGAGTGTGGAGCCCAACACTGGAGCTCTGTCTCTTGACCCTAAGATCATGACCCTGACTGAGATCATGACCCTGAGATCATGAACTGAGCCAAACCAAGAGTCAGACGCTTAACAGACTGCGCCAACCAGGCACCCCCCCCTTATGAGTTTTACTGTAAAAAGGCAACTTTCCTAGCACTTACACCAAATAAACTGAATATTTGAAGGATGGTGCTTTCCTTTTCTACTTCAATACACAAATCCATAGGGTCAGTGAGAATTCTCAATCAAGAAAGAGTCTAGTGATACATGCAGAAAAATTAAGAATGAATTGTGCATTTAACTAAGAAAATTTCTGATAAATGTTAGTTTTTATTATTACATAGAGATGTTTATATAGAGATGTTTAAAATATATATTGATAATTTAATTTTATTTTAAATACTAAATTCATTTGTGTGTCAGATGTCTTAATGTTCTGGCAACTGATGCCTATTTAAGGCTCCCAACTACTATTCCAGTAGGCTTCCTTCTGACAAAGAAATTCAAGAATGATATTGGGGCGCCTGGGTGCCTCAGTGGGTTAAGTCTCTGCCTTGGGCTCAGGCATGATCTCAGGGTCCTGAGAACAAGCCCCGCATCGGGCTCTTTGCTCCGCAGGGAGCCTGCTTCCCCCCCTCTCTCTGCCTGCCTCTCTAGCTACCTGTGATCGCTCTCTCTGTGTCAAATAAATAAATGAAATCTTTAAAAAAATGATATTGAAGCATATTCCCATCTTTCTTCTTCCCTTACACCTACTCCCCATATTATCCTCCCACTTGAACTTGGAATTAATCAAAATGTATCTAAATTCTAAGAGCAAGTAGCAATGGAAAAAGTGACTTATTTTTCCAAGTCTGAAAGCCTGACGTTTATCTTTCCATCCACGGTAGCACATCTGGTCTAAGACAGACTCCCTCCGTGATTTATTTATGTAAGTGAAGGATTCTTGAGAATTCCCATTACTGAATAGTCAATTAGGAGTTTGTTATTTTTCCAATCTAAAAAATTCCATAGTGGAACATTTAAACAGACTGAAGGAGAAGAGTGTCACTAAAGAACACTCTGTGGTAGATTTTAGATGATATCATTCATTTAGTAACATGAATCAGCACAAGAATCACTTTGGACATAGCACAGAGAACAAAAAATGAGCTATTTTCTTCATATAAGAACACAGTAGCAACAAGACTGTGATCTTCTTATGGCTGGTACCTAATGGTTGAACAAAGTATCTAAACATGTAGGTTCATTATTTCTGAATGAATGTGTAATGTTATTACATTATTCTATTATTACTATGTCTATTATTATGTTATTTTATTATTTTTGATGCAAACATAAATTTCTTATTTGATGTTTCAAGGAATCTAGTGGATTTTTTTTGAAGTCATTTTTGATGGACATATCATTTGAGAAGGATGATTTTATACACTTCTGGGCTCTAGCCAACATTGATTAAACCCGCTGATAACAACTGAACTACTACTTTGAGGTGGTGGCTAAACAAGACTTCCTTGCGCTACATGCATATGCACTCTGTGTCTCTTACTGCCCTCTATTGGCTGGAGCAAGATGTGCTGACTTTAGTGGAATTGCTGGTTCACGGACCTCAAATCTGTTTCCAGTAATACATGTGCAAGGCACTTAATACAGGTTACCCTCCAGAACAGTCTGGTCTTAAGAATCCACACTAAGATTAATTGGCACCTACCATAGAGTATGATGGTGTGTGAAAGCCCCGAAAATATTTCTAGGGATGAACCCAGAACACCGGCAGATGCATCGTTTCTCACAAACTCCTCATCTTGCAAATATGGTGTAGAAGCTAAACTCCACACAAATCTGAGTTCAAAGTTTGTGCTTGTCCCACATCACCATGCTGCTTCTCTTTCATATAATTAATGCAGGTGTGAGGTCCTTCTACCACCTCCTTTCTTCTGTCTAGAACTCCTTCACATTTCTAGATTAAAGAAACAGCTTTGGTAACTATGTATCTTTCATAGTGGGATGCCACTAAATATTTTTTAACACTAGTAAAACTACAAATAGGAGATTATAGAGAGGTAACAATCAGGAAAATAAAGGGAGGAATAGTTAAAAGTGGTTATCTAGTGGAGTAGGGCTGGGAATGGGGAAGAAGGGAGTTAAGAGTCTTTTACTTTGATTTTAGACTCTCTTGTACTGTTTAATTTTTGTACATGTGTATGTATCAATTTTATAATTATCTTTCTAAACTTTAATTCTTTCATAATTAGTGTAGTTCGGAGACACCGGAAGAACAATTTCTGTGCCTGGGGAATGGTATGGTGTTGTGGTAGGTGTATTAGTTAGGGTAAGCTAGCTGCTATAATAAATTAATCCCCAAGTGTATAATGACCTAAACGCCATAGAAGTTTATTCTCTCTCTCAGAACAAGACAGTTCCGGGTAGTTGATTTGGGGCTGGAGGAGGAGGAGGGAGAGATGGTGTGTTGCACACGTCGTTCATGGACGCAGAAGGCAGAGGCTCTGCTATCTTTAACATATGGTTTCAAAGGTCGCCTGAGAATCAACATCAGGTGAACAGAAGGGGAAAAAACATAGAAAAGTATGAATGGGAGGATACTTTTGGGCCAGGCCTGGTAGTGGTACACATTACTTCTGCTCACATTCCATTGTTGGAACTCAGTCAGTTGGCCACACCTAACTGCAAGGGAGGCTGGGAAATATGGGCAGCAGAATGCCCAGGAAGAAGAGAATGTGGATTTTTAGTTAGCAATAGCAGTTCCGTCACAGAAGATAATCATACATACTTCAAGAGTTCTTGCTTCTGGGGGACCCATAGTCATGTCTAAAGATACTTCAGTTAAAGGTTTCCCCCAAAAAGAAGATGTAGAAGATGGTTTGGGTACATCTCCTTAGCCCACCTCTGATGTCCGCTGAAATTGAGCAAACCACATGCTCACTGCCAGTGTCCCATATTGAGTGCCCTATAACTCTTAGCTATTCTGCCTCTGTGGTTTTTCTGAAGCCACAAGAGTTCTTTTTACCCTTGTGCAGAACAGCCCAAAAGTACAGGGGAATTAACATCCTGGGGACAAACCTCAGTCAATGGTGGGCAGAGTAGGTAGGTTCTAAGAAACATAGTATCTGGATTTTCAGAAAGTTTCCACTACAGTCAGCCCCCATCTCTCGGTGGTAACCAAACAAGTAATAAGTCATTTACTGACTTTTTCCTCCTGCCCTTCAACACCCTCTGCTTGCTCCTCATTCCTGCTTCCTTAAGTCACCGGTCAAATAAACTAACTGAACTCAAGTCTTGGTCCAAGGCTCTGCTTTGAGGAAGAACGACCCAAATTAAGACCAAAGAGTGAAATGCTTCTCCTGGCTTTTCAAGAAAGGGAACTCTAGGAGTTTAAGAACCCACCCTGAGGAAGGACTGGGGAAGGATTTGTTCTCTATTTTAGAGTCCTAGGCTAGAACCTGCTAGAAGGTGTTGCTGGTGCAGCTTCGAAGTGTCCATAACAGATTCCTGGCTTCCAAACACTTGGTAACATTCTCTCAAAGTGGGAATTGCACACTTGACAGAATAAGGCTCCCCCTGGGACTGCAAGAGCCATAGTCTAGGTGATTTGTTTGCAAGAAACAGAAAGCCTTTCAAGGTGGCTCAGGGAAAGAGTTTCATTATGAGAATTCGAGGGACTTCCAGGGAACTCAATGCAGGAAGTACAGTCAGGTCTATGGTAACCAGAAATCACTGAACAGCCTTTCTCCTTCACTGTCTTTCTGGGGACAGTGTGTTCTCTAAATTCTGCTATATGTCCACTTCAGTCTCTGGAGTCTGGCTTCTGGGCAAGGCTTTTAGTTTCTGCTCCTCCATAGCATATTTCTTTTTTTTTTTTTTCTTAAGATTTATTTATTTGAGAGAGAGAGAGTGCACGTGCATAAACATGGTGTGCCTGATGGGGGGGGCAGAGAGAAAAGGAGAGAGAGAGAAGCAGACTCCCCGCTGAGCAGAGTCTGACACAGGGCTCAGCCCCACAACCCTGAGATCATGACCTGAGCTGAAACCAAGAGTCAGATGCTCAGCCAACTGAGCCACCCAGGCGCCCCCTATAGGGTCTTAATTCATGTGGCTTTGCATCAAAAATGCATCAGCCATAGCTTAAACACTGTATAACCATACTTAAACACTTTCCTCTGCAGCTGGGGCTTGGTGTGTGGGAGCATTGGAGAGATGGAAGTCAAACTAGAAAAAGAAGTTGGTCGTGGCAGGGAAATTAAGATGGATATAGTTTTGAGGTGGAAACTTTGAGACAGAATGACCTCAGAAGAAGGGATCAATCTTCTGCATTTAAGGCCAAAGCAAGTTAGAAAGAGAGCCAGAGAAGGTCTGAGTGTAACTGTCTAAGGTAGAAGGCAAAATTAAGGCAGAGCTGGATAGTGAAAGGAACCGAGGCAAGTTATAGCACGAGTGTTGGGAGAGCTGTGGGGTCATGCCAAGAAATGTATATATCTATAGCTGCAAGTGATAGAATGCCCAAGTGTGGCTAAAACAATAAGAATAATTATGTCACATTGGAAACCTGGAGATGGGTTGTTCCAGAATTGAATAATAAAGAGCTTGAAGGTGTCAGGACTCTGGGTTGGCTTCTCTGTCGTTCTATGGGTATTACTCTAAGACTGCCTTAATACCAAAATATCACATGCTCCCATGTGCAAGGCAGAGTTTTTCTTTGAAAGTCTCCCTCTTATCAAGAAGTAACACCTTGGGGCACCTGGGTGGCTCAGTGAGTTAAAGCCTCTGCCTTCAGCTCGGGTCATGATCCCAAGGTCGTGGGATCGAGCCCCACATCGGGCTCTCTGCTCCGCGGGAAGCCTGCTTTCTCCTCTCTTTCTGCCTGCCTCTCTGCCTACTTGTGATCGCTCTCTGTATCAAATAAATAAATAAAATCTTAAAAAAAAAAAAAAGAAGTAACACCTTTCTCAGATGTCTACATCATGTCTCTTCAGGTACCATTGCCTAGAATGGGGTCACATACTTAGTCTCTAATCAATTACTTGCAAAGGACAATTTCACAACAGCAGGGACTTGACCTGTTTTATTCACTGTTGCATCTCAGAACTGAGAGTATGTTTGGTATATAGTAAGGATTCAATAAATAATGAACGGATTACCATGACTGACTTGGATCAATCTGCAATTCATCTCCTGAGGCCGGGGCCATAGCACACCTTCCCTAAGCATATTCTGTCCCATAACTATACCTCATTTGGTTTGACCTTTGTTTCACACCATCCACAAGATGGATTGTCCAACTAAATAAAAAGGTAAAGCAATAAAACTTACAGAAGAAAACAGAAAAATATGTTAATGACTACAATGATCTTTTGATGTATCAACTTGACTAAGTCATAGTACCCACTCATTCAATCAGACACTAATCTAGATATTGGCATTTTATAGATGTAATTAAAGTTCAAAATCAGTTGACTTTAAGTAAGGGAAATATCCTAGATAATGTGGATGAGTCTGATTCAATCAATGGATGGTTTTAACAGGACTCAAAAAGCATGATTATAAAAGAAAAGAACATGATAAACTGCACTTCATTAAAAATGCCACTAAAAGAATAAAAAGACAAGTCACACACTGGGAGAATTTATTCCCAACACATATTTCTAACAAAAGACTTACGTTCAGAATATGTAAATAACTCCTACAAATCAAAAGAAAAAAGGGGTGCCTGCGTGGCTCATTCAGTTAAGCACCCAACTCTTGATTTTGGTTCAGGTCATGATCTCAGGGATGGAGCCCTGCATTAGGGTCTGCGCAGGACATGGAGCCTAATTAAGAGTCTCTCTCTCCTTCTACACCTCCCTCCACAAAAAAGAAAGGGAAAAAAAAGAACAACCTAACGAAAAGTGGACATACAACTCGAACAGGCATTTCACGAAATAAGACAACCAAACATCCAAAATGCATATGAAAAAGTGCTCAGCAATACTACTCATTAGGAAAGTGTAAATTTAAAACCATAATGAAATACTACTAGACACCAACCAGAATAACTGGGTTAAGAGGACTTACAGTGCCAAATGATGGCAAATATGTGAAAGAACGGAGATTCTTTACATTGCTGATGGGAGTGAAAAATGTTATAACTACTTCATAAGCCAATTTGACAGTTTCTGCTAAAGCTAAACACTGCCAACCTTATGATAGCAACTCCAGTTCTAGGAATTTACTCAAGAGAAAGGAGTACTGATGTCCACAAAGAATATGCATAAGAATGTCCATCACAGGGGCGCCTGGGTGGCTCAGTGGGTTAAAGCCTCTGCGTTCGGCTCGGGTCATGATCCCAGGGTCCTGGGATCGAGCCCCGCATCGGGATCTCTGCTCAGCAGGGAGCTTGCTTCCTCCTCTCTCTGCCTGTCTTTCACTTGTGATCTCTGTCTGTCAAATAAATAAATAAAAATCTTTAAAAAAAAAAAAAAGAATGTCCATCACAGCTTTATCTGTATTAGCCCAGGTGGAAACAACTCAATGCCAATCAACAGAAGAATAGATAAGTAAGTTATGGTTTATGCATGAAGTGAAATACTACATAGTGATTAAAAGAAGAGAACAGGGCACCTGGGTGGCTCAGTGGGTTAAGCCTCTGCCTTCAGCTCAGGTCATGATCTCAGGGTCCTGGGATCGAGTCCCACATTGGGCTCTCTGCTTGGCAGGGAGCCTGCTTCCTCCTCTCTCTCTGCCTGCCTCTCTGCCTACTTGTGATCTCTGTCTGTCAAATAAATAAATAAAATCTTTAAAAAAAAAAAAGAAGAAGAGAACAGACTACTGGTACATGCAACAACATGAAGAATCTTATAAATATTAAACTGAGTGAAAGAAGCCAAATTTAAGAGAATACATACTTGTATGTTTCTACTTCAAGTTTAAGAACAGTCAATACTAGTAAATAATGATAGAACTGAGAATACTAATCACCTCCCCCATTGTTTTATGGTACAAATGTGGAAGAAATAAGAAGGCATCTTTTGAGGTGCTGGGAATTTTCTACATCTTGATCTGTGTGATGACATAAGTGCATGTGTGTACAACAATTCATTGAGCTACGCACTTAGGATTGGTGTTTTGTGTATATGTATCGTCCCTCCACAAAAGTTATTTTAAGAAAGAAGGAAGGAAGGAAGGAAGGAAGGAAGGAGGGTAGAAAGGAAGGAAGGAAAGAGAGAAAAAGAAAAGAAAAGAAAAACCCACTGGGAGTTCTATTCCCAAGGAATCTTTGGGTAAGCAATGAGTATACCCACTTTAGGCAGTCTGAGAACAGAGGTTCCTACTCTTCCTACAATATCTCAAGTGCATTCCCCACTGAGCCTCCAGAGAAAGAGGCTTTCAGGAGCACTCTCTTAGGACATCTATCTGGAAAGCTGGTGAAGTTAGAGTTCTGGGAGCTCAGAATTCTACTTACTATTCCTCCGATTGTTACTTGGCTTGGTGCAGTGGTGTATAAAAGGAAAGCAAAAGGATCAGATGGGATTTCTTCAAATTTAAACCAGTGCCTAAAATTCAATTTCATGAACATTGTAGGAGGCCTGGGTTTTTACTGTCAGAACCAATAAAGAAGATAGATCTGGAGACATCATTATTTATGGTCAGCACAAATATACACAAATCTCAGTTGATAACTGGGAGGTCTCCCTTTCTTCCTGCTAGTTTCATGCTAAGACTACATTGAAATTTATAGTTTCTAAGGTTGGTACCCAGGAACATCTCCTCATGTATTCCATTTGGCTAGAAGGCTTAATTTAAATAAAGCAGCAGGTAAAGACTTTCTGCTATCAAAATTATGCAAAGCTTGTTCTAAATTACTTCCTTCAAAATATAGAGCCATCTGTTTGTTAAACATTCCACTTAAACTTTATGCCTATTTCTTCCTTAAAATATGTCAGACTGAGGATTTCTGGATTGATACTTTATACAAGATTCAATAGAGTTGCAAGCACAAATATTCTACTATTACTTAATGGAAAAAATTATTGAAAATAATAGGTGAAAGGGATTAAAAGTATGCTCCTTGTGATGAGCACAGAGTAATGTATAGACTTGTTGAATCATTATATTGTACATCTGAAACTAATATGACACTGTATGTTAATTATACTTGAACAAAAATATACCTAATAGGTTATTAGTGACCTCCCATTCTTGAAATTAAATGAGTATGACTTTAAAACTTAAATAAATGGGGGTGCCTGGGTGGCTCAGTAGGTTAAGCCTCTGCCTTCGGCTCAGGTCATGATCTCAGGGTCCTGGGATCGAGCCCGGCGTCGGGCTCTCTGCTCAGTGGGGAGCCTGCTTCCTCCTCTCTCTCTCTCTCTCTCTCTCTCTGTCTGCCCCTCTGCCTACTTGTGATCTCTGTCTGTCAAATAAATAAATAAAATCTTAAAAAAAAAATAAATGAATTACAGAGTTGATTTTTCCTGTTTGCCCTTAACTTACCTCTTTTCTGCCTTTACTCCTTTACTCTAGGCAAAGCTTCCTGAACACAGTATTAATTCCTAGTTATTGATTCTTTTTTTAAAAAGATTTTATTTATTTATTTATTTATTTATTTATTTATCAGAGAGAGAGAGCGCCCACAAGCAGGCAGAGGCAGAGAGAGAAACAGGCTCCCTGCTGAGCAAGGAGCTCAATATGGGATTCGATCCCAGGACCCTGGAACCATGACCTGAGCCAAAGGCAGCGGCTTAACCGACTGAGCCACCCAGGCATCCCCTAGTTACTGATTCTTAACAAAAGATGCATTTTAACATCTTAGCAAGAGTCAGTATCTGTCTTCAGACAGATCTATCTCCTGGAAAACCAGATAACTATACTGAACGGCCTAAAGCAGGACTACATTTTTCCTCCTTCCCATACTTTCTTTTAACTGTTCTTTGTATGATAGAAAACGATTCAGTGATCTGGCTGCATTCCCTTCCTGCTGGAGACATGAATTAGGAATGGCTTTCAGGTTCAAAAATGAGCTTGCCACGGGAGCATTATGTACCTTTTTCTATGTCTGTGGTGAGTGACTGGAAAAAGCTTCCTTGAAAATCTTCCATGCTGGCGCCTGGGTGGCTCAGTGGGTTAAGCCGCTGCCTTCGGCTCAGGTCATGATCTCAGGGTCCTGGGATCGAGTCCCGCATCGGGCTCTCTGCTCGGCAGGGAGCCTGCTTCCCTCTCTCTCCGCCTGCCTCTCTGTCTACTTGTGATCTCTGTCTGTCAAATAAATAAATAAAATCTTTAAAAAAAAAAAAAAAAAAAAAAAAAAGAAAATCTTCCATGCTAAGTCACTTTACCTACATTCTATGATAAAAAAAAAAAAAATAAAACTCGAAAGACTTTAATTTATTCACTTACTGAAGGCTCAGAATGGGGTCCTTAAGAAAAATTCTGTCTTGGTTATGGGTACTCCCTTGGTAGACCTTTGAAATGAGGAGGGTGTGGCAGATCATATTCGACAAAAATGGCTTCAACAATACTTCTGGTCCCACATGCTCTTCCAAACTCTGCCACTTCCCCATCAATGTGTCTTGGAGTCTATTTCCCCTGCTCTTCAAACTGGGCAGATTTTCATGCATGCCTCAATGAATAGAATGTTGTAGAAATGACAGTGCATGACTGACCTCCAACACTAGGTCAAAAAAAAAGATAATATGCTTTCCGTCTGGTTCTCTCTCTCCATCTTTCTCTTTCTCTCCCTCTTCCTGAGTCCCTGTGTAAGAAGTCCAGCTATCCTGAACCCATGCTCTGGAGAAAACATGTGCAGGGTTGAGCATAAAGACTTGCCCACGGAGCCTCACTATTCCAGCCCCCGCTGATCAAGTCTTCTTAACCGGGTACCAGGCGGGTGAGTGAACGGCCTTCAGATGACTCCAGCCCCAGTCACTGTCTGTAACTATATGAGGAAAGCTGAGCAAGAACTGCCTAGTTGAGCCTAGGCAGCCCCTATAACCATTAAAGATAATAATAATGGCCACAGCTGTCTTAAGCCACTAAGTGGAAAGATAGTTTGCTAGGCAGCAATAGATAACTGGAACAGAGGGTAGCTAATCGACCATCCTGAAGGTTTGGGTTAGATGCCTCCCTTTTCATAAAAGCTTGTAAAAAATCTCATCTAATGATGATCGTATATATTGCTACTTTAAATGAATGACATAGAACAAGGAACTTTCAGGCCTTGCGAGAAGATGCAAAGTCCAATGATCTGCTCCCAACCTTTGTGAAAGGTCTGGTTCAGAGACAGGATCTCAGTGGGGAAGTGTCTGAAGAACTTGAATCCTCTGGGTTTCCTAGATGTGCTATGTTTTTGATTTAGCTAAAATTTTAGAAAGTTTCAGTCTGACACCATATTTCCTTGATCTCCTATAAAACTGCTTCTGTGAGTTGCACTATAGGACAAGCCTCAGGTCTTCATGCTATAAGACACAACTTTTAAAAAGCCCTATAGGATTTGCTGTAAGAATGGCATTGAGGACACGGTTTACTACATCACTCACTGTCCCAGATATAAACCTCCACACCAGAAACTTATTTTAGAGCTAAGTTCCAAGAAAAGCTTGAAAAACTAGAATGTTTTGCCTTTGTTGTCAAGAGAATCATTTTTGGCCTTCATTTTTTTTTCAGCAGAAAACTCAGCTCTGATCCTGTGGCTCGAATAATTACGCGGAGCCCTACTGCTTGCATACTCATTCTACTCCACTGACTTGTCTTTTCCTAATGCATGTTTGTAATGATCCTGGCTTTATTTATTATTTATATTTTCTATTTGATCATATGTATTCTTATACGCTTTTGCAAATCCCTTGTGGAACAAGACATAACAGAAATAAAGTGAGAAGTAAATGAATATATAAGTAAATTACCCTTCTGGGACATCACCAAATTATATAAACCTTCCACTGGCTTAATGATTCATCCATTTACTTCACAAATATGGATTAAGCATCAACTAGGAGCCAGGCATTGTATTAGGGAGGGTCAGAGCTGAAAAGATCTTTAATTTTTTAGAAGATTTATTTATTTATTTGAGAGAGAGAGAGAGAGAGAGAAGAGAACGGCAGGGAGAGGGAAGGGCAGAGGGAGAGGGTGAGAGTCCCAAGCCGACTCTGCGCTGAGCATGGAGCCCAACTTGGGCTCAATCCTAAGACCCTGAGATCATGACCTGAGCCAAAACCAAGAGTCGGTCACTTAACCAAACCCTGCCACCCAGGGGCCCCTGAAAAGCCTTTTTAAAAAACCACAGTCCTTGCCCTCGGGAAATATAATGCTTAAGGGGTTCAGAAATTTGGGGCCCATTAGCAGCAGTCAGCAATTTCAAATACTGACCTCTTTGAGGTTCCGTTAGTCATCATAAAGCCAGAGCTCCTAAGCTTTTTGGTAAATAAGTCCAGGGGCTGGGGGAGGAAGGGAGGACTTTGGGAAGGTAGATAATCAATGGATACTCAGCTTTAGATTCCTGGCCAGGAACTTGAAGACACTACCATCTCAAAAACTTCCTGTTTTGGAGAAATGGTTGGCAACATTTGCCCCTTAGATCCCGATCGCCACTTGTACGCTAACGATTGAATTCTCCCCTGTGAGACCAACGCTTGTAACTCTAGTTTGTGACTTGGCTTTTGGTTTCCCTTCTTTACTGAGTTTCTGATGCCTACTCAGGTCATCTATCTTTGTACCAGCTGGGTAAACTTTTACACCTGTCTCCCAGGACACACCAAGATCCTCCAACTCTGCAAGTTCTTGGCTTCTCGGGCCAAGGATGGCAATAAATCTGATCTGCCTTGTCAACCTTAAGCCTTCACTTTTTGACTCATTATTTCTGACGGAGCTACCCGAATGCCTTCATTTTGGTCTCTGCCCTTTCCTGCCAGCAGGGGGCTCTGTACTCTTGTGTCCAGGAGTCTTCTTACCATTTGGGGTGCTTGCTTTGTGGACTTTTCCTAAAAGAGCCGCCCCTTCTTATCCCAACAGTGGCTCAAGCGGTTACTAATCCTATTACCCTAGAATCTAGATTCCAAAGAAGATGCTTGATTTGCTAATGCAAATACTTATAAGTATTTTATAATTAAATAATGAATCCCTTCCGGCCTCACGAAACTCCCAGTTCTGGGTATTTAACAATGAAAATAAGCCTGTTTTTCTACAGCCCTTCTCTATGGAGTTTGAAAAAACTGTAGTACTCTGAGCTAAATTTAAATAGGTTAAAATATGCTTTTTTTGACATATTCATATGCTGCCTTCCATTTATCTAATAAGAGATATGTGACCTCAACTAATTTCCCAGGCAAATTGCTTGTCAAAAAGGGTGAGTGTGGGGCACCTGCGTTGCTCAGTTGGTTAAGCGTCTGCTTTCGGCTCAGGTCATGATCCTGGGGTCCTGGGATCGAGCCCTACATTGGGCTCCCTGCTCAGTGGAGAGTCTGCTACCCCTACTTGTACTCTCTCTCTCTCTGTCCAATTAATTAGTTAATTAATTGAAAAAACATGTGAGTGCTCTTCCCGGCAGAGTCTTCATGGCTGCCATTTTTTTCTCAGTTGAATGGAAAATGGAAATAAGATTCTCCCTTCCACATAGAAAAAAATCATTTAGGGGTAACTTTAGTAATTGCCCACATCATCAGCCTTTGAGCACTCTTTGCTTAATGATTACTTAAAGAGTCAGCTGCATAGAATGAAACCACATTTAGTTGCTTAGGCCTCCGTTAACACTATCTACCCTCCCTCCCTCTAAAATTTTGTCAAAGAAATATCTGCCTGTAAGAATCATTCATCCCAGTTTGGCTGCTGTTTTGAAGGATGAGGTTTGAAAAAGGCATTATTTTACATCCTCCTGTCCACCTGGTTGTGCGTAGTAAGTCTTAGAGCAACACCTTCATGTTGTGCTTCTGCAGAGAATAACTAGGTCTATCTCATAAACAAAGCGTATTTTATCCGAAACTCGCCACATTTCTCTACCCAGAACACATTCCTTCACGGCAGCTTCTTCCACATTTGCTATTTACCCATACCTTTAAGCACCGCCATTACCACCACCTGCTCCCCCCACCACCCCCCACCCCGTGGCCAACTGGCCAGTACCTGTAGAAGCCATTGACAGAAGCTTGCAGGAAATCTACCTATCTGCCAAAAAGCAACATTTTACTGCAGTGAACACCAATGAAATGTATTAAGGGGAGAACAGCATCTAGCTACTTTTCTTATGCAAATATATCATCCGCTCAGCTAAAACTGAGATGACCAGCACTGGGGTTCCTCCAGGTCTGGAAAAACATTGACCACACAGCCTACTCTTATCAGTCAGAATGTCTTCTATTGCAAGTGATGGAAAATTATTTAAATGATTTAAAATGATTTAAAGATTTAAACAACAAAGGCAAATTAGCTCATAACTCATGTAACTCAGAGGTCCAGAGTGAGTCTGGCTTGAAGAGGTTTGAAGCTGCAGTGCAATTCATGTCACTAAGGACTAGGTTTCTCCCTTGTCTCCACACAGTGTTCACCTCGTTCTCAGTCTCTACACCAGGGCCCTGGGGTAGTTCTAGAATCCTCTCATGATAATGAAATGACTGCAGCAGTTCTAGCACATTCCATCACACCACACCATCCAGCCAGATGCAAATAGTTCCTGAAGAATGAGAGGCTTTCCTAGAAGTCCCAGCAAACATTCCTTGGGTCTCATCAGCTGTGACTAAAATACATGACCAACCCTGAACAAATGTATCTAAAAAATGAGATAGGAGCTGAGGAAAGAAAAGAAGATGAGGACTGGATTTGGGGGGTAATGGAAACAATGTCTATAAAAACTTCCTACACATGTGCATTTACCCTGTCTTACCTAACTCCCCACACTACTTGACACCAGTGAGAGAAAACTTTGCTCATCTTAAACTGGTGTAATTTTTCTGTTTTCAACTCAGGTGACCACTCTCCCCGAGTTAGCTCATCCACTGCCAAGGCCTTAAATATCTTCCACATGAGAGCTGACTCTCAAAGCAGTACCTTCAAGCCAGGAAATTTCTCCTGAAAGTTAAAGAGATATGTTCGACTCAACCGACTATCTACATTTGTTTTGTTCAAAAACATTTCAAACTCTCATTTTTTTAAAAAAGACTCCTATCTCTCAGAGATACATACTGAAAGAGTTACAGAAGAAATGATATGACATTTGGGATTTGCTTCCAAGTCCTCCAGTGGAGATAGGAAGCAGCTCAGGTTGAGCTGAAATAAAATGAAATGGTAGTTGTTGAAGCCAAAGGTGAGTATGCATGAAATTATTATACTGTTCTTTCTGCTTTTGTGCATGTTTGACGTTTTTCATAAGAAACTTCCTAAAGGTACTTCAAACTCAGCCTGTTTGTGAAAGTTGAGATACAGATTCAGCCACACAAATAGAGACCAAAAATAATACTGGCTCTACAGAAGAAAAGGATCTATTTCTCCTTCATGTAAAAGTCTGATATATCACCCTACAGTATCTGGGACCTAAGTTCCTCCCATCTTACTGCTCCACTATCCATCGTATGGAGTTCTTCTGGGCTCCACGGACCCAGGTGGCTCAATGTCATCACATTTTGAGCAGCAAAAAGGAAGAGAGGAAGAGAGTATGCCACTGTTTTAAGAGCTCAACCCAGATGGGGCACCTGGGTGGCTCAGTCAGTTAAGCCTCCGATTCTTGAATTTGACTCAGGTCATGATCTCAGGGTTGTGAGATGGAGCCCCACCTCAGGCCCAGTCAGGCTCCGTGCTCAGCAGGGAGTCGACTTCTCTCCCTCTCCCTCTGCCCCTCCCCTCACGCTCTCGCACTCTCTCTCTCTCTCTCTCTCTCTCTCTGTCATAAATAATTAAATACATCTTAAAAAAAAAAAAAAAAAGAGTGCAGCCCAGAAGTCACGAACATTACTCCCACTCAGGTCCCATTGCCCAGGACTTAATCATATGAAAAACTGAGCTGCAAGCAAGCTGGGAAATTTATTGTCTTTCTGGAGAGACATGTGCCAGGCTAAAGACTTCTAATACCAAGAAAGAAGAGAGAAGGATATTGAGGGGAAACTAACAGTCTCTGGCACATTTTCTCCACTCAGTCTCCCGAACCTCCTCTCTGGGGAGACAAACCACCCAAGTTCCATCCAGTTTCTGCATCCAGCTCTGGGTAATTCTCAGTCCTCTTTATCATGGTCCCGTCATGGTCCGGTCACCCATAAACTAAACTATAAACTAAAAGACAAGAGGGCTGCCCTCCAATCTTCCTGTTATAAATTGTAGAGCAGGAATGGGGTAGCCAATATGCACACACACTTTAAATCTACTTGAAAAAAGAAAGAATGGGAAGAAAACAGCAGCCTCTAGTTCATAGCAATCATCAAATCCCACAGAGCAGTAACTGCAAAGAATTTCTACCCTACTGGTAGAGTTAAGTTCTGAGGTTATCCCTAGGAACATCTGGCAGTTGGTATTCTTGTTGCCTGGGGGTGGGCAGTGAGGGTGGGTCAGTGGAGACCTCTCTCCTGAATCCTTGTCCCTTCCTCTCCATGACCCCAGTTTTTGCCCTATGGGAGGTTCTTCTTGTCCATTTGTCTCCAGTGCCACCCCTGAAATAGGATTGGCAGAATGTGCCCCACTTAGGTCTGCTTAGTTTTCAAAAGGGACTTCTGCATACAGGAATGAGGGCTTTTGTCCAGTAATCAAACAGCCTGGGGGCTCCTCAGTGGCTCAGTGGATTAAAGCCTCTGCCTTCAACTCGGGTCATGATCCCAGGATCCTGGGATCAAGCCCTGCATCAGGCTGTCTGCTCAGCGGGGAGCCTGCTTCCTCCTCTCTCCCTGTCTGCCTCTCTGCCTACTTGTGATCTCTGTCTGTCAAATAAATAAATAAAATCTTTAAAAAAACACACACACAAACAGCCTGTGGTTTCCTCTAGACATTTGTTTAAGTCTACAGACTGATCTTTTATGGAAAAGACATGGAAATAGACTCTTTCCTGAAGCCAGGCAGACCCCTTTCAGACTTCTGACTTCCAGAACTCTAAGATAATACATTGGAGTTGTTTTAAGTCATTAGGTTTGTGGTCATGTTTAGAGCAGCCATTGGAACTAATACATGAGCCTTCTATTTATTAACATAGGGAAGCTGTGATACTACTGAACCGAGGGGCAAGGAGGGTATGTTGGTGGTGCCTCGGCTCCTGATGCCCTGAACACACCTTCTCGGGCCATATGGAGGTACATGCAATAAAGCCTGCATTAAGAGCTTCCAACCAGGTATACAGACAGGCCCAGACTGCGGACTCTTCATCAGCTCTTTTTTCTCCCCTCTTCTGTCCCTGGCTTTTCAATTCCTGGCACAATTCTCTGACTTCTAATATCTGTCTCTGACCTTCACCCTCAGTCTGAAGATCCAGAATTCTCTTCTGCAGCTCACTCAGCTTGGCAATGCATATCATATACCTTTGTGTTTGACATGCTCCCTTGATTCCTGTGACATTTACAATTTCAGGAAACAGACCTCTCCCACCATCCCGCTGGTGCTTACGACTTAGGGAAGCAGGGATTCGGGGAAGAACAATGTTGTGACTGGGGTATCATGTTATGAAAGACTTTGCATCAGATAAATCACAAATTTGACCCATTAAATATAAAAAAATATATAAACAACTAGAAAAGCCTGTAGCATCTAGAAACTGTAATAAGCTGCTCAAGTATTATAAAAGAGAAATAAATGTCCTATCTGCATAGATTTCCTAAGAAGACCAACTACACTATGAAGAATATAATCAGCACATTCAATTCAACATTATTAAATCATACATTTGACTTACCCGGGGCAAATATGCTAATTATACACATTTTAATAACTAATTAGACATTCAATTAATGCCTTGCTGATGACTTCCTTGTATTTATAATAACTTTGATGGAAAATCTAGGGGATCCAAATGTCATTAAAAATTATTCTGGAGAGGTGTGGAATGGGTGGCCGTGGCCTTTGGGCTGGGAGAACTGCACTCTCCGTGGAGACCAGGGAGCTGAGCCAGAGGGGTGGTCAGTACAGTGGGAGCAGCTGGACTGATCACAGCTGCCACTGGATTTGCACGCCATTATATTTTGCAAGCCATGAAACATATGGAGCCTCAAGTAAAACAAGTTTTTAAAAGTCTACCAAAATCTGTCTTCAGAGATGGCTATCATAAAGGTGGGTTTGGAACCAAAATGATGAAACAGAAGCAGCATTGATAGTAGGCACAAACCCTACTGCCAATAAAGGGGAAATAAGAGATGCTCATCAATGAATTATGCTTTTAAATCACCCACACAGGGTTGGATCTCCTTATTTAGCAGCCAAAATCAATGAAGCTCAAGATTTACTAGACAGTCAAGCTAAAAAATGAAGTAATCATGTGGTGAATTTTAAGTTCTTGTTAGTTTATGTATATAAGTGCCAGCTTTTATAATAAAATGCCTCAAAGATACATGCTTTAAAAAAGTTATTCTGAAATATGATTATTGTTACAGCATCTATAAGCGAAACAACCTAATACCATGAATAATTTAAATATTCAACAAGAGAACAATAGCTAAGTTAGTTATGCACAGCCATAAAATATCATTTGATCATTCAAATTTATCTTTAGAAAAATATCTTAGTAATATGAGAAATTGCTAATTTTATAGTAAATGAATAAAGCAAGATGGGAAATGATATACAGTATCATTTCAACTTTGTAAAAATATGCATTGAGAAATAGGGTAAGGTCACACAAAGGTAATATATACCCATAAAAGTGATGTAAAAGGATATTTATTGATATTAAAAAAAACATTATATCCTTGGGTGAAAAGGGGGCACACATCATGACACCATTCTTCAAAACAAATGTGTATTTCTACATGTGCATCAGAATATCTGGAAAGACATACATGAAATGTAATAGGATTATCTCTAGTTATAATGCTAATTTTTACTTTCCCCCTTTTACTTTTCAGCATTGTCTACATTTTTCCATAATTATCATATATCAGTTTCCTATGGCATATAAAGAATACACAGTTACTTTCAGACAGGGAAAGAAGCAAAGGAAAATACTCAAAAATACCCAATATGTTATTAGTAGTTGCCTCTATGCAGTGATTCTTCCTTTTACTTTTTTCTTTTTTATGCATTCCAACATGAAAGAAGATACATCACTAGATACAGATTTCCAGTTATAAGGTAAGTAAGGACTGAAGATGTAATGTCCATGATGACTAGAGTTAACACTGCCTCTTGGTGTATTTGAATGTTGTTAACAGAGTAGATCCCAAGAGTTTTTTTTGTTTTGTTTTGAGATTTTATTTATTTGACAGACAGAGATCACAAGTAGGCAGAGAGGCAGGCAGAGAGAGGGAGGAAGGGAAGCAGGCTCCCCGCTGAGCAGAGAGCCCGATGCAGGGGCTCGATCCCAGGATCCTGGGATCATGACCTGAGCTGAAGGCAGAGGCTTTAACCCACTGAGCCACCCAGGCGCCCCCTAAGAGTTTTTATCAGAAGACACAAACACTGCTTTTATTTTTAAAATATCTTTATAAGGTGGTAGATGTTAACTAAATTTATTGTGGTAATTATTTTACAATCTATAGATGTCAAAGTATGATGCTGTACACCTCAAACTTACACAGTGTTGTATGTCAATTATATCTCAATAGAACTGGGAAAAATAACAAAGAAAATACATTGCTGTCTTTATTTTTATTAATGGTTAAATTCTCTTAAATTTTCTTGTCTGATACTAACATCACTATGCCAGATTTTTTTCAGCTACTATTTGCTTGCCACATCTTTTTATATCCATTGATTTTTAACCTGTCTGTGAGTCTTTGTATAGGTGTGTCTCCTATGTGATGTCAAGATCATTTTGATTCTGATAATCTAGGTCTTTTAACTGATGAGGTTTTTAAATTTTTTTTTAAATTTATTTATTTGTTAGAGAGAGAGAGAGAGCGAGCACAGGCAGACAGAGTGGTAGGCAGAGGCAGAGGGAGAAGCAGGCTCCCTGCAGAGCAAGGAGCCCGATGTGGGACTCGATCCCAGGACGCTGGGATCATGACCTGAGCCGAAGGCAGCTGCTTAACCAACTGAGCCACCCAGGCGTCCCTGATGAGGTTTTTAAACATACATTGTTTGTGTCCTGTTGTATTTGGACATAAACTACAATCCTGTATTGTGTTTTCTATCTATACTTCTGTTTTTCTTTCTTTTCTCCTTTCCTGGCTCCTGTTAGATGAGCAAGAAATTTCCATCTCCCCACCACCTTTCTGGTTCCTGATATGAAGGCTATAGATCATGTTTCTCTGATTTGGGAGGCCAACTTTAATTTTTTAAATAACATATCTAGCATATATAACAATTCAATATATTTTTTTCTGACAGTGTCTGAAGTTATTCAGTAGTTCTTTTTTAAAGATTTTATTTATTTATTGAGCGAGAGAGCGTGTGGGAGAGAGCACGAGCAGGGTGAGGGGCAAAGGGTGAAGCAGACTCCCCACTGAGCAGGAGTCTGATTCAGAGCTTGATCCTGGGACTCTAGGATCATGACCTGAGCCAAAGGCCAATGCTTAACTGACTGAGCCACCCAGGTGACCCTTCAATAGTTCTATCAGACTCCAGAACAGAATCTTAGCACAGGCTATTTCCAGCATTTCAGCTTTATCACACTGGCTTTTGCCCACGTTTATTGATTCACTGTGGCAATACAATAGCCCTAACTCCATTAGGTATCAAGTTTATATTCAAAACAGTAAAAAGGAAAGGGGGAGAAAGGTTATAGCTATCCTGTTTATTAAGAAAGCAAAAGTTTTCCCGTATTCTACTGTGGAAATTTCAACTAAGTTGCATTGGCCAGAACCAAGTCATGATCCTATCCTTGCTGCAAAGGAAGTTAGGAAAACTAAGGCAACAAAGTGTTTGCCAATAGATCAGGATTCTATTCTCACTTTAGGCAAAACTTGAATACGGCTCTTAAAGAGGGAAGAAAATGCATCCCTTATACCATGACCTGGAGCAAATCACTTTCCTCCATTGTAAAATTAGCATATTGGATTAGATTAACTATATTGGATATTTGAAGTGATGAAAATCTGCATAAGGATAATCATAGCAGAATAGAAGATACTTGAGAAATATTGAAAGGAAGCAGAGCCTGGGTAACTCAGTCAGTCTGGCTCTCGATTTCAGCTCTGGTCGTGATCTCAGGGTTATGAAATCAAGTCCGCGGTTGGCTCGTGCTCAGCTCAG
Source organism: Martes martes (assembly GCF_963455335.1). NCBI lineage: Eukaryota > Metazoa > Chordata > Mammalia > Carnivora > Mustelidae > Martes > Martes martes. The sequence goes on along the minus strand of NC_137895.1, from coordinate 47,607,215 downwards.
AATCTGCTTAAAATTCTCTCTCTCCCTCTCCCTCTGCTCTTCCCCCTGCTCGTGCTTCTAAATAAATAAATAAATAAATAAATAAAATATTTAAAAAAAATATTTAAAGGAAAATTCAACAAGTCTGAGATTGAATGAACCTAGGCTTTTCAACAATTTGTATTTTTTTCCTTTCATTTTTGTTTCAACACTACCTAGTAAACACTTATATCTTAATTCCAATTTCTTTCACTTGTTTATTCAAAGATTTGTGTGGCGGGACCAGCATTGTTTTACCACCAACCTGTTTAACATTAGGTTTCTCCTTCTTTGGGGAGGAAGGAAGAAAGCAAGCAAGCAAGCAACAAGAAAGGCAGACAAACAGAAATAGAAAAAAAGGCAGGGAGGGAGGGACTTGGATTCATAGGTACTTCCTAGTTCTGAAATTCGTTGACTCTTTAACAATTCAATTCAGCCAACATTCATTAAATACCTTATTCAACTAAAGCATTCTTCCAGATGCTATGGGAATATGAAGATGAGGAAAATGTGTTCCTTGACCTCAAGGAATTCAGAGTATACAAAGTATGATATAAGGGTTTATCATCGTTATTATCACTACTACCATCATCATCACCTATGTTCATTTTCTTCAGACCTGCTTCCTCCAAGGCCAATCTTAACATTGTTGGAGCCTAGTGTAGAGACAGTTTATAACTTCACCCCCAGTATTTCTGTTCCTGGATCCATATAGTTGGGGTTGTTTCTTGATGAAGGGAGACAGCGTACAGAAAAAGAAGTGAGTGGTGGAATTAGCTTCATTTTTGGAGTCTATGATAATGAGACGAGTTGGGGATACAATAGCCTGCCAGTCAGAACCCAAGCTCCTTAATAATAGCTTACTTAATGCATGAGATGAAACATTTCTTCTCGACTCTGAGTGAGGAGAAGACATTTTTAAAAACTGGTAATGCTCACTATTGAACAATTTAATCACTGAATTGGCCATGTGGAAAGCTTAACCAGAGTTGACGAATACATTTTAAATCTTATCACTTTTGAGCTTAGAATTTAGAACAAGGCTGGTTCTGAAGTGAGCCTGGCTTAGAAAGATGCCTTCTCCAAAGTCCCTGCTCTCCAAAATGGTGGATGACAGCTTTTTGATACCACAGGTGAACATTCATGGGAGGCAACATTCGCTCATTTCTATACTTTCTGTGCTGGGTATTCTCTTTGCTTCTCCAGATCTATTTACCAACCTTTCCACCCTACTTTCTGCTCTAGTGGGCGACCTTTATTGGCCATACCAATGGTACCTCCTCCCCTCTGACTTCCAGCTGAGCTGAACCAGTGGTAGGCCCCACCAAGAGATCTAAGGTCAAGGGAGATGTAACATTAGGATTTATTTTCTAAGATCTCTCCACTGTATGCATGAAGGCTACAGCTGATTCAGGCAGTCTTCTCCAACAGCTACAGATCTCTCTCTCTCTGAGTTTTAGTAATTGGTTTTTCCCTTTACCCCTTAGACTTGCCCTACAGTGCTTCATCATCTTCTGTTAGTTTCTCTTTACCCTGTCTAAACCCCCCATAAATGGTTACTCCATTACATATTCCATTTCCCCATTGAGTGTACCATCTCTTCCCTGCCAGGTTCTGACTGACACATATTCCCAGAGATTCCAATGTAATATCTATCTGTACTTCTAAGGATTACCAGCTCCCCCATCTCTCATGCTGTATATATACTTTCTAATTTGAGTTGATGCTTATAAAACATGTATCTCAGGGGCTGGCACATAATACTGTGTGCTCAATAATTGTTGGCTTCTTTCCATTCCTCCATTTGAGGTAAATACTATCATCTTTATTTTTTTCAACAGGTCCCATTGAAGTTCAGTAACTCTTGCCCAGAATGGCACAGTTGAGTCTCAAATGACAGAGCTGGGTTTCAAACCAAGATCTGTCACACTACACCTTACCATGCCACTTCTCACTACATGATAATGAAATCTTATTAGCATTTGTCTTATTCACTCCTACTTACTACAGTAGCACCCATGCAGTAGTTGCATTAAAAATATTTGTTGGATAGGAGCATGAATAAATTCTGTCATCATTGATACATTTATTTAGTTGCTGTGTAAGTTGTTGGAAAAAAGTGTTAAGATTACTAATTTTGAGTCCCATTAGCTCCATCAAAAGCAGTTTTTGAGGTGCATGGGTGGCTCAGGTGGCTAAGAATCTGGCTCTTGATCTCAGCTCAGGTCTTGATCTCAGGGTCCTGAGTTCAAGTCCAGGTAGGGTTTCACGCTGGGCATGGAGCCTACTTTTAAAAAAAAAAGCAGTTTTTGATATTGAAAAATACTTTCACTCATATTAATGTTATTGTATTTTGCTGAAGTCCAGCTCTTCACATGATTTTATATTCCAATTTCATCTTCAGTCATTTCCATAAATGAATCATTCAAAACACAAAGATAAATGCATTTTACATAGCACAGAAAAAGACCACTTATATCAAACAGTACACCTTAAAACCATGATGAGAAATGTCTGTTTTTTAAAAACAGTTCACATAAGTGCTGAAAAATAGTTTATGGCAAACTACAGTGTAGCCTTCACATGTTTTTATTTTTCAGTCAGGCGTGTGACTCATTATTATTACAGGTTTCTAAATATCAAACTCCATCCTGAGTCCAAAGTATGGCTAAACTGCATTAAAAAAAATCTTAATTTTAGGCTTTCTATTTTTAAACCTTTAATTTATTATTATTATTATTGTTTGTTTGTTTGTTTGTTTTAGTAGGCTCCATGCCCAGCATGGAGCCCAACATGGGGCCTGAACTTACAACCTGAGATTGAGACTTGAGTGGAGATCAAGAGTTGGCCCCTCAGCCAACTGAGCCACCAAACGCCCCTACTATTACTTTTTTTTTTAGAGTAAGCTCTATGCCAATGTGGGACTTGAACTCACAACCCCAAGATCAAGAGTCACATGTTCTACTGACTGAGTGAGCCACGCATCTCTATGCTTTCCTATTTTTAAAAATAAAGTTGAAATTCTGTCGATAATAAAGTTAATAAATACATGCTGTAGCAATATTAAAAACAGAGAAATGTATACATAAGAAATTAAAATACTCATAATCCCATTATGAGTTCAAATATTAATATATCATTAATATCATTCAAAAATGATATTAATATTTGAACATGTTTCTATGCAGTATTTTGTCTGTACATAATTGAGATGAACTTTTTTGGGGGGCCAGTAGCTGATCATCCTGGAAGTGTGTGCATGACCATGTGCTATAATTTTTTTTAAAGATTTTATTTTTTCATTTGACAGAGAGAGAGAGAGCACACGCATGACCAGGGGGAAGGGCAGAGAGCGAAGTAGATACCCCACTAAGCAGGGAGCCTGATGTGGGGCTTGATTCCAGGACCCTGGGATCATGACCTGAGCTGAAAGTGGATGCTTAACCAACTGAGCCACCCAGATGTCCTGACCATAGGCTATAAATTTAATGTTGCAGCTCTGGACTTTGAATCTCAAGGGAATGTATAAAAAAAGAGCAACACTTAGAGTTGGTAGGAGGTGACTGTGCTTAGTCAAAGATGTGGCATCTAGCAATGAGCCGAGCAACGATTAATGGTGGAGTTCAGTAGAGTGACGGCAGTGGTCCAGCGGCAACAATGCCAGCAGTAGCTTCCTAAGCAGTTTATCTCTGCAGCATGATCCTGACTTATTTTGCCTCCTTTGGTTTCTGCCTATTTTCCAAAAGGGGTTCTCAAGGCTTGAGTCAATTTTCTGAGTTCACTGATATTCTCACAATGCATTTCCTTATCGTTTAGGTCAATTTGAGTTTTGTTTCTTTTACTTGCAGCCAAATGCAATCCAAATGATATAACAGGGCAAATACCATATACACAATGCTAATGATATGCCAATGTTACACAATTTATGACTTATAAAACCTGTACTTTTATACGGTACAGTTTAAAAGAATTTGGTAACAGGAAGTGCACTGTTTGAAATGTGGAACTGGGGGCACCTAGCTGGCTCTGTCACAGTGCATGCGACTCTTGATCTCAGGGTTGTGAGTTCAAGTCCCATGTGCATGGAGCCTACTTAACAAACAAAAAAATGTGGAACTGACTGATTCAAGGAGGGGCAATCAAGGGTGTAATGCCCCATTTCTCTGGCATTGCAATAAGTCTTTCTAATTTAGCCATAGCAAATTGGTTTAACTAATTATTTGGTTTAAACCCATTGGTTTAAGTAATTATTTCTGGAGAGTGCATATGTATTCATTGGGATATGGAAAGATAACGGAGTATATATTTTTATATTTTTTATTTTTTTAATTAATTAATTTATTTTTTAGAGGTTTTATTTTATTTGATACAGAGATAGCACAAGTAGGCAGAGCAGCAAGCAGAGGGAGAGGGAGAAGCAGGCTCTCCACTGAGCAGGGAGCCCAATGTGGGGCTCGATCCAGGACCCTGGGATCATGACCTGAACCAAAGGCAACAACTTAACCAACTGAGCCACCCAGGAGCCCCTGTATTTTTTATTTAAAAAAGAGAAAAGTTAAGAGTAACTAATATTTAATATAGGAATAGTGTCCCCACTCAATTCATGTCAAATGACTTCATGTTATTAAGGTATGTGGCAGGCATAAATATAGGTTTCCTGGGGGTTGATATATCCTATACTTTGGGCTCTTTCTTAAAGAAAAATAACAAAAAATTATGAACACAAAATAACATATAAAAGCAAATTGTTGTTTAGAAGAAGAAAAGAAACACAGGAACTTCAATTTCATGTGATTTTCTCTTTAAAAGAATATGTAGCAAGTTGAGGGGCACCTGGGTGGCTTAGTTAGTTAAGTGTCTGCCTTCCGCTTAGGTCAAAATTCCAGGGTCCTGGGATTGAGTCCCATATCAGATGCCCTGCTCAGCAGGGGGTCTGCTTCTCCCTTTGCCCCTTCCCCTGCTTGTGCTCTTTTTCTCTCTCTCTCTACCACGCTCTCTCACTCTCTCTTGAATAAATAACAAAATCTTTTAAAAAAGAATATATAGCAAGTCAACAATTTTATATGCCTCATTATGTAGTATATTCCTGCTGGTAGAGAGTTCCATTTTGACAAAGCATTAATGAGAACCAATTTTTTCACTTGTAATTTTGCATGTCTCTTTATAGACTAATTTTCAAAAGAATAGTATCTGATTCCATACATTTCAAACTTTGTTTCTCCTCCAGTACCCACATACTTCTATTGCCTAGCATGGTTGGACACACTCAGATCACCATATGACCTCTGGCTTTGCATTTTCATATCACAGAAGCTGGATGAGTTGAAAAGTGGGAGTAAAAATATTTTTGGAAAGCATTCCTGTGTCAGGATAGTTAACAATAACTTATACACAAATATCTTCCATTAAATCCAAATTAAATGTAATCCCTCATTCGACTTCCACTCAGATGCAAAAATATGGCTGTTGCCACGCCAACCCCTATCCAACACAAAGGGGAGTATGTATGACAGAGAGGAAAGTGGTGTGGAAAGGAATAGTGGTTTTAGACAAATTATGGAAGGGGCCCATGAAAGCAAGGGATTTTTGAATCATTAACATTTTTTACTTCCCACGTAATTGCTCCTGTTGGAGGTAGTCCTGAGGAAAGATGGGGACTCTCTCCCCAACACAGAGGATTCTAAAGGGACTCCTTTATACAGGCATTCAGTACACTGTACTTGCTGTGTATTATGCTACATAGAAGTTTATGAGAGCCCAGTTACATAGACTTAGTGATTTTTATTTTCTCGTTTTAACTAAGTTGATCACTACAAAATGCCCAAGTGTTTTAAAAAGAATCCTTAGAAACCATGGTTCATAACTAATACTAGTAATGAAAGTACACATGAAAGACAAGAAAGTGTCAGAGCCAACACTTAATTCTGATATGAATTCCTGTCAGTACCATAAGGAGATGAAAACAAGGATGATGTAATAAGATTTGACAAGAGCAGGACCAAAAATTTCAAGGTTATTTGAAATACGGATTTATATCCACTAATGATAATATGAGGCCATTATAACAGCCATGCATTTAAGAAATATTTATTGGATGGGGCGCCTGGGTGGCTCAGTGGGTTAAGGCCTCTGCCTTCGGCTTGGGTCATGATCCCAGGGTCCTGGGATCGAGCCCTGCATCGGGCTCTCTGCTCCGCGGGGAGCCTGCTTTCTCCTCTCTCTCTCTGCCTGCCTCTCTGCCTACTTGTGATCTGTCTGTCAAATAAATAAATAAAATCTTTAAAAAAAAATATTTATTGGAGTGCCTGGGTGGCTCAGTCAGTTAAGCAACTGACTCTTGATTTCAGCTCAAGTCATGACCTCGGGGTTGTGAGATCGAGCTCCATATCAGGCTTCACGCTCAACACAGAGTCTGCTTGAGACCTCCCTCTGCCCCTCCCCCTGCTCATGCTCACTCTCTAACTCTCTATAAAATAAATAAAAAAAATCTTTTTAAAAACCTTGTTTATTTCATCCTTCAAAACGATATATTTTTGTATGGGTGTTTACAGTATAAAAATGTTAATATAAATTGCTTTATAAAGTAATATTTACATTTACGTATACTATGGCTGCATGTTTAAAATGTTAAGGGTATTTTTTAAAGTTTGGGGAGCAGAGGCACCTGGGTAGTGAAGTTGGCTGGGTGTCCAACTCTTGCTTTCAGCTCAGGTGCTGATCTCAGGGTCATGGGATCAAGCCCCATATCTGGCTCCACACTCAGCACAGTCTGCTTGAGATTCTCTCTCCCTCTCACTCTGCCCCTTTCACTCATGCCCTGCCTCTCAAATAAATAAATAAATATTTTTTTAAAATTTTAAAAATATAAATTTGAGGAGCATAGAGCTAAACTATGACCTACAGTATGTTAAAACCAAAATCGTATTTCTATGGAGATTATGCCATCGACTTACTTGAAGTAAGTCACAATGATATATGTGTCAAATATTTATGGACTTGGATTTGCCTTCTCCAACCATCAGGTCTTTTTCTATGCGTTGTCATCCAATAGGTGGAATGTGTTGGACAAGCCTTGGGGTATCTGCTTGTTCAGAGCAACTGTCTTTTACTGACAACTGTCCACTCTTTCCTAACTCACAGAGTAGATTTTGTAAGCTGTGTTTTTACTCTATGACTCCATCTCCTTAGACAAATTTGATTGGACTAAAAGTAGACTCCTATAAAAATTGAGCTAATCAGTTGCTGTCTCTTTAGATTTTGTGATTGAAGCTTAAAACAGATAGCCATTTTCCTGAATGGTGCTTGTTTGAACTCTGGAGCTGAGGATGCCACTGTTGCACAGACATGTACATGGAAAAGGAGAGAAAGTTCTTCTGTATAGAGAAGGACATGTACAGAACACCTTAGAACATTATTTACCTCCTCCCAACCTCTTTGTTACTCTTCTTAAATATTTTGATTTTGTATTGTTTATATCGTTGGAATGATATAATTGTGGAAAGGACAGGGTCGCAGACAAAGAATGTGGGCAGGCTCTAGAAGATAGAAAAGGCAAACAACTGTATTTGCCTCTAAAGCTTCCAGAAGGAATGCAGGCCTGCTAACATCCTGATTTTGGCCCAGTGAGACCCATTCTGGACTGCTGATCTCCAGAACTATAAGATAATGAATTTCTGTTGTTTCAACCCACTACATTTCTGGTAATACCATTGTCAAGTTGCTCTCAAGGCACTGTGGACTTTGAATTCTGTGTAGATTTGAATAATAGAATTTCAAAACTGAGGGGGACCTTCATGGAGGACTTGAGGTAAAGGACTTGCTTAAGGCTACTTAATGGGTCCGTTGTAAAGTCAGGATAAAAACCCAAATCTCTAATCTTTCATCTATGTATGTTAATGACTGTAAGATGTCTAACAAAGAGGGTGGTATGTAGAAGCACTGATGAATAGAGGAGAGTTTTTACTTTTTGTTATTATTATTATGCATTTTCTTTTGTAAACTATAATATTTCATTTCTTGAACATTGCTAAGTAAGCAGGTACCCTGTAACAACATTTTATTTTTTATTATTATTTTTCCTTAGAGAGAGAGCTGGGGAGGGAGAGAGAGAGAGAACAAGCGAAGGGGTGGGAGGGGCAGAGGGTGAAAGAGAATTTTAAGCAGGCTCTGCGCCCAGCCCAACACAGGGCTCAATCTCATGACCCTGAGATGACGACCTGAGCTGAAATCAAGAGTCAGATGGTTAAGGAACCGAGCCACCCAGACGCTGCTATAACATTTTAAAATCATCAAAAAGCCAGACAGGGAGTGAGGAATTACCTGGTCAAGATGTAGAAAGGATAGGCCTATACATTCAGAGTGCTTTTGCATTTCAGATTCAAAAGAGATGGCTGAGAGGTTACCCTAATCCAGGGTGATCCATGAGATACTAATACTCAGTATCTGGAGATGCTTTGTAGGAAATAATGAAAATCCTCTATGGAAAAAAAAATTATCCTAGGACTCACATTATTTCTTCATTTCAATTATAATGTCCTGCACACAATGATAGGTAATAAGACAACATGAGTGAGAAACAGCATAAGGAACACAACAAATAGGGTTGCCTCAGTGGCTCAGTTGGTAAAGCGTCCAACTCTTGATTTTGGCTCAGGTTGTGAGATCTCTGGGTTGTGAGATCGAGCCCTGTGTTGGGCTGGGCATGGAGCCTGCTGAAGATTGTCTCTCTTTTCCCTCTGCCTGCCCCTCGCCTCTCTCTCTTTCCAAACAAAACAAAACAAAAAAACCACAACAAATACCTAAAACAAAGAACAACAATACACTTGATGGTACTCCAGATATTGGAATTAGCAGAGACCCAGATTGTATACCAACAATGACTACTACACTCAAAGAGATGAAAGCCAGGACTCACTGTTTTCATAGAATGCTATAAAAATGAACGTAACAGATTTTAAAAAGAACCAGATAGAAAGTCTAAAACTTAAAATTACCAAAAAACCCCCACCCCAAAACCAAAATTAATAGCTAAATAGATGTTTGACATCATGGGAGAGAGAATTAGTAATCTATTTTTTTGTTTCTATTTTTTTTTTTTTAACACAGGTCTATACCCCATGTGTGGCTTGAACTCATGACCCCGAGATCAAGAGTCGCATGCTCTACTGACTGAGCCAGCCAGGCAACCCATTATTTTTTATTTATTTATTTTAATTTCTATTTGAGAATTAATCACCTAGAAAATATATCAGAAAAAAAGCTATTCAAAATGAAGCATGAAGAGATAAAAAAGAGAAGGTAAGAAAAATAGTGGGTAGTATAGATTTAACATACATTTGTTGGAGTTTTAGAGGGAGAGAAGAGTGGGGCAGAAGCAATATTTGAAGAGGTAAAAGCTGAGTATTTTCCAGAACTCATGAAAGGCATCAATCAACGTATTCAAGAGGCTCATTGAGTCCCAAGCATCATAAATAAAAAGAAATACACTTCCAAACACACATAGGAAATGAGCAGGAAGCCAAAGTCTAAGAGAAAAAAATCTTAAAAGCAGCCAGAGCCGGGGAGAAAAACCCCAATGACCTCCAAAGAAACTGTCCCACTGACCGCTGAGTTTTCATAGGCAATGGTAGAAGTCAGAACCCTGGAATGATTTTTAAGTGTACTAAAAGAACATAAACTGCTCCTACGTCAACTCTCCCCTCTTCTGCCTTCCTTTTTCACTTACAAGGACCCCTGTGATTACTTTGGATCTACCAGGAGATGAAGGATAAGCCAAACTCCTTAATTGAATCATACCTGTGAAGTCCCTTTTCCAATGTAAAATAATAAAGTCAGAGGTTCTGGGGATTGGGATATAGACATCTATCATGGGCCTGTGGTGCCCACGCCAATCTAAAAATGGGTCTCGCCCCTTATCATGAGTTGCTTTTGTCTTCCATAAAGCCCCATGGAAAAAAGAGAATCAGTATTTCCAAGAAGTAGAAGAGGATGGGGGCATTTTGCATTTTACCTCATTTAAACTACCATCAACCTTCAACCTTGGTGATGTACATATTACCTCAAGTCTGAGGGAGAGGTTAGGTAACTCCACTGAGGCCATCTAGCTGGTAAACTGACGGACTAGTAATTGGTATCCACATCACCACACTGGTCTGTAAGACTCCATCGAAGCTTCTTCCAACATACCAAGTACAGGTGGATATTCTTTGGCTTATCATTGTGTGAACGATTTCTGTATCTTAGCAAACACACTGTAATTTGGTGGTTTTTCAAATGGGTGAAAAAGAAATAGAGAAGGAGTAAGGTTTCTAACCGGAAAGACATCTTTGAATAAAATATTGGTGGCAGAAAGCAGTCTCAATTGATCACGTGATCCCGGTTAACTCACTCACCTTCTATTTGGCCTCAGTTCCCTCATTTGAAAAAGATGTTTGGAGCTAATGACGCCTTTTCCAGTTCCCTTCTCGCTCAGACATTCCATGGTTCTGAGAGAAGCCCCTTGCCTCAAGATGCCTCTATCGTGCTGGGTGGGCTCTAGGATGGCTGCATTCAAGTTGGAGGCGTTTGAAGCATTCAGAGAAAAACCAACGGCGATCCAAGGGGGTAAAAATGAAGGGCAACGAACGCGGGAAGAGGAGATGAAAGGAGACGGTGACGGGAGATAGAGTTGCAAACATAAATGACATGCAAATAACCTAAGTAGCTTGCAAATTACCCAAGATAACAAGCCGCGGGAATCCAGCGTTTACCAGGCAAATGAAACTGGGGGTCTCTGAGGATGCGGGGATAAGAACATTGTTTTCGCTCTCAAGGCGCTCACAGAATGCTGGGTTACACTCCGTATTTAATCACGGACATAAAACTTCCACCTCTCTAGAAGCCTTGGCTGTGAGAACCGTGAGAAAAACTGAGAAATGAAAATAGTACAAAACGTTTGAGTGTGCCAGAGGCAACGTGAAAACACCGTCTCTGGAAAGAGCTGGGACGTGCCCCCCAAGCCCCAGTCCTAACCTACACACACAAAAGAAGCCACCTCTGCCAGCAGAGACGCAAGCTTTTTCTCCGCGCCCGCCGAGCGGCGGGGTTGCAGAGAAGACCGCCGCCCCCGGCCACCCCCGCCTCGTCCCTCCGGCCTCGGAAGTGACGCAGAGCGCCCCGCCCCCGCCGCTAGATCCGCTGCTGCTGCCGCGGCGGGCAGACCTGCAGGAGGCGGCGGCGGCCTCGGCCGAGAGAAGATGGCGGACGGTGTGGACCACATAGACATTTACGCGGATGTGGGCGAAGAGTTCAACCAGGTACGTGAGGGCCCGTGCCCACGCCGCCGAAGCGGGCGGCGCTGCGGTCCGGACGCTGACCTGGGGCCCGCCGCAGGCTGCGAGCCGGCGCCGCTGCAGACCGTGCGCCCTTGCCGCCTGTGGGCCGCGCCGTCCGATCCCGGCGCGGCGCCCCCCTCGCCCCTCGTTCTACCGCGTCGTTTCGCGGGCCGCGAGTGATGCGGCCCGCCGCGGATCTCGGAGCGCGGACGCGGGCCTCTGTGCAGCCGCGGGCCTCTGTGCAGCCGCCGCCGGCCCCTCCCTCGCCGCCGCCACCCTGCCCATTGTTGGCGGCGGCCGGCGGGCGCTTCCCGCCGCGCTAGGCCCGGGCGGTGGGGCCGCGTGTGCGCGGCGGGGGAGAACGGGCCGCCGCCGCCGCGCCCCCTCCCCCGCCGCCGGGCCAAGCAGGAAGCCCGGCGGGGCGCGCGCCGGCCGCCGCCTCTCCCCCGGCCCTGCAGCTCGGGCTCCGATTCCTCTCGTCGCTCCATTTTGTCTCCCCGGCCGCGCACGGTCGCCTCATGGAAGGCCGCATTCATGGCCCTTTGTATCCCGCGCGCCCAGTTTCCTGCGCTCCTGCTCGCGTTTGCGACAGGTTTTGGCGTGGCGCCTTCTTCCTCCTCTCCTCACACTTTCTGAAGGCGGCTTCGGTGTGGGCACGTTTGCAACAAGTCCTTTGACTTTTGCACCATCGTTCGTGCTTTAAAGTCGGTGCGCGGGCCTTGCCTCGGTGGTCGAGGTCTTGCAGTGCTTTTGAGGCCCAGTTCTTTTTGGCTTTTGTGATGAAAATACCTGTGAAGGTAGATGGCCTGAGCCGAAGGAAGACTTGGAAGCATGTCGGTTGGATTGGGGGGGGGTAGCTCACCAAGAGATAAGAGGGGTGATTAAAATAAAGAACGTTGACCCGAAATTCTTTTAGTATAGTTTAAAGGGTTGTAAATAAGACCTGATTTTCGGAAGCGAATGTAAAATGCCTTCCGAGGGATCTGCTAATTTAGGTTTTGGAAGGTTGGAGAAAGTGAGAATGGAAGGTTTTTCCGGTATCTCACAAGCCACAGAAGAACTAGCCGCGGAGCTGTGATGTCTGATGTTGGACATCCTTGCAGAAGATCTCGTTTGTTACTAGAGTAGTGACGTGTAAGCGCTAAGCCTGCTGTTCCCATCTTTACTGCTTTTATGTAGTAACACATTTTTAAAAATTAAATTGTGCCTAACTGTAGTGCACCTAAATGCTTTATTTTTTATAGTCCAGGTCCGTAAGAGAAGCTTGATATAAATTTAGTGGTTAATGTGTTTTTCTTTTTTTTCACCCACAACATTCAGGATTTTATTTCTGACTCGAGGCTCAAGATTTTTTTTTTTTTAAGATTTTATTTATTTATTTGACTGAGAGAGATCACAAGTAGGTGGGGGGGGGGGGGGAAGCAGGCTCCCCGCTGGGCAGAGAGCCCCGTGCGGGGCTCGATCCAAGGACCCTGAGATCATGACCTGAGCCGAAGGCAGAGGCTTAACCCACTGAACCACCCAGGCGCCCCAAGGACTCAAGATTTTTTAAAAAAGAGAGAAAGCTAGAAATCCTTAACAGTTCTTATTTTCAGGAATGACTTTGTGCTTTTCTGGTTTAAGTATTTGACAAAGAAAAATATTTTTCAGTTAGCTGTAAATTGTTGCTACTCTGTTAAAGACGATATTGTAATCAAATGCTAAGTTTTAAATTTTTTGTTCTTTTTATTGTGTTTATATTTTGGATCGGTGAAGCCTGAGTTGTGTCAATGGCAAATCAGAAAATGATCTTGGGCACTGCAATCAGATTGTAATGCTTTTAAGATCAGTAGACAAAGACCTCTAGGAAAATTTCTTTTTATTTATCAAATGGATATAACATTCCATCCAAAAGAGAATATTCAAGACTATCTTCATCGGGTTTTCTTATAAGAAAATACATTTGCTTTGCCTTTTTCCCCATGATAAAAGAAGAATGTGGGTGCAGTTTTAGAATTTGAGCTTTTTTCAGGACCTCTTCATGAAAGATGTTTTTTTAGGCTTTCCTGTACTTAATTTGGGATGGCCATTTCTTTAATACATATAGCTGGAAGGAGTGATACTTGCTTATCCTTGTGCAGTAACTAGTGCTGACTGAGCAGGAGGTGAGAAGAGATTAAAATTTTGTGGCCCAGATAAGGAACTATTTTATAGGGTTCTCTTAAAAATGTAGCTCTTTGTTGATGTAAACTTAACAGCGTTTTGTCTCTCACATATTGTATAATTTTTCCAGTAAAATCTTTATACTTTTGAAAAGATTAATGGGATTAAATAGAGGCTTTGTTTTTGTTATTATTTTGCATATCATTGGCTTTTATAATCTGCTTGCTGTGGTAATTCCTGTACAAAATATGTCCACAAAAAGATAGTTGGTCGTTTTCAAGGTCCATCCTCTTTATAAAAATGTTACTGTTACTGATTCTGAAAATTGATCAGAATTAGAAGCAAGGACAGAATTACTGATCTAATTTTCACTTTATTGTGAGCTGGTGACCTTATTTCTACGGGTTGCTATAGTAAACTATGACTCTTACTGTAGTTTGGTTAAGTGTTTTACTAAGTATAACCAATCTTGACTTATTTTGGCTTCTAAACTGCTGTAAACCTTCCAAAAAAAAAAAATCCTTGTTCTTCACTGTGAGCTGCAGATTTAATTGTATTTGTGCACTTTGAAATTCTCTGTAGTCTGTATTTTCCATTTTAAATGGTACTTTATGAAGCTCCCCCCCCCCGGTGTGTGTATTTTGGTTAAGGACAGAGTAAACTTATTTCAGAAAGTATGAGACAGTCATCTGTCTTAGAAGAAAATTTGGGAATGGGGTGAGAATAAATTTAGTGAAACTGTAGGGTTCCTTTCTTCACCAGATGAATTTAGAATGAAGAATAAAGTTAGAGAAAGAGAGAAGGCACAAGGGAGTTGGCTATTCTTTATGGGTGCTCTTTAGTTCTTAAATTAAAGGTCTTTGGATATAACCAAATTGAGAACAGTTAGTTGCTCCAGTGGAAGGAGAATTTGAACTACTTCCAAACCTCTACATTACTTGAATTTGGAGTTAAGAAGAAAACAGTTCTGTTTCAGCCTCTGTAGTATGTCTCAGTACACGTTGAGCTGGGATTCGTACTCTCATGTGGTAGTTAGCAACCCTACTATTTAACAAATACAAACTTTTTAATTTTGACCAAGACCAAATAAAAAATTTTCAAACTCAGTTGTTCAAAATACGTTTCTTGATTATCTATTATATGCCAACAAGGAGGGATACAAAATTCAGATAGTCTCTACTCTTAAAATGCGTTGTAGTGGGGGGTGAGAGACATCTACATAACTAAAACACTCTGACGGGTCGTGTATTATAAAACTCCTTTATATGTATCTTTGTAGAATTTTTATTGATAGGGAAAGTAAAAAATACTAGGAACCTGAGGAAAGTTTACACTGTATACATTTAAGTGTGTGTTTTGCATGTTCGGAGATGAAAAGCTCTTACTATCGGATTTAGTTATTGATCTGTCTAGTGGTAGGTCACTGGTAACAGTGCATAGTACTTTGTGGCTGGGAAAAAATTCCTTTAGAAATTAAGGACCTAGACATCCTCATAAGTCAACTTGCCTTTATTTCGTGAGTCAGTATATTTTACATTTAATCATTATGTATCTACTGTAGCCAGTTGTCTAGCCGATTTTGGAAAATAAGTTTCTTAGGCAAATGTCAGCGAAAACCTTATTTTTGGTAAATTTATATTTAATAGAAAATCCTCTGAGATAAGGCTGTAAGGTTGAGAATGAGGTAGGTAGAGATTGACTCAGAAACTTTGGTAGAAATATTTAGGGGAGTAGAGCTCTTCCCACTCAGTTTTATAATTTATGAGTGTAGTTTATTCAACTGCCTGTGAATTGTCCACCATTTGTGGTTCATGTGGCATATTTTTAGTACCAGGTTGGCTTCTTTACCATTAGTTGACCTTTTTACAGGGATTGCAAACTAATTTTCAAATGTACTCAGAACACAAGTAGATAAAAATCAGAAAATGATGTATTTTCTATAAAGGTAAATATGAATTAGATTATCTTCTACTGGATTTTGCATGCTAGTATTTTTCTTCCTTGGTATAGAATACATTTTGTAAATGTAAATGCAAAATGTAAACCTACCCCCTTTATATTTCTCCAAATGGAAATGGCTTATACGTTTCTTTCTCTTTTTTCTTCTCCACCTCCTCTTCCTCCTCCTTCTCTTTTAAGTAGAGGAGCTTTGAAACAAGTGGCCCTTGCTGTACCATTACTGGTACTCTTGTGTAATGCAGGGATGCTATTATTACAATTTAGGATCACCAAAAGCCATGTTGGGCTTGTCAGGGAGGATGAAGAGTTTTGTATGGTTATTCCATGGTCAGCCTAGTGGTGGTATACAGAATGTATGTATATACAGGACATCTGTGATACTAAAATTTTGTGGGAAGTGATTAAGGAAAATATGTCTAAAAACAAGTGCTTGGAGGGAAGAAGAAACATTGCCTATAAAAGGGAGCTAATAAAATTTTGGTTATTTTACTATCCATGTTGTTTTAAACTGTTTTTTCTAATGTGGCAACAGCTACTTGTATATCATGTAGAACATAATCTTGAAGTGTAAAATCTTAAAAGGATGCCTCGCCATTAGAATGATTGTAGCGATTTAGAATGAAGGGAAGGAGAAATATTACCGGATTTTTTTTTTTTTAACAAACCCTGAGAACTATTATTTTATTGGAAGTTAAATGTTATGTGCCGCTCTATCAATAGATTAGTTACTATGAAAAGCAGATAGTTAGACTGGGCAGCATTTGGCATCTAAAATCTTTAGAGGGGCAATGTTGGTTTTTGTTTGTTTTTGAATGCCATTAAAATTTCCTAAAGATGATGATTGAGAAGATTCTTTCCATAGTAGAACTTGACACTGTTGACCATTTCTCTTTGACACAGTAGAAGCTATTTCTTTTTTGTTCAGTATATGTTCAGAGCTCACCTTCTTTGTATATGACCTGTGATACACATTTTGCATAATTTCAGAATATGTGTTTTCCCCCTTTTTAAAATGGGAACAGAAAGTAGATGTGTTCTGTATCTTTTCTTAATATGGAGGATAGATGTGATATGCTGAAGCTGAAAAGGAAGATTACTGATACTTCAAGAGTATGTGCTTTGAATTGCATTTTTAGTAATGGCAGCAAATGTATTCAGATTCATTAATATTTTTTCACCAAGTCCAAATGCATACCGTTGGGGCTAGAAGTACAGGCTGTGGCCTTGGAACAGAGCGAAGCTAACTAGTCCACATGGATATCAAACCCCAGGACCCTGGTCTCAATTAGCATCATACTTCAACCAATTGGAAGCAGTCCAACTACCAGACAAAATGGCTGATCCTAAATATTGGTAGAATCATATCAATGTGGAAAATTGGTTGGTGTCAACATAGGAATTCGTGGACGGACAAAAATAGTAAGTGATTGTGATTCACCAGGTTAGTGTAGCTGCAATTATGCTTGTAAATTACTGTCTACTTACGTAAACATTTTCCTAGATTTACAACTAATGAAAAATCAAATGATGTGTTTAACCTGTTTCATGAAAGTATAAATGTAAATAATCCTTGCATTCTTTTTTACTCTCCCTCAGACCATATATTGTGATTATAGTCTCTACTGAGGAGGATGGAAACACAACTCCCTTTGAATAATAATAATAATTCCACTTGATGTACAGAACTGGATTGCAAGAATTTAAAATGCCCACTGCCCCTTGTGGGAATCTTTTTAGTGTCTTAAGTGTATGGAACCACTGCTGCAACTATGCTACCTGAAGCTTCAGCTACACTGAAACTTCATAACAAAACTTATCCTCCTTTTTCCTAATTTTTACTGTCACTGCAATTTGAGCATGTTACTTTGTTTAACAAAAATTCAGTTATAAAAGATTATTTTGATATTGCTGTACAAACAAAATAAAATCAAGGCATAATTTAGTTATTTGTGGTCTTAGTTTCTGCCCATTGCTAAAGATGGCTTTGTTCTGTGACTTAACCTAGAGATCTTGGATTCCTTATTAGATAAGTCTTACAGACATTCTACCTCATAACAAAATGTTATGTAAAGATGCTGTTATGTAATTAGTAAATTGGTTGACTCAGTTATGCAGAAGATAACCTGAAGATGACTTTGTAAATTTCAGATTCCTTTAGCTATGTGTATAATTGTTATTTCCCCTTTTAGGTTTTTTTCTCTTTTAAAAAAAATCTTTACTGCTCTTCTGGATAATAAAGCAAAGCCATGTTCTCTTGGGGCCTATAATAACAATATTTTGTTGATCTGTTTATAGTCCTGTTACAAATGCTTTCCTTTGGGTCATTTGCCTACCACCAAATACTCCTTAAAACTATTAGAACTTTTAGCTCCTCCTTATGTGCCATTTATATAGCAGTTCCTCCTTAATAAATTATATTAATGAGAGGATATAACCCAGTATCTGGGCTCTCAAGTTTGTTGTTTTTTAATTGTAATTCTCTTCTTTTATTATCTCAAATTTTCTACCTCGTAGGAAAAATGAAATAGTTCACATTGATTTAGATACTTAGTGGTGGAAAGGAAGGAAGATAAAAGTAGTTTTTTCTTCTGATTCTGGCTAGTCAAGCCTGTGGCCCTTACAAAGGGCAGTTTAAATGGTGTTGAGTGATCTGCCAATGTCTGCATTTCATTTTTCTTGTAATTATTTATGGTAGAACCCTTCTTTTTCATTTTTCTCCTGTGTACATTTCTGTTTCTTGTTTGCTTTCCTTTTTTGCTTGCTTACCATTCAGGCATGTAAGTGGCATCCACTGGCATTGTTTTTATTCTGCTGCTGATACTCAGTGGCAGAGCTTTATTAGATCCTTGTTCATATCATCTTTTTCTTGCTGATTGACTAGATATCTCTTGCTAAATTGACTAGAGATCTAAGTGGTCAGGTAAGCATTAACTCTTTGTTGACTGAGAATAATGAAACTATTGCTGGATACTAATTTGGATAGTTTTATGCATATTTTATTTACTGTTTCTCTTTTCCTTGTTCATTTGTAATGACATTTGGAATAATTTATGTACCCACATTTCTTCATCCCTTCCCTTTGGCTTGGCTCACTGTGCTTTTTTCTAAAACTAATATCTTTCACAGAGTTGGGGAACAAGATACTGAATACCATAGAAAATAATAGTTGTATTTGCCTGCAGTTAAATATTAAAGATTTATAATGGCTCTGACTTTTGTTTGTGATATTTTTGTGTCATTTTTTTAAAGCCCATCTCTTTGCATTCATGTATTACTTTTACTCTAAGAGTATTGTACTTCCAAGGAAAGTTTTACATCACTGCCTATTTTGTCTCCATATCATTCTTATCCCTGAGGAACGTTATTTCCTATGTTATAATATATGTAAGTGGGAAAATAGGATTTATTGTACAGAAACTCACTTTATATAGGTACCATTCAAGAATACATCTATGGCGTGAAGTAAAGAGAAGATTTTTACTGAGATCTTTGGGGCTTTATCTTCTACCAGATTTTTAAAACAAAATAGTTGAATGAATTTGTATTCCAATCTGTTTAGTGGTAGTCTGACTGTTGTATAATTTAGAGCATTATTTCTGTGTCTCAGGAAGCTGAATATGGTGGACATGATCAGATAGATTTGTATGATGATGTCATCTCCCCATCTGCAAATAATGGAGATGCCCCAGAAGATCGTGATTACATGGATACTCTCCCACCAACTGTTGGTGATGATGTGGGTAAAGGAGCAGCACCAAATGTTGTCTATACATATACTGGGAAGAGAATTGCATTGTATATTGGAAACCTAACATGGGTAAGTAAACTTAACATATGAATTAAATTATTGGTAGTTGGTTTTGAACTGTTCAAGTAGTTAATTTGTTCCAGTTTTATAAAATAAAAATTTGAAGATTTGTTATTCTGTATGCTTGTTTATGCAATGAGGAGAGAAATTCAAGTATGTTTAAACATTATAAATTCCAAATCTAGTTTTGAATTTTGTGGTCATTCAGCTTGTTTTGGTAGACATTCCAGTTAATATAATTCAGTTACTTTGAGTTTAAATCAGATATTCTTTATATTTTACTACTTCTACACTTCTGCTATCCTAGTTTTACAAAGAAAAATGCTCATGTAAAGTCTGGAACCAGGATTCAGAACTCTAGGAACAACAGTTTGCTGGGGTTTTTAAATTTTTCATTATTGGGCTCCTGGCTGGGTCGGTCAGAAGAATGTGCAACTCTTGGTCTCAGGGTTGTGAGTTGGAGCCCCATATTAGGTGTGGAGATTACTTAAAAAAGTAAAATCCTTTTTAAAAGAAGTTTTCATTATCTAATTTATATTACAAACTTATCGAATTTTATTTCTGCTTTTAAATTTGAAATCTCATTTATGAAACACTGCTATATACTTTGTATTTTAATTTGGGTTTTTCATGAGATTATTGATTGGGCGTTTCATTAACTGGGCATTCATTGTATATTTATGATTTTATTAGCATTAAATCTTAAAATTCATGAAATAGCCATATAGAATCTTTATATCTCTACTTAGAAGGATTTAGTACATACACTTGAAAGTTTAAAAGTTGTCTAGAAATCAAAATCTGTCATCCTTCTTTCCTTGGTAGAATTTTAAAATGTTCACATTTAAAAAAAAATTAGTCTCCAACCATTCAGTCTGAGCAGTTTTATAATATTGGAGAGAGTATCAGTAGTATCAATATCAGGAGTGTGATTGCTGAAGAAGACTGAATCTTAGATTGTCCATTTATTATTTTTGTGATCTTGGACAAGCTTTAAATTTCTCCATTGAACCATGTGTGAAAGGGGAATAGTGATAGGACTTACAGGATTGTTTTAAGAGTTAAATATTTGATATAAAGTATACATGATAGGTACTCAGTACATGTTAGTGTTTTTTTTTAATCTTACACTCAAACATAAGGTAGAATTTATTTTCTGAAATAATTTCCTTTAAGGAAAGAAGTGGTAAGTGAGATTGGTTTTATTAAAAACTTAATATCATAGGAATTTAAAGTTTGGAGAGACCAGAAAGTCTTTAAGAGTTTTTAAAAAAAAATTTTTTTTTTTTTTTTTTTTTAAATGAATCTTACCTCCAAGGATATATGCCTTCTGATTTCTGAAACTCTTATCAGGGGATGAAGTTATGTCCTCAAGTGCTTTTATACCATTTAAAAATTAAAGATTAACTGACAGTAACTCTGCTTAGATTTGCACTGAACATTAACTGTCTTGTTTGTTCTGAGTTTACTCTTAAAAACAAGTTTAAACAATACAAATCTTGGCTATGTTTTGATGGTTAATGAGGGGGAAATGTCTTGCAGTGGACAACAGATGAAGACTTAACTGAAGCAGTGCATTCTTTGGGAGTAAATGATATTTTGGAGATAAAATTCTTTGAAAACCGGGCAAATGGCCAGTCAAAGGGGTAAGAATTTTAATTTCATTGTTTCCCCTAATAAGTTAGTACCTAGTGATTATAATTTAGGGAGTAACTATTCTTAATGCTAACTGTGTGCACACTTTATTATCCACATTGGCAAAAGGATCTTAGCCAGAGATTCCCTTCATTTCACTCATTTCATTTACCCTGTGTTCTAACTTAATAAAACTAGTGCAGTTGGAAGTATGGACAGATTAGATTAGATGTATTTAATTTTCCTGAGTTTGAGTTTTTTCCATTTGTGGTTGAAATGATTATTGAAAAGACAGTTTGAAGAAGCATTATCCTATGATTAAGGGATGGGGAAAGATGGGCAACTGGAGAATAATGTAAAATGAATGTTTTGTTTAATTTAACTGTTAAATTATATAAATGAGATAGGATCATTAGAGCAGCATTATGAAATATAGGTACCCAGAAATAGGAAAATAAAAAGCCACAAGCTCACCATCCGTACATGATCACTCTTAAGATTTTAGTGAATATACTTGTAGGTTTTTCCCTAGTACTCCTAGCATATATTTAGTGCAAAAAAAAATTAAAGGAACAGGATTATAATTCACATGTTTCATAACATGAGTAAAACATTTATCCATAAATTCACTTCATCGCTAATGTCTTAATTCTTTCCATCGCTAATGTCTTAATTCTTTCCATCATACCTTGTGTGCTACAGTAATTTATTTTACTATTCTTATTTATGGTTATTGGGGTTTTCAGTCTTACTATAAATAATATTACAGAGGCATCACTATATATAAACCTTTAGGTGCAGATTTTGGATTTTTTTGAGATAAATTGCTAGATGCAAAATAATAAGGAATACGCCTTAGTCTGCTTTATGTTCAGAGTATTAGTTTACATTAAGAATATTTTGTAAATATATGGGGTATCCAAGCACTTCTTACGAACTTCACTTCTATTATCTGGTCCTGAGCCACTATTATCTTTTTTTTTTTAAAGATTTTATTTATTTATTTCACAAATAGAGATCACAAGTAGGCAGAGAGGCAGGCAGACAGTGAGAGGGAAGCAGGCTCCCTGCTGAGCAGAGAGCCCGATGCAGGGCTCAATCCCAGGACCCCGAGATCGTGACCTGAGCTGAAGGCAGAGGCTTTAACCCTCTGAGCCACCCAGGCGCCCCTGAGCCACTATTATCTTACTGAACTTTTGTAATAATCTGGTGTTCTTGCTTTCACCCTAAATCCCCTGCAGCTTATGTTACTGCACAATGTAAACATTGGAAAAAAGTGACATCAATATTTGTCTGCTCAGATCTTCTTCTAATGGTCCCCTCTCACTTAGAGTAAAAGAATCTTAACTGTGCCCTAGAAGGCGCTGTGTGATCTGTTCACCTGTCTGACCTTAGATCCTACACCATTCTTTGCCTTCTTTATGCTGTTTCAGCCACATTTATCTCTGCTGTTCTTCAAATATTCCTACGTAGGATTTTTACACTAGTAGTTTCTTATTCTTGGTTGGTTTTACCCCCAAATATCCACATGGCTCTCTTTCACTTCATTCAGGCCTCTGTTGACAGTTCTCTTTCCTCATCATTCTGTGCAAAATATTACTTTCTGCTCCTTTCGCTCTGTTTTATTTTTTCTTTATTACAGTGTATTTTCCTAATTGGTCTTGTCTCCATTAGATTGTAACCTCCATGAGAGGAAGGATTTTGTTTTGATCACTTTTTGTGTCCCTAGCCCTGGATTGTGTCTGGGATATAGGTGGTGGTGTTCAGTAAATGTTTGTTAAATTTATGAATTCATTAAATTGTTTCTGAGTGTTGTGACCCAAGATAATCTTGAGTCACACAGCAGAATTTGCTGACTAGAATAAGGGATCTAGTTAAAGGTCCATTTTGAACATTAGGAAGAGCTCCTAAGAGCCCTTCTGAGAATAATTATTTCATAAATAATTAATTTATGAAACTGGTAGCCATTTGGGGTTTTTTTTCTCATTTTTTTCTTCTTTCTTTTTAAATTTTTTTAAAAATTTACTTTAATTGCGATATAATTCTTTTTTAAATTGATTTTTCTTAATTGAGATAGAATTCACATCCATAAAATTTACCTTTTAAAAATGTTCAGTCTGGGACACCTTGTTGGCTCAGTTAGTTAAGTGTCTGCCTTCAGCTCAGGTCATGATCCCAGGGTCCTAGGATTGAGTCCTACATAGAGTTGCTTACTCAGTGGGGATCCTGTTTCTCCCTCTGCCTGCTGCTCCCCCTGCTTGTACGTGCACACACTCTCTCCCCCTCTCTCTGACCAATAAATAAAAATCTTTTAAAAAATAAATAAAAAATAAAAATGTTTGGTTTGATGGTTTTTAGTATATTTATTATCACTGTCTAATTCCAGAACATTTCATATAAATAGAATCATGTAGTATGTGGTCCTTTGTGACTGACTTTTACTCAGCATAATGTTTTCAAGATTCAGCCATGTTGTAGCATATATCAGTATTCTTTTTATGGCTAAATACCATACGGATATACTACATCTTTATTTATTCCATCCATCATTTGATAGACATTAGGGTTGTTTCCACTTTTGCTATTGTCAGTAATGCCCCTATGAATATTCTTGTACCAGTTTTGTATGAACATATACTCAATTCTGTTAGGTGTGTGTGTATATATATACTCAATAGTGGAATTATTGGACTATATGTTAATTCTGTATTTAACCTTTGAAGGAATTGCCACATGATTTATCAAAGTAACCATACCATTTTACATGCTTGTCAGTAGTGTATGAAATTTTTAATTTCTCCACATCCTCATCAACATTTTTTATCTTTTTGATTATAGCCATCCTAGTGGATATGAAACGGCATCTCATTGTAGTTTTGATTTACATTGCCCTGATAGTTAGTGATGTTGGGCGTCTTTTCACAGTGGCATTATTCATAATAACCAAGAAATGGAAACAAACCAAATGTCTGTCAGCTGATGGGATTTTTTTTTTTCAATGTGCTATATCCATATGAAATACTCCTCAGCTATAAAAAGACATTAAGTAATGATCCATGCTATAGCATGCATAAACCTTGAAGACGTTATGTATGCTAAGTGAAAGAAGCTAATCACAAAGGACCACATGTTGTATAACTTCATATATATGAAATGTCCAGAATAGGCAAATTCATAGAGACACAAAGTGAATTAGTGGTTTCCTAGAGTTGGGGGATGGAAGGAAATGGAGTGACAGCTAATGAGTATGGAGTTTGATTTTGAGATGTTGGAAATGCTCTAAAATTGCTTGTGGTAATGGTTGTAAAACTCTGAATATACGGGGGAAAAAAACCCCACTGGATTGTACACTTTAAATGAGTGAGGTATATGGTATGTTATTATTTTGAAAAAGTTAAAGATACAAGTGTGAGCTTGCATATTTTTAATTTAAGAAATATTTTCATTTTTCTTAGATAAAGGTAAATGCACATCATTTCCTTAACAGTAGTTTTGTTAATCTCTCCCCACCTACCCTCACTCCTTTAAACATCTTTTAGGTTTGCCCTTGTTGGTGTTGGATCTGAAGCATCCTCAAAAAAGTTAATGGATCTTTTGCCTAAAAGAGAACTTCATGGTCAGAATCCTGTTGTAACTCCATGCAATAAACAGTTCCTGAGTCAATTTGAAATGCAGTCCAGGAAAAGTAAGCAATCCCTCAGAGGCCTTTATTCAAAGATGTGCATTTTAACCAATGTTGCTAGTATTTGTTAGATACTACACTAGAGAAGTCATCTTAATACTTAGTTCATTGGAGAATCCATTTTAGAAAGTCCATCCTTTGGTTTTAAGTCTGGTTTATGACTATGGTCCTGTGTACTGAAAACTCTACACGTCTCAGACCCAGTATTCTACAACAGTGTGCAGGTTCTATAGCCCTTCCATTCTTGTCCTGTCATTCCCATCCTAGAGAGAGAAACTTACATTCTAATCCTTAGATTGAAGGGAAGTTATGTGGATGTGTGTTGTGGTGGGGGCGAAACCACTGGTAACCAGAAAATACTTGTTGAATTTCTGCTTGGCACCTTCCCCCACTTGGTAAAGTGAATACAGGAAAGATTTACCTTTACACACTTAATGAATGCTATCACTTAAAGAGATAGTGGATGATCATGCAGTTTACAGAAATTCAAGTGGTTGTTTTTCTTTTAATGTCTTAGCACTTAAGACTTAACTGAAGAATAGGATAAAAATTTAAATAACCTATGTTTACTGAAATTCAGATTTCTATTGGGAGAATTTTAGTCTTGGCTGCTTGTAGAGTACTGGTATTTTGAAATTAACTCATATCTACTCACTGGAAACACATTTAAGTCTGGATACTTTGAGACTTCAAAAGAACTTAACTCGATGTGAATGTTTTCTAACCACTATTTCCTCATGTAGTGTGGACAGGCCCAAGACATCGCAAGTTAGCCTATAGCATACATGAACTTTGAAATAGAGTTGTTTCTAATAGCAGTGGTTACATTTCAGAGGCCTATTTTAATAAATGCTATTTATGAGTATTTGGATATTTGCAGCTACACAATCAGGACAAATGTCTGGGGAAGGTAAAGCTGGTCCTCCAGGAGGCAGTTCACGTGCAGCATTTCCACAAGGTGGTA
The DNA here is from genome assembly GCF_963455335.1 of Martes martes. Taxonomy (NCBI): domain Eukaryota; kingdom Metazoa; phylum Chordata; class Mammalia; order Carnivora; family Mustelidae; genus Martes; species Martes martes. The sequence continues at coordinate 47,581,695 of NC_137895.1, read as the reverse complement.
GAGGACGGGGCCGTTTTCCAGGGGCTGTTCCCGGTGGGGACAGATTTCCTGGACCAGCAGGACCAGGAGGTCCACCCCCACCTTTTCCAGGTAAAATTTTTCTTAAATTACCATGGATAAAATGTGTCTACCTTAATACCTCTTTTCCTTTTCTCTCTTTTTCAAGTAATGCATTATTAATGTGACTTACTCTCCTTGTTATGCTATTTTTGGAATCCAGGAAATTTGATCAAGCATCTTGTTAAAGGAACTCGGCCTTTGTTCCTGGAAACTAGGATTCCATGGCATATGGGGCACAGCATAGAGGAAATACCCATTTTTGGCCTAAAAGGTCTTTATTTTTCTCCAAACTTGCTTGACTTATATATAGAATATTTACATCCGTCTTATTTTCTTACCTCTTAAAAAATCCTTTCAAGACCATTTTTCCTTGTTTCACTTTCTAGCTTGGCATCAGAGTAGAATATAAGGTGGGTGATTTCACTGTAAGAAATGTGTGTACACTGAAAGATGGAAACTATCTCTAAGCATTGTAATCTTCTTTATTAACATTTTTTGTTTCAGTAATTTTTCTTAAGCATAAATTGAACTAGTTAAATTTGTAAAGATATACCGCATTTCTATAGTTGTTAGTGTAGCATTTACCATATGGGTTTCATTTAAAGAGAAAGAATCTTGGTCTATGAGTTGTGCTTTAAAAGTATATTCTTGACATAAAGGTTACAATACCTTATTGAAGTGTTTCTCTCTCTCTCTCTCTCTCTCTCTCTCTCCTCTCCTCTCCTCTCCTCTCTCCTTTATTCTATAGCTGGACAGACTCCACCACGTCCACCCTTAGGTCCTCCAGGCCCACCTGGTCCACCGGGTCCTCCACCTCCTGGTCAGGTTCTGCCTCCTCCTTTAGCTGGGCCTCCTAATCGAGGAGATCGCCCTCCACCACCAGTTCTTTTTCCTGGACAACCTTTTGGGCAGCCTCCATTGGGTCCGCTTCCTCCTGGCCCTCCACCTCCAGTTCCAGGCTATGGCCCCCCTCCTGGTCCACCACCTCCACAGCAGGGACCACCTCCACCTCCAGGCCCTTTTCCACCTCGCCCACCTGGCCCTCTTGGGCCACCCCTTACACTTGCTCCTCCTCCGCATCTTCCTGGACCACCTCCAGGTGCCCCACCACCAGCTCCACATGTGAATCCGGCTTTCTTTCCTCCACCGACTAACAGCGGCATGCCTACATCAGATAGCCGGGGTCCACCACCAACAGATCCATATGGCCGACCCCCACCATATGATAGGGGTGATTATGGGCCTCCTGGAAGGTAAGTTTTATGTATCTATGACAGTAGACTTGGTGTATTTGTTTGGTAAAAGATACTCCACACTCTCATCACTAAGGTTTTTGTTTGTTTTTTTAAATTATGGCCTTTTCCCCAGATTATAATTTTTTGTATTGTTTTCTCTCATTAGAAGAGGCAATATCATATGGTGAAAGACATACAAAACAGCTTTGGGAGTAATCCACCTCTGCCACTTGATAAAGCTGCATGATTTAGAGCAAGTCACTAAATCCTGGGGATTCATTTTCATTATTTTTTAAGTTAAAAGAGGTTAATAAAGATATTTTAAGTGAGCAAATGGGATCCTTAAACTACTTATAAGATTGTAAAATGAATCTCAATTTCCCATTGGGGATACTACACAGAGCAGTAAAGTTTCTTCATTTTAGGAATTAGATCAGTTTGTTATATAAGCACTATTGATTAGCTCATGCTGATCAGGAGTCCTGAGTAGCAAATTACCAACTTTTAATTAAAATGGGAACATTCAGTGATTTACAAGTATATTTGGGTAGACGAAGGGGCTTGTAAAACACAGTTTTTATGGAAATTAAAATAATTAATGGTGATGCTTGGAGAAGAGCTGAGTGGAAATCACTATTGAAGTAAGTGATCTCTTAGCCCCCTTTGAAAGTCGTTTAAAAACTGTCCATACTCAAAACATAATTTAGAGAGCTAGGTTTCTACTCTTTAAGAACTATTTGAATTTGCCCCTTTAATTTCTTCCGAGTTTATATTTTTAAGCTATCACTATTAAACTACTTTGTATTTCATTTTGTCTGATAACATCCTGAAGGAATGGATTTGAGGTTCTGCCTAATTCCATGCAGTTACACAGACAGATGGCAATAACTTTGATGTTGTAAGCAAAACTCATTGACCATTCTCTGTTTGCATTTATTTGACTGTCAAAAATGCTGTTTGGGGGCACCTGGGTGGCTCAGTTGGTTAGGTGTCTGCCTTGGCTCAGGTCATGATCTCAGGGTTCTGGGTTCGAGTCTGAAGTTGAGCTCTCTGCTCAGTGGGGAGTCCGCTTCTCCCTCTCTGTCTGACCCACCCCCTACCCCACTTGTGCGCTCTCTCTCTCTCAGATAAATAAATCTTTTACTAAAAATGCTGTTTTCTTTAGAATACTGTTAGAACTGTTGAACTAGAATATAACTTCTGTTCACTTTAATTCCAGTAAATGACTTCATATTAAATGTTCACCTTTAGAATATAAGAGTGGGTTACGTGACTTGGTTTGACTATTTAAAATTTGAGTTTCGTATCCTTTTCCTAACATAACAGAGTTTCTGCAGTATTAGGTTTTCAAGAATGGTGGGGATGGTTATTAATGACTAATTTTTTATCAAAAATTAGAGAAAACTCATTATTTTAACATGGGATTTTTTAAAGAGGGATAGAATTGGGACAAGTCGCAGCATCAGGTTGAAATTATACCTATATTTTGAACAACTTGTAATTTGCTCAGGATGTTTATAAAGTTTGGGGAATAACAGTAATATTTTAAAAGCATGCAAAAAGTTAGATTAACTGTTTTCTCATTTCATTGGAATGAACTGCTACTGTGTTCCTCAACTCAGCATCCTACCTAGTAGCTGGTAACTCAGATGGCAAGACTTTCCTTTTCCTGTACTATACATGTACAGTTTTTTCTTTTTTTATTGAAATGTAGTTGACACATAATTTACATGTACAGTTTTTAAAGTTGTCAAGTAGCTTTAGAAAATTTTGGGCACTTAATCCATTTTTTTCAACAGTTTACACTTACTGTCTTTTATTTGCCTGATACTCTTCCAGGGATTCAGTGGTAAGCAAGATGGTCTAAGATCTTGTCCGCATCTGAATTTCTATTCATTAATCACACATTTGTTATCCTTCTGTTGTAAGTTGGGCCCTGTGCCTAGAGGATCCAAACATAAATGTAACCAAACTCCTTAATTGTGTAGGCCTGTATCTTTTGTTGCCAACATTTAAAAATATATATAAATAGAAGATATAATAATATATAACAATTTAAGTTATATATATTCATCAGAACAATTTATTGTGTCGTCTTTTTGTATGACTCTGAAAAATATTATATTGTAGATATGTAAATACATTATCTCTGGCCTCCAAAAGGCAAAGTTTCTAAGTTGCTACTTTATTTCAGCTGAAAGATAGTGGAGTAAGAGAATTTTGCTTAGACTTACTCTCTTTGTAGGATAAATAGTATGCTTCACTCTGGAAAAATAACTGCTAGCTCTGAGGCATTTGTCAAAAGCAACTAGTATGAATTGTTTTATACTGTTCTGACTAACTTGGAAAATTTGTTGAGTGCAATTTAAGGTTTATATTTATTTCACAGGGAAATGGATACTGCAAGAACGCCATTGAGTGAAGCTGAGTTTGAAGAAATCATGAATAGAAATAGGGCAATCTCAAGCAGTGCCATTTCAAGAGCTGTGTCTGATGCCAGTGCTGGTTTGTATATTTCTGTATTAATATTTCTTATTTATGTTATTAGGAATGGCCTAAAACTATGTGCAATCTTGAAGATTGGTCATTTGCATTTAGTATTTATATTCATATTCCCGAATCATATCTGTGTTTATTTAAAAGACATTGAAGGAAGCTATGTGTCACAGTAATGAAAAAAATCCATAATTTTAAATTTTTAGGTATAGATTTAAATTTTAGTCTTTACATTTAATGGCTTAAATTTGACTCTCATATTTACAAATTAATAACCTGCTTTACACAGCAGTAATAACAACAAATTGTGCTAATTTCATGCACATAAAACGTTTTTCCAAATGGTGAAACACTAAAAAAATTAAGACATCTTCTGCAGTTATTTTGTTCTTTATAAAATGATTTATTACTCTTACCCCAAATGGTTAGGTGGTATTTTGGAAACAATTTCTTTGATTTCAGTCTCTCCTTTCCCTCTTAGGTGATTATGGGAGTGCTATTGAGACATTGGTAACTGCAATTTCTTTAATTAAACAATCCAAAGTATCTGCTGATGATCGTTGCAAAGTTCTTATTAGTTCTTTGCAAGATTGCCTTCATGGAATTGAATCCAAGTCTTATGGTTCTGGATCAAGGTAAAACTTTCCTGTCTCATGTCTATTTAAAACTGTTATCTTACAAACAAAAAATACTGTGTTTGGGACTTTAACATAGGACTTTGATTTTGCTTATTACTGTTTATGCAACAGCTATATTGATTTTTTTTTCTTCTTTTCTTACATTGAATCAAATGTCAGGTGTTTGCTTGTTTTTAAAACCCTTCAAAGGTTTCTGGTTATTCTTAGAATAAGACTCTAAACATTGAGGCACTGTGTGATACCTGCCTGTCTTTTCAGTCTCATTGTGTACCTCACCCCTTGCCCACTATTCTCTAGTCATGGTGGTGGTCTCTCTTCTCTTCCTCTTGATCCATTAATACTTAATCACCTCACTGTTTTTATACCTGATACTCCTTCTGCTGGGAACCCTTTTCCCTGGCTCTTCACATAGCTCACTTATTCTTCATGCTTGAACTCAATCTAACTTCTAGGAGAAGTCTTCTCCCAGGTTATTATGTCATGTTGTTCTTTTTATTTCTTTCATAGTATTTACCATAGTCACAGTACTTACCATAGTCTTTTTTTAAAAAGATTTTATTTATTCATTTATTTATTTGTTTGTTTATTTGACGGGAGGGAGAGGAAGAGGGAAAGACTCCCAAGCGGGCTCTGTGTTGAGCACAGAGCCTGACATGGGGCTCATTCTAATAACCCTGAGATCACAACCTGAGCCAAAACCAAGAGTTGGACCCTTAATTGACTGAGCCACCCAGCTGCCCATATTCTTTATTGTTATTGCACATTTCTTTTCACTAGAACACATACATGTTGGAAGATGGAAGGGGCCTTACCTGTCCTGTTCACTGCAGTATTTCTAATGACTAAACAGTGTTTGGTACAGAATAGGTGTTAAATAAATATTTCTTTGAACAAGGAAGTTAATGTCTATTCTTAGTTTTCTAATTAAGTAGTTCCTTTTTTTAGTATTACAGCTAATTTGAAATTTTACATATTTTGAAAGGTAAATCTTTAATCTGTACATGATATTCATAGATCTATCTTCAGTATACTTTATCTGGTATTAGAATCTTCATTAAGTTAAAGGAAAGGACCCTGTCTTTGTCATGGTCCTCAGCTTCCTAATTAGTACCTTTCTGACCCAGTGTAAGTAAGGATTTTTGTATCTGAACAAATTTGTCATAGCTGAAGACCATATCTTACATAGTCTTCTTTTAAATTTTTTAGGCCTTACTAAGTAAGAATTTCTAGGTATTTCAGCTTACAGGCAGTTGTTATTTCCCTATTGTGAATTTTAGAATTTAGCAGGATTTCTTTCTTTTTTTTTTTTTTTACATTTTTTAAATTTAAATTCAATTAATTAGTGTATAATGTATTATTGGATTCAGAGGTACAGGCCTGTGATTTATCAGTCTTATATACTATCCGGTGCTCATTACATCACATGCCCTCCTTAATATCCATCACCTAGTTACCCTATCCTTCCACCTCTTTCCCCTCCAGCAACCCTGTTTGTTTCCTATGATTAAAAGTCTTATGGTTGTCTGCCTCTCTGGTTTTGTTTCATTTTTTCCCACTTTTTCCTTATGATCCTCTGCCTTGTTTCTTAAATTCCACATATCAGTGAGATTATATGACAGTTGTCTTTTTCTTATTGACTTATTTCGCTTAGCGTAAGACCCTCTAGTTCCATCCAGGTCATTGCAATGGCAAGATTTCATTTTTGATGGCTGTGTAATATTCCATTACACACACACGCACGCACACACACATACACACACACACACACACACCCCTTTATCCAGTCATCTGTCGATGGACATCTGGGCTCTTTCCATAGTTTGGCTATTGTGGACATTGCTACTATAAACATTGGGGTGCAGGTGCCCCTTCAGATCACTACATTTGTATTTTGGGATAAATACCCAGTAGTGCAATTGCTGGGTCATAGGGTAGCTATTTTCAACATTTTGGGGAACCTCCGTACTGTTTTCTAGAGTGGCTGCACCAGCTTGCATTCCCACCAACAGTATAGGAGGGTTCCTTTCTCTACATCCTTGCCGACATCTGTTGTTTTCCTGACTTGTTAATTTTAGCCATTCTAACCAGTGTGAGGTGGTATCTCATTGTGGTTTTGGTTTGTACTTCCCTGATGCGGAGGGATGTTGAGCACTTTTTCATGTGTCTGTTGGCCATTTTGATGTCTTCTTTGGAGAAATGTTCATGTCTTCTGCCCATTTCTTGATTGAATTATTTTTTGGGTGTTGAGTTTGATAAGGTCTTTATGGATTTTTGGGTATTAGCCCTTTATCTAATAAGACATTTGCAAATATTTTCTCCCGTTCTGTCGGTTGTCTTTTGGTTTTGTCAGCTGTTTCCTTTGCTGTGCAGAAGCTTTTTATTTCGATGAAGCCCCAATAGTTCATTTTTGCCTTTGTTTCCCTTGCCTTTGGAGATGTGTCTAGCAAGAAGTTGCTGCAGTCAGGGTCGAAGAGGTGGCTGCCTGTGTTCTCCTCTAGGATTTTGATGGATTCCTGTCTCACAATTTAGGTCTTTAATCCATTTTGAGTCTGTTTTTGTGTATGGTGTAAGGAAATGGTCCAGTTTTAGGGGTGCCTGGGTGGCTCAGTTGGTTAAGCAGCTGCCTTAAGCTCGGGTCATGATCTCTGGGTGTTGGGACTGAGTCCTGCATTGGGCACCCTGCTTAGCAGGGTATCTGCTTCTCCCTCTATCCCTGCCTCTCTGTCATGCTTTCGTGCATGTCGCTGTCTCTCAAAGAAAATCTTTTTTAAAAAGGGGGTGGTGGGACGCCTGGGTGGCTCAGTTGGTTGAGCGGCTGCCTTCGGCTTGGGTCATGATCCCAGCGTCCTGGGATCGAGTCCCACATCGGGCTCCTTGCTTGGCGGGGAGCCTGCTTCTCCCTCTGCCTCTGCCTGCAACTCTGTCTGCCTGTGCTCGCTCGCTCGCTCTCTAACAAATAAATAAATTAAAAAAAAAAAATTTAAAAAGGGGGTGGTGATCCTGTTTCATTCTTGTGCATGTGGCTGTCCAGTTTTCCCAACACCATTTGTTGAAGAGACTGTCTTTTTTCCACTGGATATTCTTTCCTGCTATCCCAAGTATTAGTTGGTCATAGAGTTGAGGGTCCATTTCTGGGTTTTCTGTTCTGTTCCATTGATCTTTGTGTCTGTTTTTGTGCCAGTACCATACTATCTTGATGATTATAGCTTTGTAATAGAGCTTAAAGTCCAGAATTGTGAAAAATTTAGAAGAATTTCTAAGAGTATTTTAAGCAATATACCTCAGTTAAATAACCTGGGTTTTGTTTTTGTTTGGTTTGGGGTTTTTTTATTTTGTTTTTAAAGTTTTTATTTGTTTGATGTAGAACGTGTACACAAGCAGGGGGAGAGGCGGGGAGAGAGAGAAGCAGACTCCCCACTGAGTGGGAGCTCGATATGGGACTTGATCTCAGGACCCTGGGATCATGACCTGAGTCGAAGGCAGACACTTAACTGACTGAGCCACCCAGGTGCCCTTGTTTTATTTTTGAAGGCAGCCCATGAAATAATTCTTTTTATTGAGTAACAATGTGAATTATATCCCAGTGTTTTCTAGTGGTCATAAGTGCTAAGTTTTGAACTCTGCTTCCCACCATGCCCCACAGGTCCCACCACACACCTCCTGCAGCAAACATATATAAGAAAGTTTCTTAGTGGAGTGGGACTCATGAACAATCATATTTGGGATAGTTATAAATGTAAAATTGATATGTTTATCAATTGTAAAATTGATAGGTTTAGGTCACCTCTTGATGGTAATTTTTATGTATTTAAGTTTTATAATTTCATGACTTTTATGTCTAAGAAACTACCTTCTGTACAATCTTTAGTTTGAAACAACGTGTTCTTTGAAATTTTTTCTCCTTTACCTTTCTGTTTTTCGTTCAGTTACTATGTGTCTGTTTTAGGCTATTACATGTTATAGATAGGATGTATTGCCTCTGTGTGTCTGGTTCTTAGTTTGGGGGTGAATATTTTTAAAAATGGAATTTCTAGTTCAAGCTTATGGGTGAGTTGGTAAATCATTATTGGTAGTTCAGGATATCCTAAGTCTAAACTAGGTTTGTGAAGAATTTTTTGCCTTGGGTACTTTTAACCACTGCTATTCATTTACAGAGAGCATTAATCCAGTAATTTCTTTTAGAAGACGTGAACGATCAAGAGAGAGGGACCATAGTAGATCACGAGAAAAGAGTCGGCGTCATAAATCCCGTAGTAGAGATCGTCATGATGATTATTATAGAGAGAGAAGCAGAGAACGAGAGAGACATCGGGACCGGGACCGAGATCGGGACCGAGAACGGGACCGAGAGCGCGAGTATCGTCATCGTTAGAAGAAGGTGGGTATTCCTTGTTCCTGTTATATTTAGCATATGTGTTATTAACAGTAATTATAACTCCAAGGCTATTGTTTATACAGTATATACCTACATTTTAAGTGGTCCAACTACTTGTTCTGAATTTAATCTTCTGGAAACATCTGAGACAAATGACAGGTGAGTAATGACAGGTAAAAAAAATTTGACCTTTTATCCTTGAATATTGTGTTGCTGAGTTAAAACTTTAAGATTGTTGATGGTCTTAAGAAAGCAAGAAAACAATCAAGAGGACTCATGTCTACTTCTAAAATCTGAAAATTGGAATTGTCTTAATTATATAGATAGTTTGCATGTGATTTGAAATACAAAATACGGGACGTTAATTCACACACACACACACACACACACACACACACACACACACACAGTGCTTGGACTTGTAAAAGTAAATTGAAAGTTTCCCTGCTTGAACTGACTCCCTAAAATTTTTAAAGACAATCTAACACTGTAATAGCTTATAATACAGAAGGATGGTTTCTCAGCATTGAAAGAGCTTTTGTACTTAAAAAAATACTCTTTAGAAAAGACACTTTTCCTGGCATCTGGTTTTTGTTTTAAAATAAAACATATCCTTTAATTTGCAAAGAAGATATGAAACTTAATTAAAATGGATTCAGGGTACTCCATACCTAAGAATTTTAAGTTGTATCAAATCATGCATCCCAGGTTAGAATAACCTTGAAATAATTTTCTTTGATGTTTCATTCATAAACCATAATCATGTGTCTTTTTTTTCTGTATTTTAAAACTATTTCTTGTGTACATTTTTCATAAAGCGGGAAGTTGTCTGTTAATACTTCATTTTCACGTGTTTTTATTTTTATATTTGTGAACAGCATTTATTCATGTGAAAAGTAGGGGGATGGCACTGTGAGGCTTGTGCATGTGACACAAAGGATATTCTGTAAACAAATAATTTTTCTTTATATGTTGGTGGTATATCCAAATTAAATTAGGCTTAAACAAATCCCTTACAGGTAACTACTCTTTACATAATTATTTTCCATAATCATGGGAAACCCTGAAAATGTAGTCACGGTAATTGTTAGTATTTAAGTTGTTATGGGCAAAAGCAAAGACTATCAAGTGTATGTAATTTTGCGGCAGAAGAGCAGTTTCTTTAACTGTAAGAGATATATCTTAGCAAATGAGATCCTTTTTGAATAATACTATTTATAAAATAAACATGTAAGTCTTATTTTTATGGTACATTAGCTATTACATTATTCACAGTTTTATGGGCTATTTGAAGTGAAAGGCCATTTTTAATACTTCCCTAGCATTTTGATCATGCATCTTAAATATTTATCAAAACTTAATTTTAAAATAATTTTCCATGTATTGTATTATAGAACTTAATATAAATCCCAAAACATTTAGTATGAAGCAAAACATCTCACTTTAAAACCGAGCTCATTGAAATTAATACTGCTTTTGGATGTAAGGATTAATTAAATGTTCTGTCATGTAAATCTAAACACTAAATTTTAAGAGTTTTGTGTGTGTGTGTGTGTTTTTTTTTTTGACAGAGAGAGAGATCACAAGTAGGCAGAGAGGCAGGCAGAGAGAGGGGGAACAGGCTCCCTGCTGAGCAGAGAGCCCAGTGTGGGGCTTGATCCCAGGACTCTGAGATCATGATCTGAGCTGAAGGCAGAGGCTTAACCCACTAAGCCACCCAGGCACCCCATAAACACTAAATTTTAAAGATGTAGTTTTTTCCCCTTTGGGTTGGACAGATCTTAATCCCATTTTAGGAAAAAATTCTCAGTATCCATCAGTTGCTTAAGGTGAATTTTAGCCAACTTATTATTTGAAATGCTTAGCTGTATCAGCCATTTCATTTATAGTAAGGTACAGGTTCTATGAGTTATATCTTTATTTAGACTTTGCCAGTTATCAGCAAGCTTCTAATTATTGAGGGCATGATAATGAAACTTCCATACATTTTTAATCATCTCCAGGATTGGATGTGCCCATCAAGGAGCTTCTGAACCAGATTATACCCAACATTAATGATTTTTCTTCCTGGTTTCAGTTAAACTAGCATAGTCAGCCAGGTAAACTCCTTGAAAAGTCCACTGTTAATTTTAATACTTTGAATTAACTAACATTACATTCCAGTAATGGGTACACCTAACTATATCATGGCTTGAGTTTCATTACATTCAGACATTAACTATGAATTCCTAACTTGAAAACTATGGTTGACATTTTTTCTTAATCACTGATGTGTACCATATCAAAATTTCCATGTTTTGTTTGTACATTAATCAAAATTGAGTTGTAATATTGTTATGTGCCTTCATCCAAGCAAAATTTTACATAAGCATTTCTAGGGCAAAAAATTCTGTTATCCTGGAATATTGTACCTTTGCTATACCAAACAATATTTATTGCGGATGTAGATGTGAACTTACAGGGTTGGGAACTAGGATTAAATATTTTCAAGTGAAAACTTCTAAACAAACAAAAAAACTATCTGCACATTTAATTATTATTATAATAGGGTCTGTTGACCTTTTTAGAAGTTTTTAAATATGAGTCCTTTTGAGCTTTCATGTAAATCTTAAATGGACTAAATGGAGTACAAGTAACTTGGAAGCTAACTTGAATGTCAGTAAGCGTGTATATAAATAAAACAATAATGTAATTTATTATTAAAATGATGAATGGCTAAAAGGGCAAGTTTTTAATTTAACTGGAAACTTAATGATGTTGGCAAGCTGTTAATGTCTGTCCCATCTTAATTTTTTTTGTGTTTGAACTGTTGGTAATGTTAATTGCATTCTCTCATTTAAAATATGTATTAATTTTTCTAAAAGCATTCAGTATCAAGTTCAAATAGGTAATATTTTAATGGGAATATCAGTATTGTAAATTTTCAATATGTAAATACCTTGTATTTCATATTCTGTAATTTCTGCCTCTATTCTCAGACCACTCTGAGCAAAACAAAAGTAGTTCAGTGTTTTAAAATTGTACACTTTTTACAGAAATAATTTTCACAGTTATTTTCTTTTAGATTGCATTCCTCTTATTGTTTGGAACAATGCCACACAGCAAATTTCTGTTAATGATTCAGGATTTTTGTGTGTGTACAAAAAATAATGAATCCAAATTATTTTTTAATATACTCTTTATTCATGCTTTTTCTCCCTGAAATGAGGTTTTACATATTTTCAAATCATTGTCCATTTCTTTGATAAAATTTTAAGCATCTTGTGTGGAAAATGGATTAAATAACTACACTTCGTTGTAAGACTTAATCCATAGATACCATAATCTCAGGTTGTGTTGTTATTGCACAAGATTTAGGGTGGTTTGCATTCTTTACTTAGTTTATAGTTTTTCGTTAATTTAGGAAAAACAAAAAAAGCCAAAAGAATAAAAAGGTTTTTTTATATGCTAAGGTGTTTCAGCTCCTTAAGATTTAGTGTTACTTTGAGGCCAATGTGAAAATTAAGTTCTCTTAACTATCTAATGAATGATACTGGTGGTAATGATACTTAAAAATTATTTCTGCAACTCTTAGGTCATCTGAGATCTGCCTAATATTATCCAGCCTTGTGTTTGTGTTCTCCCCTATGTCCTAACTGCTGTGCTTCTCTGGATATGCTAGTTTTCACTTCTTTTGCTCCAGGTTTTCTTGCTTTTAATATTTGTAATACCTTACTACACAGCTATCTTAACTGAAGTGACAGGAGGGTAGGAAGTAATCCCTTGAATGGATGTATAGTGTTTTTTGCTCACTGTGGTTTAAGAATGGGTTTTGTTTACAAATGATTAATGTTCCCTGTTAAAAGAAAATTCAGTGCCAATGTGAGTCACCTTGCTCTCACCTTCATCTCAGTGTGAAATTTACTACCATTGTTTTAGTTTGTAAATTAGATCACTTTGAATAAGTAATGTTTTGAATGAATATTTAGTTAGCATTGTTTTAAAGAAAACCTAATAACCGAAAAGGGGTAAGTGTGCCATATATGCTATGCATATTTACTAATTTGCCTTCTGTGGTAGGGTGTTCTAATCCTCACAGGAAATTCTCAATCACGTAAATAGCTTATTTTGAAATGTCCGTTTTGTGAAATTTGGGGGACAAAGATGAGTTTTCCTTGACTGTGGTGAGGTTTATTTCTATAGTGAACTGCCCTAGAGCAACAATCTTGTATCTGTTTTATAGTATAATGAAAGACTTTAGTTAAAATGAGGTAAGGTAAGTACTGTGACCACAGGTAGAAAGAAGGAAATTTACCAAATGTTGTGGTAGTAAGGGAAGTTTTGTAAATATCTACAATAAACAGAATTTTCATGAACTATGTTTTAGCCACCGCAAGAAGGAATTTTGATTTATAAGAGTTGACTTATATTCAGAATCTTCTATTTCTTTTGCCCGCTCCATCCCCATTCCTCTCATTAAGGAGAAATTTTCAGAAAAGAGAAAAGTGAATTTTGTTTCATTGAGTTAATAGAAGCACATCTCTAAAAGTATATTAGAATTTTTTTCAATTCAATATTCACTTCTTTTAATTGATTATTAATGTGAAAGCCTGTGAAAGAGCCATATCAGATACATATTTGAATCTTACTAGAAAGGTGAATTGGCCATGAGCATAGAAATACTGATGCTAACGAATTTACTTAGATAAGTTTCTAACAGAAATGCTCATAATTTGAGCTGTTAGTATTGGCTTGATCTTACATTATCTCAAAATACAGGTGCTTCTCTGTATTGAAATTTTACTTAGTGCTTACTTTAGAGACTTCATTGAAGAGCTGTAGATTACATTTGTCTAGTTTTTTAACAGGTGTCTACATAGATCTTCCTTTTATAATTGATAGCTAAAACAACTGTGTGACTTTGACATTAACATATTCGACTAAATGGTATTCTGAAAACATGAGCATTGAATGTATTTGTCACTTTTAAGCTTTTTTGATATCTTTGTTTATGTAGATGTCTAACTAGAAATTTGAGAGTAACCTATGGGATTGGATTATTGGAAATGGGTTGTATTGCCTTCAAATTTGCTTCCGTTTGAGATTGTAAAATTTGTATTTTCAAATGGATAAATGTAAAGTGTTTAGAAAGAGAAATAAAAACTGTCAGACTACCCCCAGATTTTATGTCTGTATGGTGAAAATGAGAGGATTTTAATAGTAAAGATCTATGAAGCATAATCAAGCAAAAGATGAGTGTATTTGTCCTGCAAAAAGATGTGTGTTAACAATTTCACAAACAGGATTCTCTGCAGAAAAAGTAGTAAAATTCTCCTTTGTGGAGTGATGAATAAGAGTAAGTTGCAGTGTATGCCACATGTTTTTTGGAAGGAATGGGTATTTTTTGTTTGCTGTGAGTTTAATTTTTCCCTCTTTAATGACCAGATCTCTCTCTCTCTCACATCACGACAAAAAGGTTAGGGAGATAACATACTTTTTGCAATAAGATTTATTAATTTCCCAGCATCTTTCCTGGTTAGAACATATTCCTTATCTGTCTTTAATACCAGTTTTTAAAAATACATTGCAAAGAACAAAAATAAAACCTGTGGAAGCTGCCTTTCTAGATTTTTTCCCATGAAATAATTCCACCTAAAGCTTCATCAACATAAGATAAAAGTAGAACAAAAGGTAACATTAGAAATGGCTTAAGTATCTCATTTAAAAATACGGGGAAATAGAAACTATTTAAAAGAGAAAGTTCAGGATTAAAACATCTGGGTTTTTTTGTTTTTTGTGTTTTGTTTTCTTTTGCAGTTGTAAAATTTAGGCTTTTACTGCTAGGCAGTGTGAGTGCATATGTGTATTGATGCTCTGAAGATGCTTACAGCCTAGTTGGAGAGGAAAGGACATAAAATACGACATTTATAGTTGTGACAGAATATTAATTACTCTTAATTATAAAGCAAAGTACTTTGCAATTTTATGGCAAAAATATCGCTAAATATTGTGCCCTTTACTTCTTACTACATCATCTTATTAAAACGCTCTCTTGGAACTTATATTTTAAATATCTGGTGTTTCAGTGATCACTTACATGCAAGTTAATTGAATGTTTCTTTTGTGAACCTCTACCTGAAGTTTGCATATTTTTGTATTCTTGAAATTTTAGTTTACTAAATTGTTTTTTTTTTCTTTGTGTGAGTTTTCAATGAAATTTATCATTGTAGATTCTTTTTTAGCTTGTTTTTGGTTAGCTTATATACCACATTAGTTATTTCAATATAGGTGGAATAGAGTGAAACTAAAGTAAATGTTTTAAATTTGTATTACGTCTAAA
Organism: Martes martes; assembly: GCF_963455335.1. Classification (NCBI taxonomy): domain Eukaryota; kingdom Metazoa; phylum Chordata; class Mammalia; order Carnivora; family Mustelidae; genus Martes; species Martes martes. The sequence continues at coordinate 47,566,572 of NC_137895.1, read as the reverse complement.
GATTTGTACGTGGATGTCATATTTATTTAAATGTGCATACTGAGCTATATATAAATTTTATTTATAAATTTTGTAACATGAAACAGTTTGATTTATAACATTTGCAGAAGTTCCTGTATGCTGTCAAATAAATACAACTAATTTGTAAAATAATTGCATTTTATATTCAGTTCACATTTAATTGTTAATGAGTTCTTTAGAATTGATATGTGGGTGAATGAAAAATATTTACATTAAAATCATTCAAGCATTTTTCCATTTATTTTTGTAGTATGCATACTTTAGAAAATGACTTATAAATGTTTCCATCACCACAGAAACAGCAGCTGCTATATTTTCATTTTTGCTTGTCACTAAATTAATAAGGCAGTAATAACTAAGAAGAATGAAATCAGAATGTCTCAGTTTTAATCAGCACATAAATGGGAGCATTTCTCCACCATAAAGGCAGCTACTGTTTCAGTTAATGCTTATTGTGTTAGAATACGTAACAGTGAAGTAGATGCACGACTTGTGTATGTATAGTTAAGCCAGCGTTTTTCTGTGTATTATGGGGAATAGCAAAATCTACATCACAAATTTTGACACATTACAGCTGAAGGAAGAGGAACACCTTCCAAGACAAAACAGTCTTCATGGGGGAAAAATGACGCTTGTCCAGCAGTTTGCTTCTTGTGATTGAACTGAACCTGTAAGGATTCATGGATAAAATGAACAGGAATAGATCTGAATAAAGCAAATCTGCATAAATGGTAACCAGTAGCTCTACTTTCATTTTTTATGTTGCTTAACTGTTTTATTTGAAGGAAACCTGTGTGATTTAAAAAGTTATAGCTTTTGCAACTTTATTACTGGTTATATACATTTGGCCATTATAATGTGCAAGCAATTGGAAAAAAACGTCAAGTAAATGCTTGTTTTTATAGTAGTTTGTTCTTGTTAAAAATGTTCATATGATAATGTCTGTAAACAGCACCACTTTGATTACAATAGATGTAGTGTTGTAATAAACTGTTTAATGGGGCTGATGTGTAAAGCTGTTCAAGTTATTTGATGTTTACACCTCAGGGAAAGTCTTGTGTTCAGCAATATCTAAAGATAATGTTACTATGACATTTATACTGTCCTTTAAAAAAGCATTGCAATAGCGTTTTTGGATATGCACCAATCTAATCTTGCGTTCAGTGAATTAAACATACTAATTAAGTGTCTCTTGCCCTTGATTTTGATATTAGAATAGGTGATTACATGGATATTTAATATTTCTATATTCTGCTTTTCTAGCTGTTTTTACCTAGTTAGCTTGTGATTTTGCTGAATGGTATGTAAACTTGTAAAATTTCACAGACATAGCAATCCAGTCAATGTGTTAGGGGTCAAAAAAATTTTGTGGTTTTAACATTTTAGTAAAAACCCATACGTTATTTGCTACAGTAATGCAGCTTAATTACAACACAGATGTACTGAAATGCTTAATTGTAAACTGCTAGCATTGAAGAAATATTTTGACAATTCTGATTGGATGCGGCAGTTATTTGCTGTTTTATATTAATAGTGCTTATGGTTTATTTTTGAAGCCATAGGCAGTGTAAATACAGCCGTGCAGCAGACAAATGTGAGTAAGGAGAGCATTAGTTTTATTTTCTGGTTACTATAGATTTTGGAAGGGCGTGATGCTTACTAATACCGAGTTGTAATCTCCTGTATGTGTAATGGGTGATAATAGGTGTACCCTGTCACCAGTTCAAGGAATCTTATGTGTATTCATGCAACCTTCTGATTCATGCTAGAGTTACTTAATCAAAGATTTTTTTCAAATCTGCCTTGCATAGAGACCCACATTAAAAGCACTTGGCTGGCATGTGTTCTTAATTACAAAATTAGCATAGGCAGGGTGACAACTTGATTAGATAGTTTTATAGGAGGGTCATTCCGAATCACTATTTTCAGAAATTTGAGTTGAAATCCTAGGCAAGTAAATTTGTTTTTGATCTGATGATCTTTTGAGTGATCTGATAATACACATTGTTTTTTTTAAAATACAGCCAAATTTTAGGGCAATGCTTAAAAGTATTTCGTTACCCTGAATATTATGTCATGTGCAACTTACAGAAGCCCTCCAGAGATTTGCACTGCAGTTCTTCCCTTCCGTTTTGTCCACTATCACACTAGTTCTTACAAAATTAGCTGTTTCAAGTTATTCCTATTATTGCTAGTTTTATTTTAAAACATTTTGTGATTAGAGTATTTGTGCATGGGATCACTGGCGTTTATCAGAACTGTTTGCTCTCAGAAAAAATTTTCAAGTGTTCTGTCTTGTTGAAAATGCAGTTGCCTTTTTAACATTATTTGAGAATTGAATCAAAATCAGTTTTCTTGTTTTGTGTGTAGGTGTTTTGTCATTCCTTAGCTTTTTTATATTTTAATCACAATGCCCTAATGTGAAGAAGTATGGACATAAATATATTACAAGGGAAATTAGTTAATAGTAAGCTTAAAAGGTAAGTAAATGTCCATGAGAATAAGATACTTTCTGACATTTTAAAAATGGAATTCTAAACATCTAACCGCTTGAACTTGAGATGAAACTGGAAATTTTGTACTAATTAAATCATTTATCTTTTCATTTTTATTTTATTTTATTTTTATCAGTGGAACCCTTTAATTGTTCATTCTATATATCACTCTTCTCCCTACGTGGCTGATTTCATTACATAACTTTTGTTGCAGACAATGTGAGTGTCCTAGAATTGTTTGCTGCTAGTCCGTTATTTTTAAGTGTTGTCAGAAGGAAATACCTTTTTGGTTTGTCCATTAATTTTTACAGTCATCTTCTACCTGATAACACACGAATGTATAGCACTAAAGGTGAAAATTGCAAGCCTTGTTTTATTCTTCTTATCCCTCTGTCATTTTTGAGCTAATGTTATTTGAAAACTCTTTCTTTCTTTTTTTTTAACATGTAAAAACAATCCAAAGAGATAAATCATTACATAGACACCAAAAAAAAAAAAAGAGAAAGAGAGTTTCAGAGACCTTTTCATTTCTTTTTACTAATAATTGTAGTGGACATGAAAACAAATTTGAGTTTAACTATAAACCATAGGTATTTATTAGTGCTATGCGGTCACATTCCTTTCAGCCAGTAGTTATGAATGAGTGATGCAGCACCTCTGTGGTATTGCTTCTGAAGCAACACTTTGAATCGATTTTGCTGCTTATAGTTAAAGGATACATGTTTTGGAAAGGATATTCCAATGTAAATTTGGAAGTGTTTATTTTGTCAGTTTTCATAGACAAGATTTGGAGTAAGTTGCAGTGGCTGTTGATCATAGTTTAGACCATTTAATGGCCCCTTTTCCTAGAATATTCTTAAGCAGTTAACTACAATTTGGAGTTCACAGATAACTTTTGGATTGTAGCTTAAGGTATTATTTTCATTTAATTCTCCTGTGGAGAATACTGCTTTGTTTTTTACTAGTTTAAGGTCAGTTCTTAAAATAAACACGGGATTTTAATGAATGTTGTATAACATTTTATAGTGAAAGGGGAAAATTGTTGGAAGGGTAAAGACTTTCTCTTTCCCTTATGTATTTAAATGTGCCAATAACCTAAATACATACTGTTTTATACAATGAAATGCTACTATGAGACTTTCTGTTGGAGTGCTCTCAACATTTTGGTTTTCATACCTGAATGATCATTGCATTTTCTGTATTTTATAAGATGGCTTCAATTTTGTGTTTTAAGCTTCAGCCTGTTATTTTAAGAGGAAGTTTATGTTCTGATTCTTTACTGAGAATACAGTATTGAGAGTCTTACTGTTTTACAGATAACTGCCTTTTAAATTTTATTCATTAAGTTCATTTGCATCCCATAGCCGTCTGTAAATGTTTCCAGCAGTTGTATGTACTTAAATGCACGCTTATCCATTGTACATATTAGATGTTTTTGTGCTAAAATATATTAAGTGGGATTTTTGTAGCAAAGCATTCTATTTTTCTGTTCTTACTCTGTGTGTGTGTTGTTTTTTTACATTAACCTTCAGTTTAAACACTGGAGTATTTATTTCATTTTTTTAGCAACTTGACTCTTAGAAGCCTTAGACTAATTTTTTAATAAATATTCAACCAAAAATTATAAATTTCCTAAGATGTGGCCTTACATATAGCATTCCTTGTGTTTGTAATGTGAGATTTTTGACTAGAGAAATCAAAAGATTCTGGATTAGAGTTTCCTTGTAAGTTGAAATAGAAAATGTGTTAAAATGTCTAGGCTTCTGGGAGGAAGTTCTTACACTCTTCTTTCTTGGCATTAGAAAGAAGCAATATGAATTTTTACAAATATTCAAGCAATTGTATCCAGTTTAGATTGATTTAGGTTTGTCTTAACCAATGTTTCTTTAAAATTTCAGGTTGTTGGCATTCACTCTGAGTATGCAGCTACTGTGGTTTTTGTATGGGATATATAAACAGTTGGTTAGGTATAGACAGATTTTAATGTTTTAAAGACTTCCTGCTATATTAACATATTGTAAGAGGAGTCTTAAAATATTAGGTAGCATTTAATTGAAGTCACACAAATCCTGAAATGGTATCAGCGGATAGTAAACACTACAAAAATTTTTTCATGTGCGAGCATCCTAAAATTCTGCCATGGGTGTAAATGTTTTGCATTAATTTCATAATTGGACAGACCCTGCATTTAGTAAAAACACTTCATTTTGAAGACGTTTTCTTTTTGTCGCACTGTTACTTCATAACACTTCTCAGCATTCTGTAAGTTAAATTATTTTAAAAAACAATGATGAATTCATGTTTATTTTTTTACTTTGAAAATTGTAGTACTCAGGTGGTATTTAATGGGAAAGGATCCTTGGGGTAAATCATAATGTATTCTAAGGAATGCATCTATAACATTGATGACTTTAGCCTTAAAAAAAGGTCTATTCTTACTCTTCTTCCTCTTCATCCCATGGTATATTAGCAAAGTAGTTTACAGCCTTGTACAGCCTTACAAAGTTGTTTTACAATTTTTAATGGAAAGCCCTTAACAAAAAAATTGTATCATATTACCAGTATCCATGAATTAACTAAATCACGGTTTGTAAATAATTTGTCTAATACCAGAAGGCCAAAGAAAGTCTTAAAATTTTAGCTATTGACTCTGGTGACTTCACAATAAGATTTCTGTGCAAAAGGTAAGGTGATATTTGATCAAATAGACATCTTTTTGGTGTCCATGAGAACTAGACTTCCATATTAGCTTCTATTAAAAAGCTCATTCCATTTTATTAAAATGTTTGTAATTGCAATTTTGTGTTTAATGTTTACTTTGTCTTTTCTTTCTTTAGCATTTAGGTGACTGTTCAGCAGTTTGCTATATGGCCATTGTTGGCCCTAAACTGCATTAGTAACAAGCATGGTATTTATCTTGTATTGAAAATAAAACAGTTTTGATAATACTTTATAGTTTGTCCTTTTTGTTTGATTCATAATTTAACCATTGTGTATGCTATGAATAATTCATATCTATTGGTAACATACAGTATAACAGAAATTGGACTGTTGTCTGTATTTATTCTTTAAGCCAGCCTCCTAACCAGTGGTTATTTTCTTCTGTATTGAATGTTGATGGTCTTTAAAGCAGATGATACCTAGCTTAAAATTAGGCTTTAAAACATAAAAACAGCTCTAGGCTGTTTTATTCCCAAACCTTAGGTCCAGAAAACATTTGTTTAGTTTTAGGGGATTATTAATCTTAGTAGACTTGAATCAAGTAAAAATGTTTCTAGATGACAGCAAAAATATTTCACCTGCTAGCTTAGAAACAACATAGAGTACTTTTAAAACAGTAACAGAGGGGCACCTGGGTGGCTCAGTGGGTTAAAGCCTCTGCCTTCGGCTCAGGTCATGATCCCAGGGTCCTGGGATCGAGTCCCGCATCGGGCTCTCTGCTCAGCAGGGAGCCTGCTTCCTCCTCTCTCTGCTGGCCTCTCTGCTTACTTGTGATCTCCGTCTGTCAAATAAATAAATAAAATCTTAAAAAAAAAAAAGTAACAGATTGTGATTTCAGTAAGGATTTGTATGCCAGCTATTATAATCAGGCCCAAAATTTCTCACCTGTAGGCTTCAAAGTATGGTGAACGTAACAAGTCTGTAAACAGTAATAACCATATGAGAAATAGTAAGTTACTACTATTCCTAGGACCCTTTTCGATGCCCCACTAAAATTGTGGTTCAGGTTTTGTTGCCCTTACTCTGTTACATGTTTACATTTTGAAGAAGATTGGATTCGTTGATCCACCTTTCACTGAGTTAATTGAGACTCCTGCAGAGAGTATTTGAAAGATTACTAGGAACTTTTTTTTAACCAGATGCCATACAAGACTCCATAGCATTCAGTCAAGGCCTGATGTAGTGAAAGATGGACTTTTTAATGAAGGATTGATAGAATTTATCCAGTCTCCTAGTTTTATTACCTAATCATTACTGTGAAACAAGAAATGTTATTAGAAATGGTTTCCGATGCTTCTTGTTGCCATCTTGTCTCTCTCTTATATTTCACTAATAGAGCTGTTGGATTTTTATGTTATAACAGTTCCTGTCAGCCGCTGTTGTCCATGTCCGATAAGGGATAAATATACATGATCTTAACTTTAAAAAATATGTATTCGGCTTTATAGGAAAACTTTAGGAAATAGAGTTTACTTCCTTAATGATAACACTTGAGACTTGAAGAACAAATAAGACTGGGTGAAGAGGGAAAGGACATACCTTCTAGTGAGAGACCATTGCATAAAAGGGCTTTTGTGTCAGGAGGGAGTGTATTAATAGAAATTGGGAGAATGCCAGTTTGACTGAAGTGGGAAGTGAGACACATTGGCCTATATGGGTTTTAAGAAAAGGCAAACGCCAAGACTGGGGCTTGTAAATCACATAAAAGATTGTCCCAAGAATGATGTGAAATTATCCAAGTGTGTGAAGTGTTGATTGCTAGCATCTCAAAAAACTTACTGGCTGTAAGTTTAAGTCAGGAAAAGAATAGGGTAAGCCAGTGAAACTATTACAGAAGTCTTTGACTATAGGGAGATAGGATAATAGAGATAGAGAATCTAAGTTGATTTAGTGAAAGACTTAGGAAGCTAAATTGCAAACATCTAGTAAGTTTGGATATGAGGTGAGAAAGGATGGCTTTTAGAGCTTGTGTAATGGTATACCATTCCCCAACTCAGGAAATTTTGGGGAAAAAATGTGGAGATGGTGTGAATTTTGTGCCTTTGAGAGCCAAGAAATAACTAAGTAGTGACTAGTTATATGGCTTTGGAGTTATGAAGATGAGGGTTAAAATCATAACTTTGTAGTAACTGTTAAAATAGAAAAGAAACCATCAAAACATGGGGAGGCAGGGGAAGTGAGGAGTCTGGTACAACTTCCAGGCTTTTGGTTTGGGAATCTGCTCATTTATCAGAATTATGAGAAGAAATAGCTTTGGAGACTTTTTGTTTAGATCCGTTTTAAAGTAAGCTCTCTGCCCAACATGGGGCTTGCACTCATGACCTCATCATCAGGAGTGCGTTCTTTATTGAGTGAGCCAGCCCAGTGCCCAGAGAGGAAGTAGCTTCGGGTTAGAAGAGAAACACTCCTTCCTCAGGAGGGAAAATGTAGGTAGATAAAAATATATGGAGGTTTGTTGGGACGCCTGGGTGGCTCAGTTGGTTAAGCTGCTGCCTTCGGCTCAGGTCATGATCCCGGGCTCCTGGGATCGAGTCCCGCATCAGGCTCCTTGCTCGACAGGGAGCCTGCTTCTCTCTCTGCCTCTGCCTGCTTCTCCGCCTGCTTGTGTGTACTCTCTCTCTCTCTCTGGCAAACAAAAATCTTAAAAAATATATATATATGGAGGTTTGTGAGCTGAAGGTAGGTGGTAGTCTTAAGATGTTCATCTAGTGACTTTAAAACAGTTGGGGGGGGGGCGCCTGGGTGGCTCAGTGGGTTAAAGCCTCTGCCTTCGGCTCAGGTTGTGGTCCCGGGGTCCTGGGATCGAGCCCCGCATTGGGCTCTCTGCTCCGTGGAGAGCCTGCTTTCTCCTCTCTCTCTGCCTGCCTCTCTGTCTACTTGTGATCTCTGTCTGTCAAATAAATAAAATCTTTTAAAAATAAAAAAATTAAAAAAAAAAAAAACAGTTGAGGGCATTGTGGTTTGTGGTTGTAAGTTTGGGAGAATGAACTGAAGTTGATCGGTTTGTTGGGACTTGGTTAGTCTAGCTATAAGAGACTCTCGTTTTTGTGGTGGCAGTCCACTTCACACATTCAGTCACCCAGAAGGTAGGTAGATCAAGCTCCCGGATGGGGACGGCATTAATAATTGTCATCACTTTCGTGTTTAAGGTTGTCAACCCACCTGCAGAAAAGTCACCCATGCCCTCTTGATGGCTGGTAGTTTTGATGGTGGGGGAGGGGTGATAGCATTTTTTTAAATTGCTGTTGTACCTATTCTCTCAGTCTCTTAAATCACGCAAAAGACAGTATTCTCCTTTATCAAGTGAGCCAGTAGGCTCTGAAGAGTTAGAGGACTCCTAGCAGAATGGTGAGTCAAAGTTAGAATGTGTTCGTGATTCCAAGTCTGCTTTTTTCAGTTACTTGCTGAATGTCATCAAACTAAGCACACACCCCCCAGTCCCACGCTATTAAGTGCTAACTTAAGCTTTATTGATACCTGAACTGTAAGGATTTATGAATATATTACTTTAAAATGTTACACTTCCACAAATAAAGAGCTGCCTACTCTGCCGAAGATACTGTGCTGGATACTTCTGTGTTAGACAGGCCTTAGTAACTTAGTGGTATATATATTTTTTAAAACGTGACTGCTTGTGTGGGTTCTACCTCTGTCATAATTACTATAGCTATCCTATCAGATATAAGAGAGATGCATATATTTGTGGAAATGTTAACATTTTGGACAATTTGGACACTGACTAAGAAGTTGGGCTTCACCCCGGTACAGTTTAGAAACTTGGATACAAACCACTGTGTACCACTTTAGTTTTTTTCATCTCCCAAACTGCCTAAATCATTTTACATTATTTCCTCTTTAGATTTCCCCAGCTAGGGGGTGGGTTGGATGGGGAATCACCTTAAATGAAAACACAAAGTGCAAAAAATTTACCGAAGCATCTAACATCCCAAGAACATGCTCAGTATATTAGATGATAATTTGCAGGATGTGAAGACTAGAGGTAATCATTACTCAATGAATTTGAGAACAGTGATGGCTGGCTTTTCAGTTAATAGTATATTCTTGGTAAACACCTGTCCAAGTTATTTTTATACAACTCAGAAATTATTGCAGAATTGCTGGCAGCCATTCTACCCCAAATGTATCAATTTATGGGGCTCCTGGGTACCTCAGTCGGTTAAGCACGTGACTTCGGCTTGGGTCATGATCTCAGGGTCCTGAGTCAGCTTCCCTCCCTCTCTCTGCCTCTCCTCCCACTTGTGCATGTGTGCTTTCCCTTTCAAATTAAATATTAAAAACCACAAACAGTAATCGCAAAGGTAAAAAATGGGTAATTAGATCCATTAATAAAACTTAAAACTCTAAAAAATGTGTAAACTTAAGCTCTTTAATACTTCACATTGCTTGTGAACATACTGTGTATATTTGTGAGTACTGGGAGACTGCCTGTCTAAAGCTTATAGCAATCTGTTCTGTGTTGTCCCTGATTTTCTAAATGATAGTATATAAATGGACACGAAACAGAGGATAGAAATAAATGGCACAACTTCTCTCATTTCGAGGACACCCAGGCAGTAATCTATGTAAAGTTACCTTCTATCAATTGTTACCCCTGTTTTTGTAAATACTGAGAATGGAACATGCCCCCATATCAGTTAACCTAAGTAGAAAGATAAAGTAGAGAGTTAAAAATGAAGATTTAAAATTTTACTTTTCCCTACATCCTTTAGTCTCCTTTGCTGTTTTTCTTCCCTAGACCTTTAATTTTGGGGTACTCTAAGGAGGCTTAGCCTCCCTGCATGTCTTGGTGCTCTTTTCCTGTCTCTTAGCTTTAAGTGTTAATGTGCTCAGTTTCTAAGTTTATATTTCCAATTCAGACCTTTTCCCCAGATTGTCTACTAGACACCTTAAATATCTAATAGGCACATCAAGCAGCATGCTGAGCTCCTCATCCTCTCACACTCCCCCACCATCTGCTAAGCCCGCAGTCTGTCTCAGTAGGTAATACCCAGTACCATCTTTTCAATTGCTTAGATGCAAACTTTGAAATTACTCTTGGCTTCCACACCTCACATCCAATGCATAGGAAATCTTTTGTTGTTGTTGTTAATCATCAGAAAATACCTAGAATCTGGCCACTTGCTATTTCCATGACTTTCATCATTTGCCTATTAAATTACTGCAGTAGGAGCGCCTGGGTGGCTCAGACCGTTGAGCATCTGCCTTTGGCTCAGGTCATGATCTCTGGGTTCTGGGATGGAGCCCCGTGTTGGGCTCTCTGATCAGCAGGGAGCCTACTTCCTCTGGCCCTCCTCCCTGCTCTCTCAAAAACAACAACAACAACAACAACAACAAAACACTTTAAAAAAAAAAATAGATTACTGCCGTAATTCCTATAGTTCTCCCCATCTTCTGCTCTTGCCTTCTACAGTCTTCCCAACACAACTGTCGGGGTTTTTGTTTTTTGTTTTTGTTTTTATCCTATCTCTTCAAAATCCTGCGGTGGCTCCACATTTCTATCAGGAAAGCTCCAGTCTTGAAAATGTTTCTCCATAATTTGGCACCTAAATGTTACCTCTCTGACCACATCTCCCAATACCACTCTTCCCCCTCCCTGCTGATTACTTTCTAGTCACTCTGGCCTTGTTTTTGTTTTTTGTTTCTTGTTTTTTGTTTCAAACAGGCCAGACATGCTTCTGCCTCTCACCCTTTGCAGGGGCCATTTCCCCTGCCTAGGTTTATTTTCACCTTTCTGTTGAAGGGCCAAGTCTGCTAACTCCCTTACTCTGCTTTATTTTCCCAAGTGCTTATTAACACAATGTATAATACGCTCCCTAACACAATGTATGCTATGTTTGTTGTGTGTTAGAATATACAGGCCCATGACTTGTTTCTTTTTTTGTTTTTTAAAAGATTTTATTATTTATTTGACAAAGATCACAAGTAGGCAGAGAGAGAGAAAGGGAAGCAGGCTTGCCGCCGACCAGAGAGCCCAGGACCCTGGGATCATGACCTGAGCCAAAGGCAGAGGCTTTAACCCACTTAGCCACCCAGGCACCCTGACTTGCTTATTTTCTAAGTCCTAAGTTCCTACATCAGCATGTGCCACATACATGTTCAGTAAATGAATGAGTGAATGTCTTCTAAATTCATAGCTCTACCACATCATCTTGTTAGCTTAAGCTTATACAGGTATCCCTGAAAACAGGCACTGTTTTCAAAAGTTTGCATTTATGTCACTTCTATGAAATTTTACAAAAGTTAGTGCCTTGTTTTTGCTAACCAAGAGAAATCTGAGGAGGATTTTTGGCTTTTACGGGAAAAGGCAAAAAGTAAAAGTCGTGTTAAGCACTTTGTTGACCACCAGCTGTTACAGAGGCTGTGTGGACCCTGAGCAGTGAATAGCACTACCAGGCTCCTTCCCTGGAAACCACTCAGCATCAAACCACCATGGCTTTGCACTGTGAGCATCTGAGCTTTATCTTGATTTATTTTGTACACCCCTTAGCAAAATGTGTCCTAACGTATTAGAAAAGCCTGAGGTTATTTTGGGGGTCTACTTTTGGTTGGCAGGGAAACCTGTAATAATAGTTGTAAGAGCTAATTCATGAGCATCTTTTAAGTGGTAAAACATGTTTAAAATGTCATTTTAACCATTTTTAAACATATATTTCAGTGGCAGTAAATACATTCACAATGTGCAACCATCACCACCATCCCTTTCCAGAACTGTTGGATCATCCCAAGCAAACATTGTACCCATTAAACAGTAACTCCCCATTCCTACTTCACCCCCAGTCCCTGACAACCTCTCCTGTACTTCCTATCGATTTGCCTATTCTAGGTACCTCATACAAGTGGAGTCATACACTATGTGGTCTTGTGTGACTGGTATATTTCACTTAGCATAATATTTTCAAGGTTCATCCAGGATGTAACATGTATCGGAATTTGCTTTTAATGGGTGACTGAGCCATTGTATGTATATACCACCTTTCATCCATTCATCTGTTGATGGGCAATAGGGTTTTTCCATCTTTTGGCTGTGGTGAATAATGCTGCTGTGAACATTGGTATACAAGTATGAGTCCTGCTTGCAGTTCTTTGGGGTATATACCTAGCAGTGGAATTGCTGAATCAGATGTGGTTATTCTGTTGAACCCCAAGACTTTCCCATAGCAGATGCATCATTTTATATGCCCACTAGCAATGCATAAGAATTTCAGTTTCTCCACACCCTGACCAACACTTACTTTTCATTTTTCTGATGGTAGCCGTCTTAATGGATATGAAGTGGTGTCATTGTCAACTGTGATTTTTGAAGTGAGTCATCTTTATTGAGTCTTTCCAAAATATTAAGCTTAGTTTTCATTGAACCAATTCTATTTATACTCACTTCACTGATTTATATAATAGCCATGAGATCACAGGAAAACAGTACTAATGACATAGTTTAAGAGCAAACACAACTGAATAGTAAGAGCAGAAGTTCTTGGGCACCTGGCTGGCTCAGTAGGAAGAACATGTGACTCTTAATCTTGGGATCACAAGCCTGAGCCCTGTGTTTTACAGAGAAAATGTACAGGTAGGTTATATGGGGGCCTCTTGAGTGCTAACACAGTATCAACATTTTCTTATTAAATGGTCTAAAAACTACTAAAAATGTGGTCTATAGCCTACCAATGTGAGCATCACATGAGTGGAGAACTTGTTAACGAGTGCTGAATCAGAGCCTCCATCCCAGACTTAGGGAATCAGAATTTGCTTTGGGACAAGATGCCTAAGTGACTTATGTACAGTAATGATCAACATATTGGGGTTTTAAACTTTTAATGGCTACCTGGTATTTCAACTTACAGTTTTAATCAGTTCTTGTCATTGGGTGTTCAGGTTATTTCATTTGATTTTTGACTAGTATGAAGGACAGACATGGCAGTGAATATCCTTGTAAATAAATCTAAATATATATCTCTGTTTTCCAAAAAGTAGTTTCTTAGAATGCTTGATTAAATGAATATGAACATTTGAGGTTTTTTGACACATGATGTTGCCCTCTCATTTACCTTCACCCCAGCTGTATGTGAAAAATCACATTTTCCCACATACTTTGTAATAGTGGTTTAAAAAATATATATTCATTTTGGAGGTGAGAACTTATTTTTAAATATCTTGTGATTTTTACAATGACTTAAATAGCATAAATGTTTCAATATTTTAAAATATTTTAAACTGAAAAATATTTTAAAATGTTAGTATGCTGCCATCTAGTGATAGCTTATGTAAGAAAAGGGTAAGTCATGATTGAGTAATTGAGTTCAGTGTATACATCAGCCCCAAACTAATACGACTAGTAAAGAGCAGACACAAGAACTGAAAGATCCAAGCCAAGTTCCAATATCAAGAAAGATCTGAAAGATTCTTTTCTAATCCTGTATCTCTGGTAAGTCACAGCAGTATAGTCAAACCAGAATGAAGTAATAAAAATATACCCTGATTTTTCTGATGGAGTTTGGTTATAAAACCAGTTAATAAACTAATAAAATCTTTTTTATGTCCATCCCTACACTGAAAATATTTCTGAATTTGCTCAATGCACACAGTAAGTCATTGGAAAGGAAGATATTTTGTACCTGCAAATTTTATACTTCTAAAGAGACTATTACTTTAATTAAAGAATATATTTAATGTTTCTTTGAAGAGGTGTATACAGTATCCTAATGTCATTCTAAACAGAATTCTCATGGTAAGTTTAACAGTGGACTTACCTTTATTTAGTTACATAATACTGTTTTGTTTTGTTTTTTAAACCCAGTCCTTTGGACTTGAAGGTTCTTTTTTTTTTTTCTTCAAAGATTTTATTTATTTATTTGACAGACAGAGATCACAAGTATGCAGAGAGTCAGTCAGAGAGAGGGGGGGAAGCAGGCTTCCCGCTGGGCAGAGCCCAACGTGGGGCTCAATCCCAGGATCCTGGGATCATGACCTGAGCCAAAGGTAGAGGCCCTAACCTGCTGAGCCACCCAGGTGCCCCAATACTGTTTTTGTTTTTAACCCTAGGTGAAAGCCTATCTTTTTTAGCATTTGAGTGCCTGTTCTCTGCTAAGTATGGGATTCAGGAATGAGCTATAAGCTAAGGAATATTCCTTCTGTTTTTGTGAGCCAGGAAATAGAATAATTTCTATTCAATGAATACTCAAAATTACTGCAATGTGCAAAATACCTTGAGCATAAAAAAAGCAATGTGCTGTCTGGAAGAAAAGAGTTGATGAGACTAATATATGCTGACCACTTCCCATGTGTTATTTCTTGTAAGTGTCAAAACAGTATTATTGGGGTTCCTCATTTTATAGACAAGGAAACAAATTTAGAAAGATTCAGTAGCAAAGCAGTGATCCCCTCTACCATGGAGTCAGAGGAGCCACCCTAGAGAATAGTGGGTCATTATTTCCAAGTAATAGGAGATGATATGAAAGGCTGAAGTTAAATTATTAGAAGTTAAATTATTAGAATTAATAGGTTAACAAGCTCTGTGAACACAAAATACAGAAATCAGATGTAAAGTAGCTAGTATTAAATTTAATCAAAGATGTGGAAGCCCTCTTTTGGAGAGTTTTAAACCTTTACTGGAAGACATTAATATAGATCCAAATTAATGGACGTACCATGTTCATGAATAAAAAAGTATTATAAATTTGACAGTTCCCCCAAACTGATCTAGCATTAGTACAAATTCAATTAAAATTCCAAGAGGTTTCTTTCTTTTGTTATTGAATTTGATAACCTGTTTCTCAACCTTATGTGGAAGTTAAAGGCAGATGATGAACAACAATGAGATGTGGGAAGACGCCCGTCAGTCAGAACTTCTAATAAGAGAGTGCAGTGTACTAAGTCATAGTGCAAGAATAGATAAACAGACTATGGAACAACATACAGAGGCCAAAACCACATATATGAAAGCTAGATTTATGCTAGAATGGAAATTACTGTGGACTAATCTGAGAAAAACTAGGATTTTTGCCTAATGCTATACGTAAGTACCAGTTCTAGGTGGATTAAATGTGGACTGAATCTGAGAGGCAAAGTTAGAAAATACAGGAAATACAAGAAAATCTAGAAAATAATTTTATGACTGTAGATTAGAATTTTTTAAGGCAAGGTACAAATCAAAGGGCAATATTGATAAATGTGAATACATTAAGAACTTCTGCTCATTAGAAGATACCACAGAATGCAAAGAGAAGCCGCAATCTGGAAGGACTAGTATCAAGAATATAAAAACCCAGATCTGTAAGAATGACAAAAACTCAACAGAAAAATGGGCAACAGACATGAACTGACATTTCACAGAACATTCCATAAGTATGTGAAATTATTTCTAACTTCATTAGTTATCTAAGAAAAGCATATTAAATTCACAGGTGTCATTTCAATTGAAATATCTGCAAGATAGACCAAACATGTTTAATTGGTTCTAAGTATTAGCTAGGCTGTGATCCAATGAAAAATACTGCTGGAAGGGGTGTTAATTGGTATATCATATCCACTTTGGAAGACAGTTTAGCACTACTTTTTAAACATGCATATATACACTAGGAAAACTTGAATCTCTGCACTAGGAGGCATTTACAAAAATGTTTATAGCAACATTTTTTTTTAAGATTTTATTTGTTTATATGACAGACAGAGATCACAAGTAGGCAGAGAGGCAGGCAGAGAGAGAGGAGGAAGCAGGCTCCCTGCTGAGCAGAGAGCCCGATGCGGGGCTCGATCCTAGGACCCCGGGATCATGACCGGAGTCGAAGGCAGAGGCTTAACCCACTGAGCCACCCAGGTGCCCCTATAGCAACATTTTTAATAGCAAAGAATGGAACAGCTCAGATGTCCACTGACAATAGATAAATAGGACATTTGTACAATGAAGTACTAAAGCAGTGGGGCCGCAGCAGTGTCCACATTAACCAACCTGTGGGAAGAGTCCAGATTTCCATTGACAGATGAATGGTTAAAGAAGATGTGGTCATATATATACAGTGAAATATTATGCAGCCATCAAAATCTTGCCATTTGCAAAGACATGGGTGGAACTAGATGGTATTACAATACCTTAAGCGAAATAGGTCAATCAGAGAAAGACAAATATCATGTTCTCACAGATATGTGGAATTTAAGACACAAGGCAGAGGATCATAGGGGAAGAGAGGAAAGAAATGAAACAAGGCAAAACCAGAGAGGGAGATAAACCGTGAGAGACTTTTAATCTTAGGAAATAAACTGAGGGTTGCTGGAGGGGAGGGGGGGTGGGAGGATGTGGTACCTGGATGGTGGACATTGGGGAGGGTATGTATTGTAATGAGCACTGGGTATCATATAGGACTGATGAATCACAGACCTGTACACCTGAAACAAATACGTTATACTTAACTGAATTTCAGTTTTAAAAAATGAAAAAAAAAAAAAAAGCCAGGTGAGATCACCAAGAGGGTGATGATAAAGAGAAAAGGTCAGCAAACTGAACTCTAGGGTGCTTCTCTGGCTAGAAATAGGGAAAATGGAATGATGCAGCAAAGAATACTGAGATGGGGCAGCCTGTGAGGTGAGAGAGCCAAAAAAAAAAAAAAAAGTGGGGGGTCCCCTGGGTGGCTCAGTTGTTAAGCCTCTGCCTTGGGCTCAGGTCATGATCCAAGAGTCCGGGGAAGAGGGGAAAGAAAGAAGGGAGGAACAAACAGGAAAGAAAGAAGGAACAAACAGGAGGGTGTCTCAAGCCAAGTTTCACAAGAGTGTGAAGTGTGTCACATGCTACCAAAGTGTTCGGTAAGATGAAGATTAAATCGACCATTTGATTTGAAAATCCAGAATTCACTGGTGTCTTAGAGTAGTGTGATTTAGTAGAGTGGTGAGCATAAAAAGATGAATGGAATGAATTTGGAAGGGAGTGGGAGGCAAGAAAGGAGATAGTCTATTTTTTAAAAATTTGTTGTTTTTTAGAGGAGATAGTCTTGAAAAGAATACTGTGAAGAGCAAATAAATGGGGAAGTAGTTGGATAGGGAGGTTACTAATTGATTGATGTTCGGAGTGTTGCACAAACCAAGTGTCATGATGATTTAGAGTGACCAAGCCCTCTGCACTTGTTTGAAAAGCCCCTTGCCCTTTGCCTTATATAAACTTGAAGCCCCCAAGAAATACACAGTTTTGCAAAATAGATATTTTTCAATGAGCTGTTACTGGTCAGGGAATAGCAGAAGAATCTAAAGTTCTAGAGTTGTGACCTCATTGAGGCTTCCATCGTCCTAACAATGGAGCGTACCATTTCTCTCACACAGTAAGCTTGTGTCTCATATGGGACTTAGAAGGCATAATGACTTTTTACCAGAACTTACTGTACATCTACCTATAGAGAGCCTTTGTTCCCAATAATGTAAGCCCTTGGCAAAGACACAAGCTTACAGTCACTCAAAAGTCTTCCATATTGCAGCCACACTTATACTGTGGAGAAGTTTATTTGCCTCCATGTATGAAAATACTTGTATATATTTATTCAGGATCCTTTGTAGGTTGGTATGCGGAATGGGAACGCATTCCTTTTGGGGTAATCACGTAGGGAATTCTAGTGACAGAGTTCTTTTTTAAGTGTGGAGAACGGTGGGCAGTGAAATTCGTGACAGCTTAGATCCAAAGTTCCTTCCACCTTCTAGACACCTACCAGAGCAACAAGTGGGCAGGAGGGACAGCCTGCATAGTATTTTCCTAGCGCTGCTGTCACAGAGTACCATCACTAAAACAAATTTATTGACTCAGTTCTGGGGACTAGCAGAATCAAGGTGTTAGTAGGGCCATGCTCCCTCTGAAAACTGTAGGGCAGTACTTTTCTCTTCCTAGCTTCTGGTGGTTTACTAGCAATCTTTGGCACTTCTTGGCTTGCATTTGCAGAACTCTAGTCCCTGCTTTCGTTATGACATTCTGCCTTACTGTCTCTGACTTTTCATGACTGTAAGGACACTAGTCATACTGGATTAGGGGCCCACCCTACTCTAGTGTGACTCAGTCATAACTAATTCTATCTGCAATATTTCTATTTCTAGACCCTATTTCTAAGGTCACATTCTAACCTACCTGGAGTTAGGACCTCAACATATCTTTTGGGTGGGGTAGTTTGCAGAAGGGGACAGACGATTTGACCTGTAAATCTGGATTATACACCAAAATCCACAAATGGCAAAAGATGTAAGTAGTATTGAAAACAAGTGCGAATGGAGACTATTGGAGTAGTTGGGGAGAAGGGATAGATAACAGCTTTTAGAAAGAGCCAGCAAGCATATATGGTGTGAAGTATTTGGCATTGCACCGATACAAACATACTAAAGGGAAAAATGCGAGTAGAGCAGTAAAACTTGGCATCAGACCAAAAAAAAAAAAAAAAGTAACTAGAAAAAATTTTGTGCAGAAGGTGAAAATTATAACCAAATTCCAGCACCACCCATAGATCTAGACAAACAGAGTCCCTGTTCTGGGTCCCACACTTGAGAGGGACCCACATATCACAGGCACACAAATATATTAAAGAACACACAAGGCAGCACTGTCACTTTGACTCCAATGCTTAGTGCCAACACAGTGCAATTAGTAACTACACTTGTGCTCTTGTGAATAACCACATTCAGACATTAGGGAAACACTTCTCCATATCCTCTGCCTAGTATCTTCAAAAGACAACCGTGTCCAAATATGCAGTTTTGTGGGTTGTGTTGCTACAGACATTGCTTCACGGAGCAAGGAGGATTTGAGTGTCTGAAGTTTGGGGACACAGAAAAGACTAATTGTCAAGTTCTTCCTTAGCACAAGTGTAAAAGATTCCTACATAACAAAGCAGTTTTCCACTAAGGGCCAAGCATTGATTTTCTTCTCTTTATGTTCAAATTTCTACTCTAAAAATTTGGTATTACTTTGAATAAGCTTATGTTTAGGGTGGGCTGGGTGATGGACATTGGGAAGGGTATGTGCTATGGGAAGTGCTTTGAATTGTGTAAGACTGATGAATCACAGGCTGGTACCCCTGAAACAAATAATACATGTATGTTAATTTAAAAAAAAGATTTTGTTTGGGAACCTGGGTAGCTCAGTGGGTTAAAGCCTCTGCTTTCAGCTCGGGTCATGAACCCAGGGTCCTGGGATCGAGTTCCGCATGAGGTCTCTGCTCAGCAGGGAGTCTGCTTCCTCCTCTCTCTCTGCCTGCCTCTCTGCCTACTTGTGATCTCTGTCTGTCAAATAAATAAATTTTAAAAATCTTAAAAAAAAAGATTTTGTTTAAATTCATAATCTTGAAGATTGTTACTGTCAGCGAAATGCAAATTATGTGGAAATAGGATAACATTATTAATGATTGTGCAGAAATAAAGGCAAAAAAATAAAATTCATGGGATAAGTAATATAACTTATGAAATAATGTGCTTATTTTATGCTGTATGCAAGCATTGCTGGTCCCTCAAGAGAACACTAGACATGTACAGTAAGAGTTAAATGTAGTTATCTGGTATTTACTGAGTTTCACTCATATAAAAACCATAGCTTTACACATCTTTCATTGTTTTGAAAGTATATTTGTTGAGACAGAAGGGCTGAATATATTTTATTTCATCGTTTTAAGGTTTAATAACTCTTAAACTTAGACATATGGTTAGGGGCTCCTGTTTATATTCTTGCCCCAGACCCTGCAAATGAAAGGAGTCAACCAGTCAAACATTTACCATGAATTAAAAGCTGCAGGCAATGAAGCAGTTACTACTGTGGTAGAAGAAAACAGTGTCAAATACAAAAATACAGATGGCCAGATAATAGAAGATGAAATATGAAATGACAGAATGAAGAAAGAAAAAAAACCCCATCATAGAAATGAAAATAAAATGAAAAGAAGCACAATAAGTGGTTTTTTTAAAGGTTTAAAAAATAATTGCCATATTAAAATTACAGAAATAGGAACGCAGGCAAAAAAAAAAAAAAAGCCTAACATAATTGAGGTTCTAAATAGATAATCAACATAATTTTCTGAACTGAAGACTCTAATCTGTACATTGAAAAGGCACACTGTGTACTAGGTTAGTACAAAGAGATTTCTGTTTCCGTTGATGGCAGAATGAATGGCTTGGGCCTACTTTCTCACCTAAAACAACTGGGAAAGCTGGAGAAACTATAAATCTGTTTGAATGCATCAAAAGCAAGCAAGCATGCATGAAGAATTACAGGGTTAAAGTCTAGGAAAGGAGTTATGAGTCTGCCATGTGAGATTCTGAAAAGTATTCTAAAATTTCAATTCTGGAAGTAGAGCCCAAGAGGACTAGAAGCTAAACACAATTTTTAGCATGCATGGGGCTAAAGGAACACAAATTAGAGTTGAGGGCTGCAAGGAAAAACTATACACATCAGGTTTTTATTTGGGATCCCAGAAAGCTTATCCAGCTTCAAAATTGTCTTAATCCCTATTTGAACGAAAGGTGCTGCAAGTAAGTTACCTCCCTGGCAGAAACAGAAATGAGTTATCTGGAGGGAGACTGACATCATCCAGAGTTTCAAAGTCTGCACTCGAGTGCAGTTCTCTCCCTCAATAAAAAATAACCTGATTTACCTACTGGAATACAAGATATGAACAAAAGAGAAATGACAGATAATGGAAACAGACCTATAAGGGATCGAATGATCTAAGCCAGGGGCCAGCAATATTTGGCCCATTGGTCAAATCCTGCCCCCTGCCTATTTTTGTAGATAGATGTATTGGAACAGACCTACGTGCATTCGTATATGTATGTTTGTGGCTGCTTTTGTACTCTAACAGCATAAAGAGAACTACTCGATGGCTCACAATGCCTAAAGTATTTACCAGGAATATTCACAGAAGTTTGCTAGCTGCCAATTTAAGCTACCTTGATAAGACACCAGAACAACAGGAAATTTTAAAAGGAATAGAAGGCAATTGTAGAGATAAATGCAGAACTTAGTAAATACTAAACAGAGAATAGACACAGTCAACAATTGATACTTTGAAAGGTATTTAAAAAGCTTAGCCCTTAATGAGACTGATAGAGTTTGAGAAAGAGAAGGTAAAACTAACCAGCCTCAGGAATGAAAATGGGAAAATTAGTACAAGTTTCACCAGGCAAAAACCAATTTACAAGAACTGAATTGAGAAAAGTGAGTAGTCCTTTGTCTATTAAAGAAATTGAGGGGCACCTGTGTGGCTCAGTCGACTAAGTGTTCGACTTTTGATTTCGGCTTGGGTCATGATCTCGGGGTTGTGAGATCGAGCCCCACATTGGGCTCCGCGTTCAGCGCAGTCTTGTTTGTCCCTCTCCCTCTGCTCCTCCCCCTCCTCGCACACTCTCTCTTTCTCTCTCTCAAATAAATAAAATCTTTTAAGAAAAAAAGAATTGAATTCCATAATTCCCACAAAGAAACCACCAAATGAATTCTTCCAAACATTTAAGGAAGAAATAACACCAATGACATAAAACCTTCCAGAGAATAGAAAAAGGCATCCTGGTCTCACCTGAGCAGGATGAAAAGGGGCTCTCCAGTAGCTGGTCTAGTATGTGCTGAAGAGCCAAGCAGGGTGATGAGGCTGCCCACATGGGGGCAGCCTTCCATAGGCTGTTGGAGCCCAAGTGCCATTAGCCGCGCGCGTCCATATGGAAGGTGTAGCCTGGATGGGGTGCGTGTGTGGGTGCAGGGAGATAGGGAGGCGAGGTTAGAATCCAAAGTGCCCACACTGTGGAATAGCCTTTTGGAGTATAACAGCCCAAAGTAAAAGAGGAAAATGTTCACGATGGGCTACACCTTGGCATGGAGAGCCAGATCCTGAGGAAGGTAAAGAATGCCTGTTATGGGTTGCCACAGCCTGTACGATTAGGAGGGCATCCATGTATGGAAGTAACCCAATGTGGGGAGTCAGAGGCTAAGCAGATATGAGGAGGGCATCCATGCAGGAGTGTGGCCTGGTGTAGAGTGGCAGAAACCAACCAGGGAGATGAGATATTCGTGTGTATAAGAGGGTAGTAATAGAGAAGGGAGATTAGTTACATGTAAGGGAACTGAGTAGGCAGGAAAAGGGAGATAGAAGACAGGTTTCTCACTGTCTGAGAAGGGAGTTAAAAATACAGAAAGGATGAAATACTGAATGAACCCTGTGGTTTTGTTTTTTTTTTAATTGGAGTTTTATGTAAGTATATTTCCTATATATATCCACTCAGAGGGCACTTTAATACCAATGAGGATATCTAGTATCTGGATCTTGACTTCTAAATGTCATATCCACTAAAAGGAATTAGGGCTGCTTAGAGAAATGCCTGGTTTTGAGGCTGTTACAGGCAAAGTGAATCATAACAGAGTAGGGGTGCCTGGGTGGCTCAGCTGTTCAAGTGGTCGACTTTTGTTTTCAGTTCAGGTCATGATCTCAGGGTTGTGAGCCTGAGCCCTACTTAAGTGTTCTGAGCTGAGTGTGAAACCTGCTCTCCCTCTGCTCCTCCCCACCCCTGCTTGCGTGCACACACACTCCCTCTCTCAAAAACAAAAAATAATAATAATAATTGTAATAACAGAACATCTTGTGTCAGAAAGCAAGGAAGTTCTCAGAAAATGGAAACATATCAAAATGACCCAGAATCCAGTAAGAATGGGTGCTCCCCTGGCCAAATTGGGGACAATTTGGCAACAACAACAAAAAAGTGATAGTACAGACACATAGACCAATGAAACAGAATGGAGAGTTCAGAAATAAACCCTCACATATATGGTCAAATGATTTTTGTCAGGGTGCCTAGACCACAATGGGAAAAGGACAGTTTATTCAACAAATGGTACTGGGAAAACTGAATATCCACATGCAAAAGAATGATGTTGGACCCTTATCTTACACCATATACAAAATTTAACTCAAAATGAATTAAAGGCCTAAAGTTAAGGCCTAAAACTATAAAATTCCTAGATAAAAACATAGGAGAAAAATTTGATGGCATTGGATTTGGCAATGATTTCTTGATATGAAACCAAAAGCCCCAGCAAGAAAAGCAAAAATATGTTAATGGGACAACATCGAACCTAAAAACTTCAGCACATTAAAGAAAACAATAGAGTAAAAGGGCACCATATAGAATGGGAGACAGTTGTAAATCATCTATGTGATAAAAGGTTAATATCCAGAATAAATAATTCTCAAATATCTCTCAAAAGAGCAATTAACCCAGTTAGAGCATGGGCAAGGGACCTGAATAGACTTTTCTCCAAAACAGGTATGCAAATGGCCAATAAGTATATTAAAAGATGCTCTACATCACCAATCATAGGAGAAGTGCAAATCAAAGTAACTATGGAATATCACTTCATACACATTAGGATGGCCACTATCAAGAAAAACAAAATACAAATGTTGGTGAAGATGTAGAAAATTTGGAACCCTTGTGCACTGCTGGTGGGAGTGTAAAATGGTGCAGCCATTACGGATATCAGCATGGAAATTCCTCAAAAAACTGAAGATAGAAATACCATATGAGGGACACCTGGGTGGCTCAGTGGGTTAAAGCCGCTGCCTTCGGCTCAGGTCATGATCCCAGCATCCTGGGATCGAGTCCCGCATGGGGCTCTCTGCTCAGCGGGGAGCCTGCTTCCTCCCTTCTCTCTCTGCCTGCCTCTCTGCCTACTTGTGATCTGTCTGTCAAATAAATAAATAAAATCTTTAAAAAAAAAAAGAAAAAGAAGAAATACCGTATGATCTGGCAATTCCACTTCTGAATATATATCCAAAATAGTCAAAAGAAGGATTTTGAAGAAATATTTGCACACCCATGTTTATTGCAGCGGTATCCACAATATCAAAGAGGTGGAAGCAGCCCAAACATCCATCAACAGATGAATAAAGCATGGTATAGGTACACAGTGGAGTATTAATTCAGATTTTAAAAAGAAGGAAGTCCTGTCAACATGCTACAGCGTGGACGAACCGGGAGGACATTACACTGTGTGAAATAAGTCAGTCGCCAAAGGACAGATACTGTATGATTCCACTTACATGAGATATCTCGAGTAATCCCCAGTCACAATCCTGATTCCAACTTTCCAGTTACAGTTGTGGAAACAGTAGAATTGTGGTTGCCAGGCTTGGAAGAGAAATGGAGAGTTGTTTACTGTGTGTATAGACTTTCAGTTTTTCAGTTTTGCAAGATGAGAAAATTCTAGAGGGGCACGTGATTGGCTTAGTCTGTAGAGCATGTGAGCCTTGATCTCAGGGTCGTGAGTTCAAGCCCCACACTGGGTATGGAGCCTACTTTTAAAAAAGAAAGAAAGAAAGAAAGAATTCTAGAGATCTGTTATACAAAATGTAAATATAGTTAACTCTACTGAGCTGTACACTTAAATTTTATACTATGTATTTTACTATAATTTTTTAAATTGTAAAAAAAGTGATAAAAGATTTTAATACATTGTAAACATAAGAGTGAGCCTATACAGATATAAACAAATAAATTGAAGGGTGAATTGATAAAGAATGGGGTATTTGCATAATTTCAAATATCTCCCCACAAATTACTTACTAATTATAAAGGAGAAAACATTATTTTTATAGTGACGATGCCTTGTGGACGTGACCATAACCAAATGATCAAGTGGATATTATTAGTAAAGGGACAAACGGATACCATGTGCCACCTGATGGGATGCATTGAGAAGAACACAGTCTCGTATCTGTAATATTCCTGCCAAAGATACATAACCTGAATCTTGTCATGAGGAAAAATCGGACAAGCCAAAATTGAGAGAAATTTCTACAAAATAAGTTACCATGATTTCAAAAATTGTCAAGACCACAGACATGAAAAAAGGACTTAGGAACTGTTCTAGCCTAAAAGGACTAGGAAGATGGGACAATAGAAGTCAATGTGTGATTTTAAACTGAATTTTTTTGCTCTACAAGATATTATGGGGATAATTAGTGGAACTTGAATGAGGGCTTAGGATCAGATTAACATATTAGTGTCAATTTTCTAATTTTGGTTGTGGTAATGTAGAAGAATGTCCTCGTTGGAAAGAATACACCTAAAGTGATGGACATCTGCTCAGAAATTTATTCTCAAATGATTCAGGGAAAGTTCGTAATATTCTTTCAACTTTCCTATAATCTTATAATTATTTAAAAGGAATTTAATGGTGTATTAGAGCTTTATCAGCGATTAGAAAAAAAACATGCCGCAGCTTCATGATTTGGTTTCTTTTCAAATCTTTGAAAATATATTTTGGAGCCCTTAAAATGTTTTTGAGCCCATGTTGCAAAGTTTGAACAGCTTCATCATGGGCAGATCATCTAGTTGGCCCAGGTATCTTCAAAACACTTCATATGTGAGATGACTCTGAAAAGAATACAAATAATAGTTGCGAAGTGTTGTATCCAAGTCGGCAAATCCCAGTAGCGAAGAAGCCATATTTTCTCCAATGAGATTTAAAAAATAGCTTGACAGAGCACATATTGTGTGCTTCCTTGTGTTTTTAAAGAATGCTTTGTTCACACCTGTCATTACAGTTGTGTCCTTATACAACTGATCACAAATGTCTTTCAACAATAGGTTCCTATTATCCAGAACTTGCTTCACTTTATTGAATAAAGCCACAGCTAGATAGTTAAAAATTACGCCTAGGGTTTTTTTTTTTTAATCATGACTATATTACATAATAGTCAGCAGTTGATCAGAGTTGTCATATCTGAAAATCTCCAATAATTCCCTATTAATTTCTGCTAATTTGTTACATTAGCAGAATGTAATTAGGTGTAATTGTTACACCTAGTTTTATACATACTTTCTCATTTTTAAATTAACTCTTAAGTAAGTTTTTTTGTTAAATGCTAAATTTGTTTTTCTCATTTTAATATTTTCTCAAAGGCTCATGGATTAAAAGCAGCATTATTTTGATGACCTTCATGAAATTTAAGAATGCTAGTGTTCAGGGAGCGTGGGTGGCTCAGTGGGTTAAGCCTCTGCCTTCAGCTCAGGTCATGATCTCAGGATTGTGGGATCGAGCCCCGCATCCGGCTCTCTGCTCAGCGGGAAGCCTGCTTCTCCCTCTCTCTCTCTGTCTACTTGTGATCTCTCTGTCAAATAAACAAATAAAATCTAAAAAAAAAAAAAAAAAGTTCAATATGAACTCTGAAGGGGAATTCTCTATTTTGTTTTTAAAATCTTAAGAACCACAACTATTAGCACTTCAGAATAATGCTTAACATTCTTTCTTGTCTGTGTTATAATGCTCTGGGCTAGTGCATTTTTATTTGATTTATGTGTAAACCAAAGAAAGATAAGGAGACATGAAATCAAGTGCAATATGGTGTCCCAGGTCGGGTCCTGAAACAGAAAAAGGACATAAAAGGAAAAGCTAGAGAGATCTAAGTACAGTGTAAATTTAGTTAATAGTAATGTACTAATGTTAATGGGTTCTTTTAAGTTTTTTTAAAGATTTTGTTTATTTATTTGACAGAGAGAGACAGCGAGAGAGGGAACACAAGCAGGGGGAGTAGGAGAGGGAGAAGCAGGCTCCCTGCTGAGCAGGTAGCCCGGTGGGGAACTCCATTCCATGACCCTGGGATCATGACCTAAGCCGAAGGCAGACGCTTAATGCCTGCGCCACCCAGGTGCCCTGTACTAATGTTAGTGTTAACATCTTATATAACCCCGGTTGGTCTGTCAAAACTAAGATTAGGGCAACTTGGTGATGGACTTCTCTGTTCTGTCTTTGCAGCTTTTCTGTAAATATAAAAAAAGTTTTAAGGGCACCAAGGCAATGTAGAAGAAGGATAACTGTTTTTTTTTTTCTTTTCAGTATAACAGAATTCATTGTTTATGCACCACACCCAGTGCTCCATGCAATACATGCCCTCCGTAGTACCCACCCCCGGCCCCTTCAAAACCCTCAGATTGTTTTTCAGAGTCCATAGTCTCTCATGGTTCATCTCCCCTTCCAATTTCCCTCAACTCCCTTCTCCTCTCCGTCTCCCCATGTCCTCCATGTTATTTGTTATGCTCCACAAATAAGTGAAACCATATGATAATTGACTCTCTCTGCTTTTTAACAAATGGTGTGTTGGGACAATTAGACATCCATGTGCAAAAAAATTACCTTGAACCTATATATCACACCACATACAAAAAAATAATTCAAGATGGATCACAGACCTCAATGAAAAACCTAAAACCACAAAAGTTTTAGAAAATAAGATAGGAGACAACCCTTGTGACCTGGATGTTAGGCAAAGATGTCTTAGAGCACAATCAAGAAAAGAACAAATAGGGGCGCCTGGGTGGCTCAGTGGGTTAAAGCCGCTGCCTTTGGCTCAGGTCATGATCCCAGCGTCCTGGGATCGAGCCCTGCATCGGGCTCTCTGCTCAGCAGGGAGCCTGCTTCCTCCCTTCTCTCTCTGCCTGCCTCTCTGCCTACTTGTGATCTGTTAAATAAATAAATAAAATCTTTAAAAAAAAAAAAAAAAGAAAAGAACAAATAGGTAAGTTGAACTTGAACATAGTTTATATATTATGATGCTTTTTAAAAGACACTGCTAAGATAATGAGAAGACTGGGAGAAAATCTTTGCAAAGCATATGCATTCTGAAGGGACACAAGGACTGTTTGGAGGTGAAGAATATGTTCACTCTCAACTCTGGTGATGGCCTCATGGGTGTATGGATATGTACAAACTTACCAAATCGTATACTTCAAAAAAAATTTTTTTTAAGATTTTATTTATTTGAGAGAGAGAGTGAGCACAGGCAGGGGGAGTGGGAGGGGCAGAGGGAGAGGGAGAAGCAGACTCACCACTGAGCAAGGAGCCTGATAGGGAACATGATCCCAGGACCCTGGGATCATGACCCAAGCCGAAGGCAGACACCCAACCAACTGAGCCACTCTGGCACCTCAAAGGGAGTGTTTTCAACAAATGGTACTGGAGTAACAGGATATCTCAATGGAAAAAACTGAACCTCTACTCTAGTACCATACATAAATACTGACAAAGTACATTCTAAACCTAGACATAAAAACCAAAACTATAAAACTTCTTGGAGAAAACAGAAGAAAGTATCTTCAACTTTAGGATAAGCATGGATTTCTTAAATAGGACACAGAAAACACATTAAAAGTTGGTAAGTTTTACATCATAAATATTAAGAATTTGCTCTTTGAAAGACACTTTTAAAAACAAGGCAGGCAGGGCGCCTGGGTGGCTCAGTGGGTTAAGGCCTCTGCCTTCAGCTCGGGTCATGATCTCAGGGTCCTGGGATCGAGCCCTGCATCGGGCTCTCTGCTCAGCGGGGAGCCTGCTTTCCTTCCTCTCTCTCTCTGCCTGCCTCTCTGCCTACTTGTGATCTCTGTCAAATAGATAAAATCTTTGGGAAAAAAAAAAAACAAAAACAAGGCAGGTTACAGGCTGGGTGGAAGATTCACAGTACATACATCTGGCAAAGGGGTATTATCAAGAATTCTTTAAAAAACTAATCAAAAGTAAATACCCCAATTTTAAAGCAGGCAAAAGATTTGAATTTGCACTTCCTGAAAGAAGATATATGAATGACAATACCTGAAAAGATGTCTATCATCATTTGTTATCAAAGAAATACAAATTTAAAACTACAATGTGGGGGCACGCGGGTGGCTCAGTCGGTTACGTGTCTGCCTTCAGCTCAGGTCATGGTCCTGGGGTCCTGGGATTGAGTCCCTGCATCAGGCTCCCTGCTCAGCAGGGAGTCTGCTTCTCCCTTTGTCCCTCACCCCACTTGTGCTCTCGCTCTCTCTCTCTCACTCTCTCTCTCTCTCAAATAAATAAAATCTTAAAGAAAACACAATGTGATGCTGTAATATACACACTAAAAAGGCTAAAATTGTGAAGTCTGACAATATGAAATATTATGAGTTGGCAATGCTGTTGGGTGTGTAAAATGGGACAACCACTTTGGAAAACAGTTTTGCTCTCTGTTACAAACATATACCTGTGTACCAGCCGTTCTCATCCTAGAGGAATGCAAATAATATCCACACAAGACTTGAACAGAAATTTTTGTAGCAGATTCATTCATAATAACTAAAAAAATGGAAACTATCCAAGTGTTCATTGATAGGTGAATGGATACATTATGTTATAACCACACAATGAACTACTACTTAGCAATAAAAAGCAACGAACTACTAATACATTCATCAACCTGGGCAAATCACAAAAGCATGCTGATATAAACTAAAGAATCCAGATATAAGAGTGTCTATAGTATGACTCCACTTCTAGGAAATTCTAGAAAAGAAAAAACTGTCCATAGTGACAAAGAGCAGGTCAGTGTGTACCTGTGGCCAGGATCAGAAGGTATGGACTAGAAGGGACAGAGAACTCTTTTGGATGATGAAAATGGTTTAGATTTTCACTGTGATGATGATTAATCAGGTGTTTACACTTGTCAATACTTATCAAACTGCATTTACAATGAGTACATTTTATTTAATGAAAAAATATGTCTTAAAATAATTAATTTAGAAAAAAGAATAGTAGAAAAAAAATCTTTACTTTCTCATGTTCCTTTCTCTCTTTAACACTTCATCCTGGCTTATATCACCAGGACTCCCTAAAAATTAATCCCACAAAAGATCACCAATTGCTTCCCAATTGCAAATTAAATTTCTTGCCTTACATGACACCACATTGTTCTCACATACTTTTCTGCTCAGTCTTTCTCAGTCTCTCCTGAGCGTTCTTTTTTTTTTTTTTTTAAGATTTTATTTATTTATTTGACAGACAGAGATCACAAGTAGGCAGAGAGGCAGGCAGAGAAATAGAGGGGAAAGCAGGCTTCCTGTTGAGCAGAGAGCCCAATGCAGGGCTCAATCCCAGGACCCTGGGATCATGACCTGAGCGGAAGGCAGAGGCCATCCAGGCGCCCCATCTCTTGAGAGCTCTTGATAATAATCCGACTGGCTATAAATGATGTTTCCCAGAGTTTTTTTTAGGCTTCTCTCCTTTGACTTTCTTTGGGTGATCTCATCTACTCTTAGTGTTTCAAAGTTGCCTTATAAGAACCCTGAGATGTTCACTTCTATCCCGGATTTCTCTCTTTCCACATCCTGATAGAAACCTCTTCTCTTTGAAATCCCACAAGCTACAAAAATCAACATGTCCAAAACTGAGCTCATAATATTTATTCCTAAATCTATCCCTCTCTCTTGGTGATGATACTCTGTCTCATTAATATTATCTTCATTTATCTAAGTTAGAGAAGCAAGAGTGACATCTGCCTTTCTTTCATTTCCCAAGGCCAACTGGAGAACAAATCTTGTTTAGTCTACCTTCTTAAAGTTTCTAGTGTCTCTTTTGATCTTATTTCATCTTATTCATGCTTGCCTTAGTTACCAAAGTCTATAAATTATCCTCCCATGACTGCATCCCAGCCCTTTCTCTTTTCCAAACCATCGTCCACACTTTAGCCAAGAAAGTGCCGTGTCTGACATGAGTAAACCCACACAAAAGTTCTTGAGTGAATGAATTGCACTTCCTCTTCCGTGGTTATTCGTGGCAGTAAGAATAATAATAACCCTTTAGGAATACTGAACAATGAATGAAAATTACGGACTCTCTCCATCTAGAAAAAATGTACATTATGCACATGTAATATTTTGCATGGAGTTTCAAAGGGGCTCATGAAACTCCTGATGCTCATGTAAAATTAAGGATATTATAGGATAAAACGGATACTCCTTAGCCCGACCCTTCATCGTCTGACCCCCCTATATTTCAGTACCTTCTCTGCCTCCTACCCTCTAGCCACGTAAACTACTGGCATTTCACTAAATGAATTGAGCTGTTTAAAGTCTCCGTGTATTTACATTGTGCTGCTTCCTTTGCCTGGAATAAACCACGATGTTGTTACAAATATTTTGACACTCCTGTGCCACAATATTAAAACCTTAGTTTTTACTACCAAACATTTACTGTAACAGATATCTATGATATGAGCTATTTGGGGGATGGGAGTGGTGAAAGATGGTGTGAGGACCAATACCAATGTGAGGCTCAAACGTGGAATCAGAACGGCTTTTTTGGGAATATATTACTTTAAAATAAAAAAGATATAATGAAACAATTTATGAGTGATATGAAAATATTTAGGCAAATGTATCTGAACTTTTACAGGTGCAACAACTATAGAGTTTGACGCCAGGGCTAGAAATCACTTTCTAAAAAATTTTTAAATAACGAATGATATTGGCAGCATTATGTATATTTCTGACAGCAAAGAGCTTCTATTTTGACATGCATGTGACTAATCCTCTGGTTACAACTGTATTCTGACCCCTGGGAAAAATTTCCCAGATGGTCTTGGGACTATGGGTTTCAAACCTTGTTTCTCTTACCCATATATTTATGGTGCCACGTGTGGAAGGACATGTGCATTGTGCAATATAACTTCCATCCCTGCACCTTCTTATTGCATTGCCAGATGTACTGGCGCAGTGGATAATAAGAGTATCTCTGGAAGTTACTTCCAACACCAGATCAACTAGCAATAATCTAACTGCGGGAAGTGAGGGTTATCCACAGAATCCAGCTACAAGTATCTCTTGAGTCTTCTTTCCCTTAACAACATTCCCAAAATTTTTACAGCTAGATTCCTGCTTCTCCCTCCCCCACACATCACATAAAAGGGGAAGTGAAAGGAGGGGAATTTGGAGTGGAAAGAACCAGAAGGATTAACTGTTTGAAGTTAACATGTCTCATTTTTTGCAAATTTTACAAAAACATATGACCATGTAAACATATTATTAGGGTCCCTCCTAGGGCCTTATGAAGGGCCCAGGTAAATGAGGGGTCCCAAAGCTTAAACTTCATTAACTTTTAGTAAATCTGCCTATTAAAACTGTACATGGTACAAAAGTCAAAAAGTGCAAAAGGATAATACAACGTAAAGTTTCTTCGAAACGTGTCCCTCAGATATTAGTTCTCTATCGCAGACAAAAAGAATATTCAGTTTCCTGAGTCCTCCCTGAAATATTATGCATAGGTAAGCATTTTGTGCTGAATACTTGGTCACCCCCCATCTTTTCTTACACAAATATTAACCTGCTACATATAATGTTTTGCACCTTGCTTTTTTTTTTTTAAGACAGTTTTATTGGATATAGTTCACACTACAATTTACTCCTTTAAAGTGTATGCTCAGTGGTTTTTTTTATATTCACAGATAAGTATATCCATCACCAAAGCTGATTTCAGGACATTTTCATCATCTAAGAAAGAAACCAGATACCTTCTAGCTATCACCTACCTATCTGTTAACATCTCTCCCTGCCCATGCCTACACAACCACTGATCTACTTTCTATCTCTCAATATATTTCTCTGGTCTGGACACTTGATATGGAATCATATAATATGCAGTTCTGTGACGTGCTTCTTTTTTTTTTTTTTTTTTGAAGATTTTATTTATTTATTTATTTGTCAGAGAGAGAGAGAGCACAGGCAGGCAGAGTGGCAGGCAGAGGCAGAAGGAGAAACAGGCTCCCTGCCGAGCAAGGAGCCAGATGTGGGACTTGATCCCAGGGCGCTGGGATCTGGACCTGAGCTGAAGGCAGCTGCTTAACCGACTGAGCTACCCAGGGGTCCCATGTGACTTGTTTCTTTCACTTATCATAATGTTTTCAAGGCTCACTCTTGTATCAGTACTTATACTAATCAGCACATGTATCAGAATTTAGTTATTTGTGTCTTCTTGCTCTTTTACTTCGTTAGTCTAGTAGAAGTTTATCAATTTTATTGACATTTTCAAAGAACTTGATTTTGGTTTTGTTGATTTTCTCTATTGTATCCTTGTTTTCAATTCCATTGATTCCATTTCAATTTCCATTGATCTGCTCTAATTTATATATTTTTCCCTCTGCTTACTTTGGGCTTAAATTGTTCTTTCTCTAGTTTCCTGAGGTGGGAGCTTAGATATTTTATTTTAGATATTCCCTCCTAATATATGTGCTTAATACCATAAATTTTTCTCTAAGCACTGTTTTCACTACATTCCATAAATTTTGATAAGCTGTATTTTTTTTCTTTTTTAAAAAAATTTTAAAAGATTTTATTTATTTGTCAGAGAGAGCACAGGCAGGGGAAGGGGACAGCAGGCAGAGGGAGAAGCAGACTCCCTACTGATCGGGGAGCCTAATCCAGGGACTCCATTCCAGGACCCTGGGATCATGACCTGAGCTGAGGGCAGACTAACTGACTAAGCCACCCAGGTGCCCCTGTATTTTTTTTTTTTTGTATTTTTTATTTTCGTTTTGTTCAAACTGTTTTTAAATTTCTCTTGAGACTTCTTTTCTGACTCAAGTATTACTTAGAAGTGTAATGTTTCACATTCATTTTTGAAAGATATATTTCTGTATTTAGAATACTAGATTGACAATTTTTGCCTTTTAGGAGTTGAAATATGTTGTTCCAATGTCTTCATTGTTTGTATTGTTTCTGACAAGAATTTTGACGTCATCTTTTGACCTTCCATATGTGACAAGTCTTTCTCTTTGCCTACTTCAAAAAAAAAAAAGTAACAGCTTTACTGAGACACAATTAATATTCCATATACACACTGATTTAAAATGCATCAACTGGGGCACCTGGGTGGCTCAGTCAGTTAAGCATCTGCCTTCGGCTCAGGTCATGACCCTGGAGTCCTGGGATCAAGTCCTGCATCAGGCTAGGAAGCTCAGAGGGGAGCCTGCTTCTCCCTCTCCCTCTCCTGCTCCTTCCTCTGCTTCTCCTCTCTCTCCGTCAAATAAATTTTTAAAATCTTTAAAATAAAATAAAATGCATCAATTGATGGGCATTTGAGTTGTTTCCAGTTTTTGCCTATTACAAATAATGCTGCTATGAACATTTGTGTACAAGTTTTTGTGTGAATGTGTGTTTTCCTTTCTCCTGAAATGAAACCTGAGAGTTGAATTTCTGGGTCATAAGGTAACTCTAGGATTAACCTTAAGGAACTGCTAGACTATTTTCCAAAATGATTACACCATTTTATGTTCCTACCAGCAGTGGGTGGAGGTTCCAGTCTCTCTAGAGTATATTTACAGTTTGAACAAATAACAAAATTGCCAAAATTATCTTACGGAGATTGTATCAATTCACTCTTCCCCCCAGTAATGCACAGGAGGGTCCATTTCTCCACACCATTGCCAATATAGGGTCTTATCAAGATTTTTTGTCTATGACAATGTGATTAAAAGTGGTATCATTCTTTAGTTTTAAGTGTACTTCTCACTGGCCTGTTTTATCCATACCAGCTTCTAAATTGTCAAAATAATTCTGTTAAGAGATTTTCAATGGAAAGAAGAGAAGGAAGTGGGTTTTAATTTCAGGAAAATTTAACAGATATAAAACTCTTTTCAGTATATCTTGCAAACCTATTTATCAGAAATAAATTACATGCATTTTAAAGGTTCATAGTAGCTTTTAAAAAACTCCTTATTTTGAGATAATGATAAATGAATAGGGGTTTGCAAAGAACATACAGAGGAACTCTATGCAAAGGAACAGAGGAACTCTATGCACTTGTCCTCTACTTCCTCCAGTGTTCACACTTTGCACAACTACAGTACAACACTGACATCAAAGCTGTTGAAGCTCATACCATCTGTAGAGTTTATTTAAATTTCACCAGTTATACAGGTACTTGTGTTTGTGGGTGCGGCCTGATGCCAAGTTCTTTCTTTCTTTTTTTTTTTTTTAACTCCAGAAAGAATTTTTTTAAGTTATGTTCAATTAGCCAACACATAATACATCATTAGTTTCTGATGTAGTGTTCAACAGTTCATTAGTTGCATGTAACACGATGCTGTTTTCTCACATAGGACCCTCGGACAGTCACCGCCACAACCACAAGACTCCTTTCCTGTCACCACATTATAGCCACGCCACTCTCTTCCCTACCATCTCAAACCTTTGACAACTACTACTCTATTCTGCATCTAAACTATTAGGTTATTTCACCAACCTTCAATAAGTGAGATCATCCAGTATGTATCCTTTTTAGATGGACTCTTTTCATTCAGCATAATTTCCTTGAAGTTCCTTCAAACTTATGTTGTGTGTATCAATAATTTGCTCCTCTTTTATTACTGAGTAGTGTTCCATAGGGTAAGACGTGCCACAATTTGTTTAACCATTCATCCTAGAAAAGAAATTTGGGTAGCTCACAGATTTTGCTATTAGGAATAAAGCTGCTATGAACATTCATGTACAAGTTCTTACGTGGAAATAAGACATTTCTCTGGGATAAATACCAAGAGTGGATTGCTGGATTGTATGATAAACCCATTTTAAATTTTGATAGGAATTGCTGGGCTACATTCCAAAATAGGTGTTACATTTCATATTCCCACAAGCAATGTATAAGTGAATGAGTTTCTCGGCTCCTTTTCAGCATTTGCTATTATTACTATTTTTGGGCTTTGCCATTCTTTTTTTAAAGTTTATTATTATTATTATTATTATTATTTTTAAGATTTTATTTGTTTATTTGACAGGCAAAGATCACAAGTAGGCAGAGAGGCAGGCAGAGAGAGAGAGAGCAGGAAGCAGGCTCCCCACTGAGCAGAGAGCCCGATGTGGGGCTCGATCCCAGGACCCTGGGATCATGATCTGAGCCAAAGGCAGAGGCTTTAACCCACTGAGCCACCCAGGCGCCCCAAGTTTATTATTTTTTAAAGATTTTATCTATTTATTTGAGAGACAGAGAGAGCACAGCAGGGGTGGGTATGGGGAGCAGAGGCAGAGGAAGAAATGTGCTCCCCCCTGAACAGGGAGCCCAATGTTGGACTCAGTTGCAGGACCTTGGGATCATGACCTGAGCCAAAGGTAGACGCTCAACCAACTGAGCCACCTAGATGTCCCCAGTTTTGCCATTCTTATATGTATATAATCATATCTCATTGTAGTTTTAATGTGTATTTCTGTAATGGCTAATAATGTCAAAAAATCTTTTCATGTGTGTCTTTGCCACCTGTACATTTTCTTTGGTGAAATGTCTATGAATGTCTTTTCTGTATCAATATCCAGTTTTCTAATTGGATTATTTTTTGATGTTGAATTTTGAAGGGTTTTTTTAATATATTCTAGATAAAAAGCTTTTGTGTGGCAGATGATCTGCACATATTTTCTCCCAGTCTCTCATTTGTCGTTTCATCCTTTTAATGGGATCTTTGGGATAGGAAAAGGTTTTTATTTTGATGAGGTCCAATTTATCTATTTTTCCTCTTACGAATTACACTTTTGGTGTTAAGTCTAAGAACTCTTTACCTAGTCCTAGGTCTCAAAGATTTTCTTGTATATTCTTTTCTACGAGTTTCCAGTTTTACATTTAGCTTGTGATCCAGTTTGAGTGTGCTTTTGCATAAGGTGTGAGGTTTGGGTTGTGTTCTTTTTAAAATTTACTTATTTATTTTGGCTAATGGATGTCTGATTACTCTGACACCACTTATTGAAAAGGCTATGCCTCCTCTGTTGAACTGCTTTTGTTCCTTGGTCAAAATTAACTAAGTATATTTGCTTTCTGTTTCTGGTTCTCTATTCTGTTCTTGATCTCTGTGTCTATCTCTTCTTCAATACCATACCAATCTCGGTTACTATGATCAATTTTTTTAAAAAAAGATTTATTTATTTATTTATTTATTTGACGACAGAGATCACAAGTAGGCAGAGGGGCAGGCAGAGAGAGAGGGGGAAGCAGGCTCCCTGCTGAGCAGAGAGCCCGATGCGGGGCTCGATCCCAGGACCCTGAGATCATGACCTGAGCCGAAGGCAGAGGCTTTAACCCACTGAGCCACCCAGGTGCCCCTCTACTATGATCAATTTTTAACAGCTATGTTTTCAGCTGTATCTTCTTATTGTTTTTCTTTTCCCTCAAAAATTTCTAAAATTACCTAATAAATAGATACCATGAGGGTAACAAACTTTCCTTGATTTCTCTCATTCTTATTCTAGTATCAGATTGATTCAACTCTGATAAAAATCTTTTCATCTCATTCGTGTCTATTTGGATTTGTGGTTTATTCAGGTGGTCAGGAGAGTGTTATATGTAAATGCTATGGCATGTAATATACTCAAAATCTGGAATTTTTCTCAAGAGGTTATTAAATTCATAGACTCATGAGATCAGACACATAAGTACTTAGAATAGTCTGTAACGCATGGTATGTGCTCAGTTTATGTCAGTGTAATTGTTCTGGTTATTTTATAATAACTTATATTTATAGTTTATAGAAGAGAGGGAGCTGGAGAGGGGAAGAGAAGGAGTTGTCATTTCTTGACTGTTTAAACTTTGCTGTAATATTCCTGGTATGAGTTCAACAAAGAACAAAGCAAACGTTAGTACTTCCAGTGTATACAGGAAGAAATTGAGCTTCAGAGAGGATGGATAACTGGCTAGGATCATACAGATGGGTGCAGTTTCTTAATCTTTCTTTTGGAGAGGTTACTTGGGCAAATATGTACTCTGTTGGTGCTAATTCAGCCATGGCCAAACTCTTCATGGTAAGGTGAGGTTGAAAAGAAAAAATATTTATCAAGTACCTGGGTTTCATAATTCGATATCCTGCATGGTGTCCTGTCTTAGCACCTTGGGAAAGCACCCTTGACATTGAGTGGTGCTTTACCAGTCAAGGTTCTACTTGGTCACTTTGACAGAAAATTATGTTGCTGTCTTCTATAAATATCTTCTTCTTTTATGTTTAAGGAGTCCAAGGACACTTATTCACTCTGGAGTATCTATCCTGTTTACCCCTACTTCCTCCTGCAGTTGGACAACCCAGACAACTCAAGAAAATAACCTGTTCATCATAGCTATTGCTAAGCCTTAGTCCTTCTGGAGGGGAGGCTAACAGGTTGTCCCTTTCGCCAGTATGGAGAACAGTTGTTGCTGAAACATATGGGCAGTTTAGTCAAGGGGAATAGATTTTCTGCCTGTCTTCTCTATTGCTGGGATGCTGATGCATAGTGACCTGTGACTGACATCCTATGGGACTTCAGACTAGGACTCCCTTTCTTCCAGCTCCAGAATAGGGATGTCTATCCCTTAACAATTTGGCCCCTGACAGATTACTGTTATGCCCTGCTCTTGCCCTCCCACTTCCAACATGGTCTAGAAGGGCTTCTTCTTAGTAGGACTCTAAGCCTTACTCAGGCAAGGTGCACCAATTGTGGCTATGAGAAACAAAGTCCTAGATCACCCAAAGAAAAGTGAACCATCTTTCAGAAGCTGCTGAGATTAGAATGGGGTTGACAAAGGAGGGACTATGAAAGAGAGAGACAAGCACTCATAAAGCCTATACTCCAGGGGCGCCTGGGTGGCTCAGTGGGTTAAAGCCACTGCCTTTGGCTCAGGTCATGATCCCAGGATCCTGGGATTGAGCCCTGCATTGGGCTCTCTGCCCTGTGGAGAGCCTGCTTCCTCCTCTCTCTCTGCCTGCCTCTCTGCTTACTTGTGATCTCCGTCTGTCAAATAAATAAATAAAATATTTAATAAAAAAAAAAAAGCCTATACTCCAGTGTCCAACTATGAAAATCTGGAGATGTGTCAGGAGTCCTCACAAGCACTCCAGACTTCCAACTACCAAAGCCTGAAAACTTAGCAGGTGGGCTGGGAGAAACCCCAAAGGCCAGAGGATGGGCAGTAAGACTGAAGGAGATCTCTAAGCACAGAAGGAAGCTAGACTGAAGAACAAAGAAACCTCCAAGCAACCCAATAACTGGCAAATGTATAGTGACAACAAATTAGTGGTTGCTTGGAAAAAGGAAGGTGAGGATGAGGGGAAAGAAATTACAAAGGGGTACAGAAAACATTTGGAGATGATGGATATGTTCACTGCCTTTGTGGTGATTATTTCGTAGGTGTATACATATGTCAAAATTTCAATTTGGACATTAAAAATGTGAAGTTTACTTTATGTATGTTATACCTCAAAAAAATATGTTAAAAAAAAATGAGGGGCAGGCTACCCCTGGGTGGCTCAGTCGGTTGAGCATCTGGCTCTTGATTTTGGCTCAGGTCATGATCTCAGGGTCGTGGAATCAAGCCCCCTGTGGGGCTCCACGCTCAATAGGGAGTCTGCTTCTCTCCTTCTTCCTCTCCCTCTCCCACTATCCCCATTCACATTCGTTCTCTCTCAAATGAATAAGTAAATCTGAAAACAAAACAAGACAAAAAGATGAGATCTACTTCCTACCCACCAGATAGACTACAATGAGAAGTTCTGGTAATATCAAGAGTGTGAGAAATGGAATGTTAATCACTGCTGATAGGTAGCCTGGGTATGCACAGCTATTTTGGAATACTGACAGAATTTACTAAAGCTAAACAAACAGCTGTGCTGGACCCAACAATTTCCTTTCTTGGATGCTACTCAAGAGAACTGAGTGCATATGCCTACCAAAAATATGTACAAGAATGTGCATAGCAACTTTATTCATATTTACACAAAAATGAAAAAATGACCCACCAATAGTAGAATGGACAAGTTGTGGTATATTATCTCCCCACCCTCCTGAACTTAATGGAAAAAAAAAAAAAACAATGATGGTAAGTCCTGAGAATATTGCCAATTTTCTAGAATTCTTCCCTCGAAAATGGGACATTTGATTTCCAAATGCATGCTAGAGCATACAGGGTTCCCAGTCATATTAAGTAGGTGAGAAACTAAAATCTTTCAATGTTCATCTTCCAACTTTCCCCTGTCTGTGGTCTGTCTTTGGATCAGCCATAATTGCCTGCACAGCTACCATGGATGGCTTCATGAATTTTTTGTCAGTAGCTCTTCTCTATGCAGCAACTGCAGTATTCGGGCAGCTTCATGAAGAACTGCATCTCCTATGTCAAAACTAAGAATATGTTTGTCTCAAGCAACAGGCAAGCCCTTTTGTTTGATTTGCTTTAGCACCCTCATCCCGGGTTAGGTGCTCCTAGATCAAAACGCGGTTTGCCTTAAGCATTACCAGGTAATTATCATGACAGCTGAATCTGGAGAAGGTTAGCCAAAGCCATTACACCAGCCTTGAAATTGGGATTATTTACATTCAAATGGTCAATGGCTCTGCAGTTTTAGCTGCATTGTCAGCATTTTTTGGTATTATCACTTACCAAGTCCTTGTATTTTTCAGCATTATCTCCATATTCAATTCTAACAGCTAAACCAAGAAGCCTGTCAGTTGCTTCTTGTTGATCTTGAATCTTGGTTCTCGTCCAAGATGGTGGAGTAGTAGGAGACCTTAGTTGTTTCCGGTTCCAGGAATTCAGCTAGATAGCTATCAAATCATTCTCAACACCTGCAAACTCAACTGGAGAGCGAGGAAAAGAATAGCTGCACCTCTACAAATAGAAAAGTGACTACTTTCTGCAAGAATGACAAGACAGATAAACTCACATTAAAAAAGAGAACAAGCTGCAGTATTGACTGCCAGGGACCTAATCAGTATGGACATAAGTAGGATGTCAGAATTAGAGTTCAGAATAACAATTATAAAGATACTAGCTGGGCTTGAAAAAGGCATAGAAGACACTAGGGAATCCCTTTCTGGAGAAATAAAAGAATCAAATCAAATCAAATCAAAATCAAAAAGACTATTAACGAGATGCAATAAAAAATGGAGGCTCTAACTGCTAGGATAAATGAGGCAGAAGAGAGAATTAGTGATATAGAAGACCAAATGATGGCAAATAAGGAAGCTGAGAAAAAGAGAGATAAACAACTATTGGACAAAGAGGGGAGAATTTGAGAGATAAGTGATACCATAAAACTAAACGATACTAGAATTGGGATCCCAGAAGAGGAGGAAAGAGAGAGGGGGGCAAAAGGTATGTTGGAGCAAATTATAGAGGAAAACATCCCTAATCTGGGGGAGGAAACAGGCATCAAAATTGAGGAGGCACAGAGAACTCCTCCTTGAAATCAATAAAAATAGGTCAACACCCCAACATATAATAGTGAAACTTGCAAATCTCAGAGACAATGATCTTGAATCTTGAGTTAACATCAGTTAACTCTCAGTTAACTGATGTCTCGTTTAACATCTCTGAGGTACTCTTCAAAAAACTTGAGCTGGTCACTGCTGTGGATATTCTTAAATTACCTCTGTCTTCAATCTGGTAGTGTCTGATTCTCTGGTCTTCAAGCCAAACAATAAAGTTCCTAAATTCTCATTCGTCTTCGCAGTTGAAGCCAGCAGGATTGTGGTATTCAAGGGCTGTGAGCTTGTGTCGTAACATGGTCTCCATATCTCACTCTGGTGCCCAGGGCTTCCACCAGGAGAGGAGAGTTGCTGGTGATGTGGTGATGTGGCAAGAGGGCCAAATTGTGGTATATTTATACAAAGTAATATTACACAGAGAAAATGAACTACCGCAACAAAGTGACTCACGTGAATGAATCTCAAAGACATACCGTGAGGTGGAACGAGGTGAGCCACACATGAAGAAAACATACTCTCTGATTCCATTTTTATGAAGCTCAGAAAAGGACAAACTAAGAGATCTAAATAGTGGCTAGCTTTGGAGAAATATTGATTAGAAAGAGACATAAATGAACATTCTGGGTTGCTGGGTCTATCCTATAAGTTGATCTCTGTGTTGGCTACACAGAAATATGTAAAAATGCCTTCAGCTATACACTTAAAATGTGTGAACTTTACTAAATGTAAATTATATATCAATAGAGGTATAATAAAAATGTTTTAATTGGAATTCCTATTTATTATTATAAATGAAAGAGAAATCAGACTATAATATGAATGTTTTACTTTCCTAAGTTAGGAAATTATAGCTCCAGCCCAAGACCCTCTTTACTGAACTGAAAGATCCCAGGATCCAGCTGCCTACAAGGCATGTCTACTTGGGATCTCAAACACAACATATTCAAAATTAGACTCATCATCTCCCACCCACCCCATCCTCCTCCAGATTTATCCACCATCCTGCATTCCCCATATTTTGTTCACCAGAAACCAAAAATATCAAGCTAGCTTTTCCACTCTACCTTGTAACTTCCATCCAAGCAATCAAAAAATTCTGCTGATTCTGAGCCTTTGATATGTCTCATCTACCGTCTCCTCTTTGTACCTCCTACCTTCTTCTATCTTAGACACTTATTTCTCTTATAGATTGTAACAGTGGTCTCTCAAAGAATAATTTGCTGTCCATGGTCCCCCTAAGAGTATGAATTGATAAAAACTGTATTTTTTCTTCATTTTTATGGACTAACAACACACACTCACAACCTGAATGCTAAAGGAGATGTGTATACCATTCCACCAAACTTGTTTTTTTTTA
This sequence comes from Martes martes, assembly GCF_963455335.1. Classification (NCBI taxonomy): domain Eukaryota; kingdom Metazoa; phylum Chordata; class Mammalia; order Carnivora; family Mustelidae; genus Martes; species Martes martes. The sequence continues at coordinate 47,523,978 of NC_137895.1, read as the reverse complement.
AAAAATGACATTTCATCCTAATAACTCCATTCTTTTTCCTCAGGAAAGTGGTAACAGTATGGTAAGGTAAGTTATGGGATCATTTCTTTCTCTTGCAAAGTGGACCATGATCAAAAGTTTTTGAAGATCACTGTCTTTGTTATCATCTTGCCTTTATTACTGCCTTTCTTTTTTTCAAACTTGCACACACCATCACTATAGTCTGTACTACCATAAAAATGATTTTTATGCAAAAAATATAATTGTGTCATTTTTCTTGCTCAGAATATTTCAGAGTATCTACATCACCTTCAACAATGATCATTAACATATTTTAGGTACTTTCCCCCTTAAGAACAAATAAATAATAAATAAAGCTTTTGACTGTCTTCTGAGAAGAACATACATATAGACAACATAATTTCATAAAATTTCAGAGGTTTTGTAATAGCCCTGAAACCTATCCATAGATTTTCTAGAGATTAGTCACGCAGCCTATACAATTTAATAGCTTTTTAAAAAAATTATTTATTTATTTATTAGACAGACAGAGATCACAAGTAGGCAGAGAGGCAGGCAGAGAGAGAGGAAGAGAAGCAGGCTTCCCGCTGAGCAGAGAGCCTGATGCGGGGCTCGATGCAGGGCTTGATCCCAGGACCCTGGGATCATGACCCAAGCTGAAGGCAGAGGCTTTAACCCACTGAGCCACCCAGGTGCCCCACAGCCTATACAATTTAAAAATCAAATCCTTGAAAAGCATAAAAGATCTTTTACTTACCTACCCAAACTCTTCATCTCCACTCCTCATTTTTTTTTTTTTTAAGATTTTATTTATTTGACAGAGAGAGATCACAAGTAGGCAAAGAGGCAGGCAGGGCGGTGGGGGAGCAGGCTCCCCACTGAGCAGAGAGCCTGATGTGGGTCTCAATTCCAGGACCCTGAGACCACGACCCGAGCCAAAGGCAGAGGCTTAACCCACTGAGCCACCCAGGCGCCCCTCCACTCCTTACTTTAAAAGGAATTTCCAGAACACACCATGCTCTCTCTTACATCTTCTTATTAAAAAAAAAAAAAATTAGAATAGTTGGAGATTTAGGTAAAAACTACAAGATAGTTCAGATAGTTTCAGTATACTCCATGCCCACTTTCCCCTATTACTAACGTCTTACATCAGTATGGTTCATTTTTTATATTTAATGAACTAAGAGTGATAAGTTATATTAACCAAAGTTCATACTTTATTCAGATTTCCTTAGTTTTTACCAAATGTCCCTTTTTCTGTTCCAGGATCCCATGCGGGGTACTACATTACATATAGTTGTTATGTCTCTTTTGTTTCCTTTTGGCTATAATAATTTCTCAAACTTTCCTTGTTTTTGATGACCTAGACAGTTTTGATGAGTACTGATCAGGTATTTGATAGAATAACCCTTAATTGGCAATGACTTATCTGATGTTTTTCTCATGATTGGGCTAGGTTTATGTATTTTGGGGAGGAAGACGGCAGATGGAATGTACCATTTTCACATCATATCTAGGATGCATGCTATCAATGGAATTTACCACTGTTGATATTAATCTCGATCCACTGGCTGAAGTAGCATTTGTCAGATTTCTCTACTGGGAAATTAATCCTCTGTCACCTCCCCCACCTCCCACTTCTTCTATGCTGCATTCTTTGGAAGGAAGTCACTATGCACAGCCCACACTTAAGGAGGGCACTTCCTGGAGGGCACAAAGTCTTTTGGATAGGCAATTTGTCTATTCTTCCTTTCTTTTATTTTTAAATGTGTTACCTCTATCTGAAATGCTGGAATAACAAAATATTCCCAAAACTTTAATGGCTTAACACATGATTTATTTTTTTGTCTGTGTCATAATGCCTATCATGGTTCAGCAAATGGCTCTGCTCCACAAAGTCATTCAGGTACCCAGGCTGACCGAGTTTCTGCCATCAGATAACTACACCTTCTGACACATAAAATGTCACTAGTTGTCAAGGCAGGTAAGAAGTATTGGAGTGTTTCGCACTAGGAATTAAATGCCTCAGCTTAGAAGTGACACATGTCATTTCCTCCCATAGCTCACTGATAGAATTAGTTACATAGTTTTGCTTAAGTACAAGAGTGGGGAAATATGATCCTCTTCTGGAAGGAGAGAGAACCTGACACGAGTGAGCACTGAAAGTTTCTAGCATGGGGTGCCTAGGTGGCTCAGTCAATTAGATGTCTGCCTTTGGCTCAGGTCATGATCTCAGGGTCCTGGAATCAAACCCCTCATCAGAGTGGAACGTGCTTCTCCCTGTCTGTCTACTGCTCCCCCTGCTTGTGCTCTCTTGCTCTCTCTATCAAATAAATAAATAAAATCTTAAAACAAACAAAGTTTTTACAAATCTCCTAATCCAGCTGCCCACCAAACATAATCCTATTCTTCTTCTAAATCTTATTTAGCTGAAATGCTGTAAAGCCATTACTGTCTCTTCCTCACAGACTTCAGGTCCCCTCCACACTCCATCAGTACTCTGTACAGACCAACATGAGAGCAACTATTATAGGGATACCTTAGTGGCTCAGTCGCTTAAGTGTCTGCCTTGGGCTCAGTTCATGATCCCAGGGTTGTGGGATTGGGTCCTACCTACATCAGACTCTTTGCTCGGTGGGGAGCCTCCTTCTTCCTCCGCCTGCCACTCCCTCTGCTTGTGCTCTGTCTCTCTGACAAATAAATAAATAAAATCTTTTTTAAAAAGCAACTATTGGGGAGGAGTCAAGATGGCGGAGAAGTAGCAGGCTGAGACGACATCGGGTAGCAGGAGATCAGCTAGATAGCTTATCTAACCATTGCGAACACCTACAAACCCAACGGGAAATCGAAGAGAAGAAGAGCAACAATTCTAGAAACAGAAAATCGATCACTTTCTGAAAGGTAGGACCTGCGGAGAAGTGAATCCAAAGCGACTGGAAGACAGACCGCGGGGGGAGGGGCCAGCTCCCCGCAAGCGGTGGAGCAACAGAGCACTAAATCAGGACTTTTAAAAGTCTGCTCCATGGAGGGACATCACTCCAGAGGCTAAACCGGGGGGAAGCCCACATAGGGTCAGTGTAACCCCAGGTCCCGCAGGGTCACAGAAGGACCGGGGGTGTCTGAGTGCGGCAGAGCTCACAGGTATTAGAGCGGGGAAGCCAGCTACAGCGACAAAGCTGAGGAGTGAGCTCTCAACCCGGGGTTACCTTGAGCTGGTCGCAGGCTGGGTGGGCTTGGAGCACGGCCGGAGGCCAAGGATACGGAAGCGACCGGGCGCTTTTCTCCAAGTGCCAACAATTGACTGCTTCCCTCCAGGTGCGACTGGAGGCCAGGGAGGCAGGGGCGGTTGGGCACTTTTCTCTGAGGGCGCACTGAGGAGAGGGACCCCAAGCTCTCAGCTCCTCCGGGCCAGAGATTGGGAGGCCGCCATCTTCATTCCCGTCCTCTGGAACTCTACGGAAAGCGCTCAGGGAACAAAAGCTCCTGAAAGCAAACCCGAGCTGATTACTTAGCCCGGCCCCTGGCAAGGGCGGTGCAATTCCACCTGCGGCAAAGACACTTGAGAATCACTACAACAGGCCCCTCCCTCAGAAGATCAACAAGAAACCCAGCCAAGACCAACTTCACTCACCAAGAACATCAGAATTCTAGAGGAGGAGAAAGCAAATCTTATCTGGACAAAATGACAAGGCGGAAAAACTCACCACAAAAAAAAGAACAAGAGGCAGTACCGAAGGCTGGGGACCTAATCAATACGGACATTGGTAATATGACAGATCTAGAGTTCAGAATGACAATTCTCAAGGTTCTTTCCAGGCTCAAAAAAGGCATAGAAGATATTAGAGAAACCCTCTCCGGAGAGATAAAAGCCCTTTCTGGAGAAATAAAAGAACTAAAATCTGACCAAGTTGAAATCAAAAAAGCTACTAATGAGGTGCAATCAAAAATGGAAGCTCTTACTGCTAGGATAAATGAGGCAGAAGAAAGAATTAGTGACATAGAAAACCAAATGACAGAGAATAAAGAAGCTGAGCAAAAGAGAGACAAACAAATACTGGACCACGAGGAGAGAATTCGAGAGATAAGCGACACCATAAGACGATACAACATTAGAATAATTGGGATTCCAGAAGAAGAAGAAAGAGAGAGGGGAGCAGAATGTATATTGGAGAGAATTATTGGAGAGAATTTCCCTAATATGGCAAAGGGAACAAACATCAAAATCCAGGAGATGCTAAGAACGCCCCTCAAAATCAATAAAAATAGGTCCACACCTTGTCACCTGATAGTAAAATTTACAAGTCTTAGCAACAAAGAGAAAATCCTGAAAGCAGCCCGGGAAAAGAAGTCTGTAACATACAAGGGTAAAAACATTAGATTGGCAGCGGACCTATCCACAGAGACCTGGCAGGCCAGAAAGAACTGGCATGATATATTCAGAGCACTAAATGAGAAAAACATGCAGCCAAGAATACTATATCTGGCTAGGCTATCATTGAAAATAGAAGGAGAGATAAAGAGCTTCCAGGATAAACAAAAGCTGAAAGAATTTGCAAACACCAAACCAGCTCTACAGGAAATATTGAAAGGGGTCCTCTAAGCAAAGAGAGACCTTAAAAGAAGTAGATCAGAAAGAAACAGAGACAATATACAGTAACAGTCACCTTACAGGCAATACAATGGCACTAAATTGATATCTCTCAATAGTTACCCTGAATGTTAATGGGCTAAATGCCCCAATCAAAAGACACAGGGTATCAGAACGGATAAAAAAACAAAACCCATCAATATGCTGCCTACAAGAAACTCATTTTAGATCCGAAGACACCTCCAGATTTAAAGTGAGGGGGTGGAAAACAATGTACCATGCTAATGTACATCAGAAGAAAGCTGGGATGGCAATCCTCATATCAGATCAATTATATTTTAAGCCAAAAACTATAATAAGAGATGAGAAAGTACACTATATCATACTCAAAGGGTCTGTCCAACAAGAAGTCCTAACAATCTTAAATATCTATGCCCCTAACATGAGAGCAGCCAACTATATAAACCAATTAATAACAAAATCAAAGAAATACATCGACAGTAATACAATAATAGCAGGGGACTTTAACACTCCCCTCACTGAAATGGACAGATCATCTAAGCAAAAGATCAACAAGGAAATAAAGGCCTTAAATGACACACTGGACCAGATGGACATCACAGATATATTCAGAACATTCCATCCCAAAGCAACAGAATATACATTCTTCTCTAGTGCACATGGAACATTCTCCAGAATAGACCACATCCTGGGTCATAAATCAGGTCTCAACTGGTATCAAAAGATTGGGATCATTCCCTGCATATTTACAGACCACAATGCTCTGAAGCTAGAACTCAATCACAAGAGGAAATTTGGAAAGAATGCAAATACATGGAGACTAAACAGCATCCTTCTAAAAAATGAATGGGTCAACCAGGAAATTAAAGAAGAATTGAAAAAATTCATGGAAACAAATGATAATGAAAACACAACGGTTCAAAATCTATGGGACACAACAAAGGTAGTCCTGAGAGGAAAATATATAGCAGTACAAACCTTTCTGAAGAAACAAGAAAGGTCTCAAGTACACAACCTAACCCTACACCTAAAGGAGCTGGAGAAAGAACAACAAAGAAAGCTTAAACCCAGCAGGAGAAGAGAAATCATAAAGATCAGAGCAGAAATCAATGAAATAGAAACTAAAAAAAAAAAAAAACAATAGAACAAATCAACGAAACTAGGAGCTGGTTCTTTGAAAGAATTAATAAGATTGACAAACCCCTGGCCAGACTTATCAAAAAGAAAAGAGAAAGGATGCAAATAAATAAAATCATGAATGAAAGAGGAGAGATCACAACCAACACCAAAGAAATACAAACAATTATACGAACATACTACGAGCAACTCTCCGCTAACAAATTTGACAACCTGGAAGAAATGGATACATTTCTAGAGACATATAAACTACCACAACTGAACCAGGAAGAAATAGAAAACCTGAACAGACCCATAACCAGTAAGGAGATTGAAACAGTCATCAAAAATCTCCAAACAAACAAAAGTCCAGGACCAGACGGCTGCCCAGGGGAATTCTACCAAACATTTAAAGAAGAATTAATTCCTATTCTCCTGAAACTGTTCCAAAAAATAGTAATGGAAGGAAAACTTCCAAACTCATTTTATGAGGCCAGCATCACCTTGATCCCAAAACCAGACAAAGATCCCACCAAAAAAGAGAATTACAGACCAATATCCTTGATGAACACAGATGCGAAAATTCTCCCCCAAATACTGGCCAATAGGATCCAACAGTACATTAAAAGGATTATTCACCACGACCAAGTGGGATTTATTCCAGGGCTGCAAGGTTGGTTCAACATCTGCAAATCCATCAATGTGATACAATACATTAATAAAAGAAAGAATAAGAACCATATGATACTCTCAATAGATGCTGAGAAAGCATTTGACAAAGTGCAGCATCCCTTCCTGATTAAAACTCTTCAAAGTGTAGGGATAGAAGGCACATACCTCAAGATTATCAAAGCCATCTATGAAAAACCCACTGCAAATATCATTCTCAATGGAGAAAAACTGAAAGCTTTTCTGCTAAGGTCAGGAACACGGCAAGGATGTCTGTTATCACCACTGCTGTTCAACATAGTACTAGAAGTCCTAGCCTCAGCAATCAGACAACAAAAAGAAATTAAAGTCATCTAAATTGGCAAAGAAGAAGTCAAACTATCACTCTTTGCAGATGATATGATACTATATGTGGAAAACCCAAAAGGCTCCACTGCAAAACTGCTAGAACTTGTACAGGAATTCAGTAAAGTGTCAGGATATAAAGTCAATGCACAGAAATCAGTTGCATTTCTTTACACTAACAACAAGACAGAAGAAAGAGACATTGAGGAGTCAGTCCCATTTACAATTGCACCCAAAACCATAAGATACCTAGGAATAAATCTAACCAAAGAGGCAAAGAATCTATACTCAGAAAACTATAAAGTACTCATGAAAGATATTGAGGAAGCACAAAGAAATGGAAAAATGTTCCATGCTCATGGATTGGAAGAACAAATATTGTGAAAATGTCTATTCTACCTAAAGAAATCTACACATTTAATGCAATCCCTATCAAAATCCCATCCATTTTTTTCAAAGAAATAGAACAAATAATCCTAAAATTTATATGGAGCCAGAAAAGACATTAAATAGCGAAAGGAATATAGAAAAAGAAAGCCAAAGTCGGTGGCATCACAATTCCAGACTTCAAGCTCTATTACAAAGCTGTCATCATCAAGACAGTATGGTACTGGCACAAAAACAGACACATAGATCAATGGAACAGAATAGAGAGCCCAGAAATAGACCCTCAACTCTATGGTCAACTAATCTTCGACAAAGCAGGAAGGAATGTCCAATGGAAAAAAGACAGCCTCTTCAACAAATGGTGCTGGGAAAATTGGACAGCCACATGCAGAAATATGAAACTGGACTATTTCCTTACACCATACACGAAAATAGAATCAAAATGGATGAAGGACCTCAATGTGAGAAAGGAATCCATCAAAATCCTTGAGGAGAACGCAGGCAGCAACCTCTTTGACCTCAACCGCAGCAACATCTTCCTAGGAACATCGCCAAAGGCAACAGAAGCAAGGGCAAAAATGAACTATTGGGATTTCATCAAGATCAAAAGCTTTTGCACAGCAAAGGAAACAGTTAACAAAACCAAAAGACAACTGACAGAATGGGAGAAGATATTTGCAAACGGCATATCAGATAAAGGGGTAGTATCCAAAATCTATAAAGAGCTTAGCAAACTCAACACCCAAAGAACAAATAATCCAGTCAAGAAATGGGCAGAGGACATGAACAGACATTTTTGCAAAGAAGACATCCAGATAGCCAACAGACACATGAAAAAAATGCTCCACATCACTCGGCATCAGGGAAATACAAATCAAAACCACAATGAGATACCACCTCACACCAGTCAGAATGGCTAAAATTAACAAGTCAAGACATGACAGATGCTGGCGAGGATGCAAAGAGAGGGGAGCCCTCCTACCCTGCTGGTGGGAATGCAAGCTGGTGCAACCACTCTGGAAAACAGTGTGGAGGTTCCTCAAAAAACTGAAAATAGAGCTACCCTATGACCCAGAAATTGTACTACTGGGTATATATCCTAAAGATACAAACGTGGTGCTCCGAAGGGGCACGTGCACCCAAATGTTTATAGCAGCAATGTCCACAATAGCCAAACTGTGGAAAGAACCTAGATGTCCATCAACAGATGAATGGATAAAGAAGATGTGGTATATATGCACAATGGAATACTATGCAGCCATCAAAAGAAATGAAATCTTGCCATTTGTGACGATGTGGATGGAACTAGAGGGTATTATGCTTAGCGAAATAAGTCAATCGGAGAAAGACAACTATCATATGTATGATCTCTTTGATATGAGGAAGTGGAGATGCAATGTGGGGGGGTGTTGAGGGGAGGTAGGAAAAGAAAAAATGAAAGAAGATGGGATTGGGAGGGAGACAAACCATAAAAGACTCAATCTCAAAAAACAGACTGAGGGTTGCTGGGGGGTGGGGGGACGGGAGAGAGTGGTGGGGATATGGACATTGGGGAGGGTATGTGCTATGATGAGTGCTGTGAAATGTGTAAACCTGGCGATTCACAGACCTGTACCCCTGGGGATAAAAATACATTATATGTTTATTAAAATAAATAAATTAATTTTAAAAAAGCAACTATTATATTGGATTGTAATTGTTGATTTTCATGTCCTGTAGAAGAAAACAATCAACCTGCTAGCCTCAGCATTGATACAGTGCCTCTTACATAGAAGATATTCAATCAACCCTTATTAATTATTGAATTAATTGAAGAACAAATTATTAAATTTTATCCTCAAATGTTACATAGGAACTTCTTACATAATTCAGTTACTAATATATAATTTTTTGGCAAGTGAAGTGGAGACTTTTTCCCTAACTTTAAGTGTTGAATCATACCTTCAAAAATGTTTTACCTACATTGACATGAGGAATCCTGTGTTTCAAATATATGGTCTTATTTCTAATTTATTCCAGCTTTTGATTAAAAAAAAAATCCCTCTTTTTTAAATTCCAGCCTTTCTAATTCTTCTCTAGAATGTTCAAGAAGAACATCCTTTCGTAGTTTGTGGTTGGCTTTTATTTGTAAGTGTGTGTTACTTGCATGGTTTGTAATGTCAGAAAACTGTTTTAACATGTGGTCAAGAGAGGAGAGTAACACCTTAATTGTAGGTGGAATTCACTTTTTACACAGTGAATTTATCAATCGTATTGAATGTCTATATTGTACATATAGGTGTGCTTCCCACTGAAAAGGCAGAGGAGAAGCCTTGTCAGGTGAGTAAGCTCTTGAAGAGCTCATGATGGTGAATATATAGACAATTTGGCAGTAAACCACTACAAAGTCATAGATAACATGTGATTGACAAGTGTATGTTACAAACACCAAGTCTTCTGAGTTCAAGGCTGACATGTTCTGGGTGCAGAGTGGGTTGGAGAGGAGACAATCTGGAGGTTAAGGAGACTACTGAGAAAGGCTTGTCAGTAGTCCCAGCATGACATTCAGGTCTATATCAGATCTCATACACTGCAGTGCACAGTGTAACTTGCATTGCTTTCATTTCATTTCTTTTTTTTTTTTTTTAAGATTTTGTTCATTTATTTGCCAGAGAGGGAGAGGGAGAGATCCAGCACAAGCAGGGGGAGCAGCAGGCAGAGGGAGAAGCAGGCTCCACGCTAAGAAAAGACCCCCCCATGTGGGACTTGATCCAGGATTCTAGGATCATGACCTGAGTCAAAGGCAGATGCTTAACCAACTGAGCCACCCAGGTGTCCCGCATTGATTTCATTTCTTACATAAGAAAGATATTTTAAGTGCAGTTTTTCTATATTTAGGTTTACTTTATTTCCATTGTATTTTCACAAAAATTAGTAGTCATGTATGTGGGTGTATGTCAACTTTTTTACTTTAGAAGGTAGTATACTTATATGAGGAAACTTAAAATATCTTAAGTTCCTAGATGTTAAAACATTTACTTTTTCTTCTTTTTCTTTCTCTTTTTGAAAAAGAGTGGGAGCACACACGCATGCATGAGCAGGCAGGTGGAGGAGCAAAGGGAGAAGGAGAGAAAATCTCAAACATGCCCCACGCTCAACATGGAGCTGATGTGGGGGCTCGATCTCATGACCTGGAGATCATGACCCAAGCTGAAATCAAGAGCCAGATGCTTAACCGGCTGAGCCACCCAGGCACCCCTTACTCATTTTTTAAAGCAGGTTAGAGTTTACCATCCTATATTTTTATAACATTTCTAACATTTTTTGTAACATTTACTAAGTTACTCTTTAATTACAAATTATTTTGAATCAGCAGTCAAGAAAACAATTTTCCAAAATCAATACATAAGACACTAATATAGCCCTCATTATCTTTTCATTCGTCAGGTCATTGTGAGATCTGTGTGTAAATGGCACTATGTTTGTGAGCAGTTCCTACTTGACTGGGTTGGAAACAGACAGTTTTCATGCAAGCAACCAGCTACCTGGCAGAGGCAGCTGAACTGGGGGTGGGAATGGAGGGATGAAAAGATCGTATGGCTGCATCCAAAACACCTTGGAGTGATGCTAAAGGGAAGAAAGAATTGCATTATCTTCCATTACATGTATACACATAAATTATTTGTTAAGCATATTACCTTATTTGCTTGCTAAAGGTAGCAATAAAATGTTTGTTTGTCAAGAGGTGAGGAAAGTACAACCCAAGTAGATGACCTCATTCTCCTATTTGCAACAATTTTTTCTCCTTCTCCAACGTTTTGTGATTTTACAGAGCTAATTTACAGGTTGAAATCATTGGTTTCTAGTCCAGTGAAAGAAATTTTAATGGCATTGGCACAAATGAAAAATCACACAGAATCTTAACCCCAAAGATTAAAGAAATGAAATCGGAATGTTCTTCTGGAAAGCGGAAATCAAAATGGGAACATGTCTTTGCAACTAAGACTAGATTTTATCACACATTGGAAAAGTCAGTTCAGTATTTCACCATAATTTCTCAATGCTGAGTGCCCAATTATTGTGTAAATTGAGAAAAGATTTTTGTAACTTGACCAAAGTGGGAAGGAAAATAATTGTTTCTAATGTGAAACAAGGAAGTGAGATCCAGCCAAAGTTCTAACTGTATTTGCGCTGGCAGCTTAAAGATAGAAGAAATAATAGTGTATTCAGAAAGTATTCACAAAGAATCAAAAGCCATCCAGAATTATTCTATTAGTTGTTCACACACCAAACATATTGATTTTTAAAATAGCCTCTAACTGTTCAATGGCATCTAAGAGGTGTTAGACCAACTTCTCAGAGATAACTCATACTTTAAAAATAAATGTATAAAATAGGTTTGCCAAGCTATAAATGGGTTTGCAAAACTATATCAGGAACTAAAATTAGACAAGGGATAGACAAAGAATATATGGCTTCGTCAAGGGATGAAAAATGGGCCTCAATATTTAGTTCCTTCTCTTTCCCCCTCAATTTTTACAAGGTAGAGTGGTACACTGAAAAGGCCATGGAAATGAGCTGAGTCTAACTCCCAGCTCTGTCCTTCACCAGCACTATTTCTCTGGGCAAGGGACTTGACTTCTCTGGGACACATATTTTTTTCGACTGTAAAGTGGAAATAATACCTACCTCTACGATCCCTGTAAAAATTACAGGTAGTGTTTATTTCGAGTGATTATTCAAACCTTTGGCCCCCAGTTGTCTCCACCCCCCACCATTGTCTGCCATCGGAATGAACTGGCCATTCTCTAGCAACAGTCCCTGAGTCCAATCTAGAGTGATTTTTACAAAAGATTTTGATCCTGTTATTCTCCAGTTTAATACTCAAAAACAGTCTCCCCTTGTCTTTCAGATTATGAGCTCAATCTCGCTGTCTTTGGGATGAAGCACCTGTCTGGCCCTGCTCACCCCTTGAGCCTCATTGCTCTTGGCCATATTTCACCAGACATCCTGGCCCTTCTTTCGGGATCTGCATAGCAGATTGCAGAAATGGTGGCGTGGAGGCAGAGCAGAGAGTGAGTGCACAGCAAATACCAGGGACGTCACGTTGCCTCTGTAACTGCAGGTAGCATATATGGCAGACCTTCCAAGGCCAGCCCTGTTTATTAGACCTAGTGATGGTGCCATACTCAGTAACTGGTGCCTCTGTCCGTGCTAGAGCCCAGGAACTAGAGACTCATGTAGCACAGTATTGGCACTACAGTAGAAATAATTCTCCAGTGTATGTTAAACATTATTTCCTCTCAGTATGGATCAGTTACCTCCCTCAAAACACAGCAACAGCAAGGCCATAGAGTAAATTAAGTGCAAAAGTTAAATGATATCTAGAGTTTCGATGGTGTCAGGAGACCCAGGAAAGAAATTATCTTGCTTATTTGATCTTGCAAAGAGCAGGAGCTTAAATCACGGGGATACTGAGAACTAAAGGAACAGAAAGTGATCACCAAGCCACGGGGGAATAAATACACTGGTCTAGATTAGGCAAACCCAAATTATTTACCATTTGCCAGTGACCCAGGGATTCAGGGGCCAGCAAAATGCCACTTTTGGATTGGGGTCAAGCCCCACTCCTGAAGCAGGAAATGTTCCCAGAGGAAGTCACGCTGCCCTGTGGCTAGGCTGCTGGACGTGCAAGGAGCAGCTGCTAGAGCTCCCGGGCCCATTGCCCAGGGTGTTGTGCAGCTAGATGATGACCCACTAATTGAATGAGAAAATACTTCACCTTAACCTTTCAGCACTTGCCCCTGGAGCGCCTGATGTGTTCTTCCCCCTGTACCTCCCGCCGCTTCCCTTCCGTCTCTCCCATCCCTGCATATTCTCCTTAGAGCCATGCTGCCCCAGCAGAGATGAGACTAGGTCTTCTGACCCCTGGGCCAGACTCTGCAGAGACAGCATCAGCTGAGTAAGGAGGCGAGTATAGCTGCTCTGCTCATGGTCCCCCAGGGTCCTTCCCAGCTTCACGGAAATGGCGGTGTTTCACTGGCAAGTGTTACCTAACACCCTCTGACCAAACCCAGGCTAATGTCTTCCTCCATTAATATAAACAGGTTTTTTTAAAGTATTAATTAATTTATTTAAGTAATCTCTATCCCTAATGTGGGACTCAAACTCACAACCTAAGATCAAGAGCTGCACGCTCTTCCAAGCGAGCCAGGCTGGTGCCCCAATACAATTTTGATTTACCAGTGATTAAATATTTTATTTATTTTTATTAAAAAAAAGTTTTTTTTAAATTTTCCTCCCACCCAACAGGGAGCCTCTTGTGGCATGTGATCCCAGGACCTTGAGGTCATGACATGAGCCAAAGGTAGATGCTTAGCAGACTGAGCCACCCAGGCACCCCTGTGTGTTTATTTATTATTTTGCTAATGGCAAAAGTAACAATTGCTGGAAGAAGAAAACTTACAATACGCCAAAAAAAAAAAAACCAAAACAAAGTAAATAAAAATTCTGTAAGGTTTTCATAACCACCGTAAACATTTTGGTGTATGTCTTTTAGTTCTTTTTCTCACACAATATACTTTTTAAATTTCACTTTTTCATCACAAAATATATGTGTTTATTTTTAGAGTAAAATGAAATGTTATAAGTTTAATGAAAACCGAATGAAATTAATTGAATTAATTAATCAACTTCAATGAAAAATTGCCCTCACCTTTCTCATCTAATACCCAACACTAGGGTAATCTCTTTTTAACTTCTTTTAGCTATTTATTTTTTCTAGCACTTACTGCCATATATCTCAAGAGCATGTTTATTCTACTATTTCTTGATTTTCAATCATAAACATTTTCTCTTTATCTCCACCACAGAAGATAAAGATTTAGGTCTCTCTCAACTCTCCCTTCCCTTGTTGTTGTTGTTTTTTAAGATTTTATTTATCTGAGAGAGAGAGAGAAAGAGAGGGAGAAGCAGACTCTTCGCTGAGCAGAGAGCCTGACATGGGGCATCATCCCAGGACCCTGAGACCAAAGGCAGTCATTTAACCAACTGAGCCTCCCAGGCACCCCTCTCCATTCCCTTGTTGTTCTTCTTGACAAGCAAGCACCAACACTTGCAGATGACTATAATATGGTACTAATTTGGTTTTGTTTCCATTCTTAAGTGTTTTGTTTTTCTTAGTATTAACAATTGCCTTGTTTTTCTGTTTGCTTGGTTTTTCATGCACTTATTCATGTATTAAATCATTACCCAAAGTCTCAGACAAAGTTGTTAAACTCCCTTCAATAGGTTCAGACATTCCAAGCCATCTCTAAGTGTGGTTTTCCCCCCCGAGTCCACTCTCCTGGAGCCATTCACGCTCTTGCTATAATCTGAAATGGCTTCTCTTTAACCAGTCGCAAGGCTGTCGTTGTTGGACTGGACAACACTTCTTCTTTTGTCTTGTACCTTCCTTCATCTCTCTCCTATGTTAGATCCCTGTTTCCTAGATCCCACATCTTTTTTCTTATTTGCTCTTTCCTAACACATCTGAGAATGTCTGGGGGTCTTTTCCTTCTTTCACGCTGGATGGTTTGACTGCCTATAGGACTATAGATTGAAGATCATTACCCTTAAGTTTTAAAATTTTCACTTTATCCCTGTTGTTCTGAAATTTCATGAGGATGTGCACTGGTATAAATTTTATTCCACACCACTGTGTCGAGCACTTGGTTGCCTTTTGATGTGGATATCTGTGTCCCTCAGCTTCGCACATTTATTGTGTGTGTGTGTGTGTGTGTGTGTGTATGCATATATATATAAATATATATACATTTTTTAAAGATTTTATTTATTTATTTGACAGAAAGAGAGAGAGAGATCACAAGTAGACAGAGAGGCAGGCAGAGAGAGAGAGGAGGAAGCAGGCTCCCTGCTGAGCAGAGAGCTGATGCTGGGCTCAATCCCAGGAGTCTGCCTCAGGCTGAGCCGAAGGCAGAGGTTTAACCCACTAGGCCACCCAGGCACACACACATATATATATATATTTAAAGATTTTATTTATTTGACAAAGAGAGAGCACACAAGTAGGGGAGGAGGAGGCAGAGGGAAAGGGAGAACCAGGTTCCCCAAGGAGCAGGGACCCCAACGCGGGACCCAGTCGCAGGACCCTGGAATCATGACCTGAGCTGAAGGCAGCTGCTTAACTGACTGAGCCACCCATGTGCTCTATTTTATATTTTTTTCTTCTGTAATTCCTTTAAAGAGTTCCTATTAATTGGATGTTTGATTTCTTCATTCTCTAATTTTCTCATCTTTTCTCTCCTGTTTTTCATCTCAGTCTTTTTATTCTATTTCCAAGAATATTTCTCAAATATATCTCATAATTTTTCTATTAAATGTTTTATTAATGTGGTCATATTTTTTAAAGTATTTATCTATTTATTTGAGAGAAAGAGTACACATGCATGGAAGGGGAAGGGCAGAAGGAGGGGGAGAGAACTCTCAAGAAGACTCTGCTGAGCATGGAGTCCAAGGAGGGGCTCGATCTCACAACCCTGAGATCATGACCTGAGCCAAAATCAAGAGTAGGATACTTAACCTATTGAGTCACCTAGGTGCCCCATGTGGTCATATTTTTAAATCTCAAGGGCTCCTCTTTTTAAATTATCTGATTATTTATTTCATTACTATATAACCTCTCTTGTTACATAGATATGATATTCCCCTCCCCTTTTTTAAAGATTTTATTTATTTATTTGTCAGAGAGAGAAAGAGAGAGCACAAGCAGGGGAGTGGCAGGCAGAGGGAGAAGCAGACTCCCTGCTGAGCAAAGAGCCCAATGTGGGACTCGATTCCAAGACCCTGGGATCATGACCTGAGCCAAAGGCAGACACTTAACCGACTGAGCCACCCAGGCATCCCAGAGAATCATTTTTTATTGTACATTTTGTTCTTTGGTTGAATTTATAATTTTATAATCTCAAATAATTAGTACAGATGGTGTAAGCTAATTTAACTAGCCTTAATTTATGTAAGTATATATACACATATTTATTCATTTGTTTGTTTTAGTGCTTATAGTTTCTTTAAGCCAATTAATAGAACTCTTCCACAAGTTAGTTTTTAGGACTACCATCCAGAGGGAGAACAATGCCATATATTATGTGACATGCATACATTGCCACACATAAACACCCAGACAGATGCAGAGATCTTGTAGCTTTCATTTTAAAATTTTAGCCGCATATCAAGTACAATAATATGAAACTCACCTAACTTATAAAAAAAATAGTTCAATCTAAACAGTGTTTCTGGCAGATGGAATAAGTTATGTTTAACTGCTTAGATAGCTAAAGATTTTACCAATATTTGTGGAGAAAACTTTTAAGATTTTTGCTTGTCTTTAGTAGATAATTCTGTGGAGGCTGTGAATTAAATTTTGGGCCAGGAGTCTATAGAAATATCAAGTAGCAGATTTTTTTTTAAAAAAACCTATTTTTCCAGTCTCAGGAGTTGCTTTAACAAATTTTCTCTGTGGATACTTACATTTCAAAGACACGGTAACATGAATATTTCCAAGGGACTGAGAAAGGATATGGGGTTTATCTGAGAAGGAAATCAGGGGTATATTTGCCTACTATCAAAAACCAAGGGTCATTACTATGAAGTTTGTCTTTCTTTATTAAGGGTAGGACAGTCCGATGAATTTTTTTTTTTTTTTTTTTTCCTGCAGTGGAGGCCAGAAATATGGGAAGGCCTAGACCTCGTGGGATCTGCTTACCGAGTAAGGAACAATAAATCAAGCCTTCTTGGGCAGAAGGCTTATGTGCTTTTGTCAAATCTAATTCTTGGCTATCAGTATTTTCATGTTTCATACCTGCTTGAGTGTCATTTGCAGTTTTTAATACTTGCTCTGAGTCTGATCTCTACCTCTTAATCTAGTTAAGGAGGTGTGTGGGTTTTCCCCCCATCATACTAGCCAAGGTTTTCTTCTGTATCTATTTCTTTCTTTCCTTTCCTTTCCTTCCTTCCTTCCTTCCTTCCTTCCTCCCTCCCTCCCTCCCTCCCTCCCTTCCTTCCTTCCTTCCTTTCCTGATCTTCCTATAGGTACTAATAGAACATTTGTTTAGGATGAGACTTCTCTTAAAAATCCTTTTAAAAATAGAAGTCTAAATCTTCAAAGTTATACCTACTTCAACTGTGACTCCAAACCAGTAAGACTTTTATGGCTTAACCGTGGGCACAGAGAGAGTGCAAATGAGAGTGCCCTCTTGAGATGCAGAGCCACTCCCAAGATAGCTTAAGAAAGCAAAGATCTTCACTGTCACAGATGGAAAAGAAAGTTCTGTCTCCTACAAAAGAGACACTTTAATTCACAGATCTACTAATTTTTGTTACCAGAAAGTGACACTGGAATAAGAATTTTCCCAGCACGAATGAGGAAAGGAAAACAGAGACAGCAACAGCCACCCCCCCCACCCCCCGCCCCAGCCTGCTGACCCACAGCCCCTTGTAAGCCTGACACAGTGCACTCCCCTCACCCCCGACTCCCACTGCACAAGTGGCAGAGACCAGAGAATATTCTCATTAGTTACAAAGCCAAGTAACTAACTAACTAACTAACTAACTCAGGTACTGAGAACCTGAAACAAGACAAATGAAGAGTCTCATCTTACGATTTTCATCCTTAGGACAAATAATACCAAAGTCAGACAAAGGAAAACATGACTATTTGGGGGAGGCGAAGAATTAATAACCTGTAGGTACCCAAAGCTGAATTTACAAGTGTCATGATTTGAGACCCGTTTTTAGAAATGTTATTCTCCTCCCATGATGAATTTGGAAAGGAAGGGACAAGGAGAAAGTTTTACACTCTTCTCTTGGCTGGAAACTATAGTCAGAGATCTGGGAGGCTCACCTGGTAAGAACTCTTACCTTCTGCTGGTCTGTTGTCAGTTACCCACAAGTCAACTGCAGTCTCTATGGAGAGAAGAGTTTTCCAGCCTTCTACTATCCCATCCTCATCGCTAGAAATGACAGGAGGAGGAAATTCTTTGTCCTTCCACTCTTTTAGGGTTTCAGCTGGGGCTCTGTAACAAGAGACAGATTAGCAAGAGTAAAATCAGTTTATTAACATGGGTATCTCATATACATTTGAGAGAAATGCAGGGATGAGTATCTCAAAGAGGTGGCTAAAATTTGGGTTTACATACCATCTTAACCAAAAAGCAATATATTTTTAGAAGAATGACAAGACAGAGGAAAAGAGTTGTAGGCTTCCAAGGGCCACAAACCGTGGGAAGATAAATATTTAGTGGCCACTGGAAGATAACAGCTAGTGAGTCAAATTTGTTATATGATGTCCTGTGGTGCTATATTGGGGCTGAAAAGCCTGTAGGGTTGTCAATGATTAATGACTGTACAAAGCTAGGTTCTGTTTTCAGGTATATAGGGGAAGGGCAGAGAGCTTTCCTGGATCTGCTTCTTCTCATTTGCCTTCCACTTCAAAATAATCCTTATGCCAAAAGGGAAGATTTTCAGGTGGCATATTCTGCAACTTTTCTTGAGGTTTGATTATGAAATTCCCTTGCTTTATAATGACCCCTTATATTCTAAGATCACAATGTAAGATTAGGCACTGTCAAAAAGTTGTCAAAAAGCCATGAGGCTTATCTGTAACAGTAAAACATTGATTTATAAGCAAAATGGATAATAGCAACAAAAAACTTAGAGTGGAAATATGGCTGAGCAATATGGTATGCTATATCTATACCCATTAAAATCATAGGTAACATGTTACGTGCTTTTGGGGAAAGAGTATAGAAAATAATTTTAAGTGAAAAAGATAAAGACAACATAGTGACTGCGCAATCAAAAATTGGAGCTCTTTTTCTGTTGTGTGAAATGTTCATTCAGGATTTTTTTTTTCTTTGTATTCGTTCAAATTCATAATAAAATAGGAGACAGTTCCTGGTTTGGAAACCGTCCTACTTCCCATTTCTTCTTGAGCCAGGTCTTTAAACAATGCCATTTCATCAGTTTCCTGTAGGTTAATTCTTAGAACATCAGAATAGCTCTTTTCAAATGTAAAAAAAAAAAAAAAGAGCTTTTAATGTCAGTGAACCAATAAAGAGTTCCTGTTTTTCACATCTCCCAAAGGGTGGAACCCCCAAACCACTAGGAGAAGAAGGAAGTTAAAAGATGTTAAATACCGAGGGCTGCTCTCCCTGGTTAGCCCGGAGGTCTGGCTTCCCAGTCAACATGAAGGCTCTCCTTCTTCTCGGGATTCTCTTCCTTTCCGTCACCGTCCAGGGCAAGGTCTTTGAAAGGTGTGAGCTGGCCAGGACTATGAAAAGACTTGGGCTGGGTGGCTATAGAGGTGTCAGCCTGGCCAACTGTAAGTTAACTTTTTCCTACTTGCAAATGGTTAACCAAGGTGTGGGACAGATAGAGGATGAATAGTAGTAAAGAGGCTTTGAGTAAATGGGCTTCTTTTATTTCTTCTGAGGTTCTATATACTTACAGTGGTGAAAAAAAATCAACTTGTTTCTTTAGAATCAGATACGCCAGATAAAGGGATGAAGACAAGGGAGGGCAAAAGCCTCTGCCATTCTAAGGACAGCAGGACCCCTTGTGCTCTTCTGGTGCCGCAAAATTTGTCAGTTGCCTCAGACTCCGTGGCCCATGTAGGCTGACTGGAAGGTCTGTCTGAGCTCCTGGAATATCTATCAAGTGCTTGGTACTTGATGACAGGCATTTCCTGTTTGGAACTTGGTTCCGAGGGTAATGAGTCTAGAGCAACGAATATTTTTCTCTGCCGTGACATTGGATTTTTAGCAGCAACCCTACGTTGAACTCTCGGTACAAGGGCAGTCGGAAACTATTTCTCCTCGATTACTGTTTATATAAGGATCCCTGAAATGCAGCTTGTAATGCTCTTTTATTATTCTTTTTTTTTTAATGATTTTATTTATTTATTTGGCAGAGAGCACAAGCAGGGGGAGCGGCAGGCAGAGGGAGAAGCAGGCTCCCTGCTGAGCAAGGAGCCCAATGTGGACTCCATCCCAGGACGCTGGGATCATGACTTGAGCCAAAGGCAGATGATTAACCAACTGAGCCACTCAGGAGTCCCTATTATTCTTACTCAGTATAGTTTATTAACTATTTTTCACTCTCTTCCACATAATTCAAGATATGTCTGAGCAAAAGTTACTATATATTTTAGTTCATATTTGTCAATGTGATCACTGTATTTTCCAGGTTGAATTCAAAAATTTCCTCTCAATAACTACTTTTGAATGAACGAGTGGATGGATGGATGAAATAGTCTTTCCTATTTATATCTCTTGTTTTGTAGATTCTTGATTTGATAACCAAATTCACCTTTAGATATCTTAAGAAAATTTATTTCTCCCAGAAAATTCTTATTTTTCCTGATAAAAAGCATGTTTCCATCAGCGTATGTATGTATCTGCTATTAATTATAAAATCCACTCAACAACTCTGTTGATTTTTCCATTCTAGGCTAAATCTTGCCTGAGGGGTGGGAACAGGGGAAGGGTAATGGCAATGGAAGAAACAGCTATTTTAATTTTTTTAAAAAACGATTTTACTTATTTATTTGAGAAAGAGAGAGAGGGAGAGCAGGAGTGTAGTAAAGGGCAGAGGGAGAAGCAGACTCCCTGCCGAGCAGGGAGCCTGACGTGGCCTCAAACCCAGGACCCCAGGATCATGACCTGAGCCGAAGGCAGACCCTTACCTGACTGAGTCATCCAGGTGCCCCTATTTTAATATTTTAAAAGTATGTTATCTAGTTCATCAGTATTACAAAATGATCTGCTAACAAAAGGATTCTCCCTAAAGTGTTAAAATATATTTGGGGGCACCTGGCTGGCTCAGTTAGTGGAGCTTGCAACTCTTGATCTCAGGGTTGTTACGTTCAAACCCCATGTTGAGTGTGGAGATTACTTTAAAAAATAAAACCTTAAATATAGATATATTTTTTTTACAAGGAAAACACGCCTTTCTACTTATAAAATAAGTCATCAATGAAATAGAATAGCAAAATAGAAAGGATTATGGTCTGTGAAATAACATAAGGTGGTGTTGATGTTTCTTACTAAAAATACCTTTTTTTCAGGGATGTGTTTGGCCAAATGGGAAAGCGGTTATAACACAAGGGCTACAAACTACAATCCCGGAAGCCAAAGCACCGATTATGGAATATTTCAGATCAATAGCCGCTACTGGTGTAATGACGGCAAAACGCCCGGAGCTGTGAACGCCTGTGGCATACCGTGCAGCGGTAAGAGATACGATGTCTGAGTGACGATGTCTGAGTGACGATGTCTGAGTGACGGCACAGGAATCATCTAGTCACACTTAGGAGAACAGAGGTTCAGTGCAAATGAACAAGTCTTGAAAGATTCATCAGGGTCCAAGAAAAACTTTATTTTAGTCCCTAGAAACTCTTTAAAATTCCTTTCCTAATTCCTTAAGAAATTAAATAGCTGATGATATCATAAAAGTTCATGTTTTCTAATGTACACCAGCTTCTAAAATGATCTATTATTTATCATAAATGAACACATTGATGCTTTGTTGAAAACAATGCCATTTCTCCCACTTTCTTTGGGGAGGTTTAGGGATAATTTGGTTGTGTGGCTCTTTTCTAAAAATTGTTTTTACTTTTTATTTTGAGATGTCCTAAATGTATAGAAATTTCGGGACTTTAGTATAAAAAACAGCCATATGCTCATCACATACTTTAACAGTTGTTAACACTTTGTCATTTTTACCATGCTGTTTTTTGTTTTTGTCGAATGATTTTTTTTAAAGATTTTATTTATTTATTTGACAGAGACACAGTGAGAGAGCCACCCAGGTGCCCCATTGCTATGAAATGTCTTGTGCTTACATCTTTGGGTACATTTTTTAATCATTTCTTTAGGCTAGATTTCTGGTAGTAGGACTCTGATTTAAAAATTGCTAGTCTGTGTTTGGTTTTTTTGTTTGTTTGTTGTTGTTGTTTTTGTTTTTACAGTGCCTAGTGAACAGAGAACCTTCTGTCACATTAGTTAACAATTCCAGAGCTTCCCATGACTTTGGTAAATGAGAAACAAAATGTTTTGTTCCATGCCAAATGGGATGGAATGAAGAAAAAATTTCCAACATCTACAGATAAATGGACTCTTGGAAAATAATTTTAATGTGCTTTCCTCCTCCTAAGAGAATAAAGCTGACTAAATCATAACTTACAGTGAAATTTCTATGGCAGTTGTTTTCATTCCTCACCACCTCTTTTTCAGATTTGCTGAAAGATGACATCACTCAAGCTGTAACATGTGCAAAGAGAGTTGTCAGGGATCCAAATGGTATTCGTGCATGGTATGTTTAAGCATTAAGGTCCGGGGGTGGAGAAGGGGGCGGTGTAGAGAGGGAGGGTGACTGGGTGGCTCAGCTGGTTGAGCTTCCGAATCTTGATTTCGCTCAGGTCATGATCTTGGGGTTCTGGGGTGGAGCTCCGTGTTGGGCTCTGCACTGGGCATGAGCCTGCTTAAGATTCTCTCTCTCTCTCTCTCTGCCCTTCCTCTTCCCTCACTCCACTCTCTTTCAAAAGATTAAATAAATAAATAAGGACAGCCATTTTGCCCTAGTGATAAGAGAGAAGTGAGAGAAGATTTTCAGAGACTGAAGTATGGTATTGAGAACTGAATGTTGCAGCTTTAGACTTGACCCTAAACAATGAATTAGGTAGAAACAAACTGTTTCATCTGATTTAGAATCTTAACTCTTTTCCTCTTCGATTTATTTTAGAGGATTTCTGGATTTTTTAAGATTCCCAACATTCTACCAGTTCGTTGTCTTATCTTGAAATTACTTTCGGAGTTAAGTAAATGTGGAAAGCACTTTGCAGTCGCTATTGTACAATGCGTAGATCAACGTTCATGTTCAGCATCCTGTGCTCTAGTGAGGGCTTTGAAGGGAAGCGACATACTTGGTGTACATACCTCCCCTTAATAAATAACAATACTTGAATCTATCTGTAGCCTGTTGTCCCTTTACGGGTAAAACACTCTGTTCTCCCAGAGGATTTGAAGTGAAGTGTATTTATTACAAGGAAGATATGTTTTAACCTTACCAGCGTTTATTTCACTTTTCTCCACAGGGTGGCATGGAAAGCACACTGTGAACACCGAGATGTCTCTCAGTATGTTCGGAATTGTGGAGTGTAACTGTGGAGTTTTCCTTCTGCAGCTCATTCTGCCTCTTTTTCATATTAAGGGAGTAGTAGTAGTTGAGTGAAAGGTCACATTACCATCCTGTCAAAGAATAACACTTCTACAGAAGCAGTAACAAAATATAGTCTTTCTCTAAAAGGTTTCATGTTTAAGAAATGTGTTTATTATTATTTGATAGCCTGTAACATTTTTCAGTTTGCTAATAGAAATAATGCTGGTGAAAAAAAAAAAAGAAAGAAATAATGCTGGTGAAAACTTATCTAAAGTCTTGCCTATCAAATACATCTCCAGTATATTCACTTCTTAAAGAAATAACCCCAACTTAATCGTTAGTACTCCCCAGTAGTTCATAAAAATGTAACAAAAGATTATCTTAAAAACAAACTGATCTTAGGCAAAACTCTAGCTGAATAGGCATCTGTTCAGTCATCTCCAAAAGCAGTAAAAAACAAAATGAAACAAAACAAAAAAACCACAACAAAGCAAACTGAAAAACTATAAAACAAACAAAAAAACACTCTCTGTTGGGCAATTATAAAGTTTAAAAAGGAGCAGAATGCCAAATGGCTAAAAGTGAAGACAGCCTGAATTAAGAATTTTGTTTTTCTAAAGTGTGACCTTGGTTTAAATATTTTCTCAGAAGTGTTGCTTTCATACTGCTTTAAAAATAAGTTGACAGTTTATATGTCAATCTATTTTGGCCCTTTAAAGAACTCTTCTATGCATCTTTCTGATCATGAAGGAATATAAAGAAGGATTAGATGAACTGTTGCTGTTCTTTGATTTTATTAACTTAGATTCGTGCATTATGACTAAATACTGAGGCAAATGACTTTGCAAGTATTGAAATAATTGCTGATTAACCACAGGTGTGAAATTACGCATGTTATAAAAATAATACGAGCATTATCATTAAAAGTTTTGCAACTTATAACTTGTCTTTCTTTGTTTAAACCCAACTAGTGTCTATGAAGAAAAAAATATGTGTATTCAAAAAAGAATTATTTGGTACTCTTAATATACCTTATATCTTTACCTATACCCAAACAGCTGGATATTGCTGGGGGAAAATTCCACACGCATTCTTATGGATCTCACTTTATTTTCTTTAAGATTTTATTTATTTATTTGAGAAAGAGAGAGCAAGCATGAGCAGGGGCAGAGGGGTGCTTGACAGACTGAGGCACCCAGGTGCCCTGGATCTCACTTTGATAACCACAAATCTTACATGGGCCCTCTGTCTGCAAGGTCATCTGAGTCACTCCTCTGCACTCCTGTGTTCGTGTTCCCAATCTCCAAAGTGGAGAGTTTTACTTCTCTTCCTCTCTCTTCAAAGCCCCGGCACACACATCCAACTGCTTACCTTCCACCCTCTCCGTTCTCAGTAGATGACCTGGCCTCATACTACACTGAGAAAATAGAAGCAAACTCATACGAAATTCTCCCCTCCTTCCCACTGTGACAGGGGTCACACTTCCCCTGGGCCGATCCTCTCTTCCTTTGCTCTGGCCAATGGCAGAGTCTCCACATGCAATCTTGGATTGCATCCCTCTCACAGCTCCTTTAGTGGAGTGTTTCCTGCATCCTGAGTTTCTCTCTCTTTCTTTGCTGGATATCCCCTGCCATTGTACAAAACGTGCTGGAAAACTTGCATCTTAAAAAACCTCCATTACCCCACACAAGCGTCTAACTACATCACTCTGACTTCTGGAATGAGAGATCCAAACCACACTGACTGCATGTCCTCATCTCTCATTCTCTTTTCGAACCTTCTTAACCTGGCTGCTGTCCTCAGTCAGCTGAAACCTCTCCTTCAGCACTCCTCCTGTGACTCCTTGGGGCCAATTCCCGTGATCTCTGTTCATCTCACATGATCTTACAGCAGCACTTGGCCAAGTGAACCACTTCATACTACTAGAAAGCTTTTTCTCCCTCACCTTCTCCTCCTTCTCCTGGTCCACATCTCATCTCACGGATTCTGTCTTCTCAGTCATTGGCTGGCCTTTCTTCTGCTATTTAGTTTCTAACTGAGGTAGTGCCCTAGCACTCAAGCCTATAGCCATTTGATAGACTACGTGTCTTACTCATTTATTTATTTGTCTTCTTTTTTTTTTTAAGATTTATTTATTTATTTGACAGACAGAGATCACAAGTAGGCAGAGAGGCAGGCAGAGAGAGAGGAAGGGAAGCAGGCTCCCTGCCTAGCAGAGAGCCTGATTCGGGGCTCGATCCCAGAACCCTGAGATCATGACCTGAGCCGAAGGCAGAGGCTTTAACCCACTGAGCCACCCAGGCACCCCTATTTATTTGTCTTCTTGCTACAATATCATTTCTAAAATAACAGATGTTTCTCACTTTTTAAGGACATTGAAATAACTCAATTTTCCCCAGGATTTACAAGTACAGTACAAAGGCCTTAATTTTTCTAAAGAGTTTGAGGGGTAAATTCGTGCCCATGTGACCCTAAGTCCTTCAGTGTGGGATTCCTACATAACCTCAAAACAGCACCCAAATCTGGAAGTGAACATTGATACATTATTACCACCTGATCTTTAGATCCCATTCGATTTCATCCATTGTCCCCTAAGTTCTTCACAATAGAAAGATCTAATTCAGAATTATGTGTTATAGGGGCATGTGGGTAGCTCAGTTGGTTAAGTGGCTGCCTTGGGCAGGGGTTGTGATCTTAGGGTCCTGGGATCGAGTCCTGCATTGGGTTCCTTGCTAAGCAGGGACCCTGCTTCTCCCTCTGGCTGCCACTCTCCTTGCTCTCTCCCCACTCTGTGTCAAATAAATAAAATCTTTTTAAAAATTGTGCATTGGTTGCCTTTTTTTTTTTCGTTTTCTTCAATCTGGATCATTTCTTCAGTTTTTTCCTTGACTTTGATGACTACAATTTTGAAGACCACAGAACAGTTATGTTGCAAAATGTCTTAAAATTGTTTTGATGTTCTCTTGATTAGTTTAGGTTGTGCATCTTTGGCAAAAATACACAGAGGTGATCTGTGCTGTTCTCATCGTATCCTCTCAGGTAGCACGCACTTTCGAAATGTTCTATTACTTGATGGTGTTTACTTTGGTCATTCGATTATGTGACCTCCTCTGTGAAGTCTGTGGGAAGGGGTAAGGTACTTCGAGATTGTTCCTTATCGAGTTTTCAATTCATGCATTTATTTATTGTATCAATATAGACCCATGGTTTCCTCTTTTATTCAAATTATAGTGAACTATCATCTATTATTATCATTTATTTTGATGTTCATGTTGTTCATAATTTGGCTAGTAGAGCCTCTCTGCAAGCTAGCTTCTGCATCATTTCGCCATGTCCGCATCATTCTTGAGCACTTTCTTGTTTTCCAGCACAGGATGTTCTAAAACTCTTCCTGTTCTTTACATGCTCCAGCCCTGGAATCAGCTATTTCTCCACAGAGCACTGATTCCTCATAGTGGACAATGGTCCTTATTTGTTTATTTATTTATTTTTATAAAAATTTGAGAGAGAGTGTATGGAGGGGCAGAGGGAGAGGGAGAGAAATCTCCAACAGTATCCCGGCTGAGCGTGGAGCCAGATGCAAGATTTGATCTCATGACCGAGATCATGACCTGAGCTGAATCAAGAGTCCAGTGCTCGACTGACTGAGCTACCCAGGCACCCCTGGACAATGGTATTTGAAAAACAAGATCTAGGCACTAGAGTGTCTCTATTTCCAGGCCACACCAGTGGATGGAACTAGAGGATATATGTATTTACACAATTGATCACTTTATCTATTTATATTGAATTCATATCAGTATCTCCAATTCCAGTCCCACACCACAAGGTTCATTCTAGTTTTCTCTTTCTCCACGCTGTTAACTCCCTTCTCTGATAGTGAGAAACCTGGCTTCCATTGTTCTTAATGGCTTTAAAATGTATCCTTAGTACATGTGTGTATTGATCAATTTGTCTGTATGTAATCAATCTCCCAACACTGTCACACCATGGAATAGACCCTCTCCACTCAGGTTCTGATATCCTTCTAGGCTACCCCTTCCTCCACATCTGTACACTCTCTTAACCATGTTGCCTCTCTGACACACCATACTGGGTCACTGTCCTGATAGGAAGGAGGGCAGAGTTTTTTACTCTTGTTTACACCCATATTCCAAATACCTGAAACAATATTCCAAACTCCTGGAACATAATACGTGCTCCGTAAACAGTTGATCCCATGATCCTCTTTCTGAGGTTCCATGATGACCATCTCAGGATTTTTCTTACTCTTCAGGCCCACACGATTCCTGTAAAACAGCTTTTGGAATTCCAAGGGTCAAGTCTCAAGACTATGTGGATGTAATGCGTAGACCAGTCATAGGAGGGCAGCAGAGGTCCCCAACACAGGCGCAGCCTCAGGCTTTCAGATTCTGGAGCCATTCTAATATGATGAAACTCAGAAAAAATACGGGTTTGTTCAGATCAGGTCACCCAAAGCTGTATAAAGAATGGGCCAAGGTAGGGGAGAGAGACTTGAGAGTGACGGCTTAGATGCAGAGATGGGTTATATCCAGGAAGCACGAGATAGCTCAGATAACAACACAGGATAACCATTGGATAATGACAGAGGCTGATTGAAGAAACAACCACAGATTAGTAAAAGTTGGCTGAACAGGGAAAGCAATGCTTGTTGGAGATGTTGCTTAATGTTCGTGATAACTGTCATTTCTTATTTACGCCTGTTATTGTCATACAATCAAGTTCTCAAACTAAATTTCTATTCTTATTTGGGAATGGAATAAAAATCAATATTAATGTTTGATCATTTTTAAAAAAGATTTTATTTATTTATTTATTTGACACAGAGAGAGATCACAAGTAGGCAGAGAGGCAGGCGGGGGTGGGGGGCGGGAAGCGGGCTCCCCACTGAGCAGAGAGCCAGATGTGAGGTTTGATCCCAGGACCCCAAGACCACGACCCCAGCCGAAGGCAGAGGCCCAACCCACTGAACCACCCAGGCGTGCAAATGTTTGAACATTTTTAAGAGAAACTCATTTTGTATTTGCTTGGTTTTACCACAGGGTATTATTTGAAACGCAGAATGATGTTCCAGCTCTTTTTGTTATGATGTTCTTAGCTCTTTATGTGGCACTAATTATAACTAAGCCCTGAACACATTTCTTGTACTTCTATTTAATGGACTCATTTATTCTTTTTTAAGACTTATTTATTTCAGAGAGAAAGAGCACAAGCAGGAGCGGCAGAGGGAGAGAGATTTTAAGCAGACTCCCTGCTGAATGCAGAGCCTGACTTAGGGCTCAACCAGCCAGAGGGGGGGTGTCGATCTCACGACCCTGATATCAGGACACCAGCTGAAACCAAGAGTCAGGCCCCAACTGACTGTGTTACCCAGGTGCCCATAGTGGACTCATTTAAAAAATATTTACTTAGAAGTTGTGAAAAGAGGGCACCTGGGCGGCTTGGTTGTTAAGCCACTGCCTTCAGCTCAAGTTATGATCCGGGAGTCCCCAGATCAAGTTCCACATCAAGCTCCCAGCTCCGTGGGTCATCTGCTTCTCCCTTTGACCTTCTCCCCTCTCATGCTCTCTCTCACTTTCTCTCTCTCTCAAATAAATAAATAAATAAATAAAATCTTTTAAAAAAAGGTAGTTGTGGAAGGAAATTAATAAAAATTATAATTAAGAGCGACTGTCGTTCACAGATAGTTCTCCAATTAAATGCATGTCTATTATGCAATTATATTTTTTAAATCATTTTTAAATTTTTTAGCTTTTTTTTTTTAAGATTTTATTTATTTATTTGACAGACAGAGATCACAAGTAGGCAGAGAGGCAGGCAGGCAGAGAGAGAGGAGGAAGCAGGCTCCCTGCTGAGCAGAGAGCCTGATGAGGGGCTTGATCCCAGGATCCTGGGATCATGACCTGAGCCGAAGGCAGAGGCTTTAACCCACTGAGCCACCCAGGTGCCCCTCATTTTTAATTTTAATAAGGTTATAAATTCTCAATGTTTATAGAGTCAGATAGTTCCACAAAATTTATGAAAGATGTACCTCCTCATTTCTTCCCCCTTACATGCAACTGCTTTCTACTCTTTTAATGTTGTGTTTTTTTTAATATTTACCTCCATGCTTTTAAGTATTAGGCTTATATTGCTTTTTCTTGATTTTTCTATTATCCTGGACTATTAGGATGCTGACTTTCCACTATGGAAGTTAAGGATTAGGTTCTATTTCCTCCTCCTCCTCGATCTCCATCATACATGGCACCCTTCCCCAATGCCCATCCTTCCAATGTAATTATACATTTTTGTTAGGGAAATACTCAGTATTTACATAGTCACAAATACAATTATTTTCTTATCTAGTGAAAGATTGTATTTTCCCTGGAGCTAATTAGTGCATGGCTCTTAAATTTGCTTAGTATTCTATGTATCTCATTGGTTTACTTCCCAAACTCTAGGTCTAATATTTAAACATTAAGTATTAAGTATTTATTCTTTTTAAAGATTTTATTTATTTATTTGAGAGAGAGAGCATGAGAGAGGAGAAGGTCAGAGGGAGAAGCAGACTCCCCGTGGAGCTGAGCCTGATGGAGGGCTCAATCCCAGGACTCTGGGATCATGACCTGACCTAAAGGCAGTGGCTTAACCAACTGAGCCACCCAGGTGCCCAAGTATTAAGTATTTAAATATTCTCTGAAGGCTTCAATGCAGCTAGAATTTTGTCAATTTCATCCTTTTCTTCTTGTTTATTTATTTATTGAAGTTATCTCTACACCCAGTGTGGGCTTGAACTCATGACCCCGAGCTCGAGAGTCACATCCTCTTCTGACTGAGCCAGCCAGAAACCCCAATTTCATCTTTTTGAAGCAGTAATTCCCAAAGATTTCCCACCAAATCTAACTGGGACTGGTTTCTGTCTGTGCTGCCATCCTGGCCCTGCTCTTTCAGCATCATCTTGGGATTCTCTTATCTCCATATTTGATATTTATTGTGTTTCCTGTATTTCATAATTGCCTCCTTCTTAGTTTATTTCATCCTTCTGGTGGGTCATATCTCCAGAGTCTTCATGAGAAAGGGTTCATGAAAGCTACTTTTTTTGAGACTTAGCATGCCTGCAATTGTCTTTGTTCTATTCACACACTTGGTTGATAGTTGGCTGGACATGGAATATTAAGCTGGAATTAATTCTCTTCAGAATTTTGAAGGTGGTCTATTGAAATGGGACTACCTATGAACTGAATCTAGGGAAATCCATTGCTCCTTTAGATTACAGGGTTGCTACTGAGCCATCTGAAGCCATTCTGAATCTATAACCTGGAAGTATCTATGATCTCTTTCTCTCCAGTGTTGTGAAATTCAAGATGATGTGCCTTGATGTGGATCTGTTTTCATTTTTTGTTCTGGGTGTTTGGTAGGATCTTTCAGCTTAGAATCTCATAAGAGGAAATGTACAAGAAAACTTTCTTGAATCATATATTGATTATTTCTTTCCTTCCAGTTTCTTCATTCTCTTTGGAATTCCTAGCCCAGTCATCTGATGTAGTTATATGGAATGAATTGTATCCCTCTAAAATTTGTATGTTGAACGCCTAAACTCCCTGTGACTGTATATAAAGATTAGGCCTTTAAAGAGGTAATTAAGGTAATTAAATGAGGTCATAAGGCTGGGGTCCCAATCCAGTAGGCCTTTATTAAGAGGAGGAGAAGACACCAATTATGTGTATGTACAGATAAAAGGCCATATGAGGACATAGCGAGAATGTCACTGTCTGCAAGCCAAGGAGAATGGCCTCAGGAGAAACCCCATCTGACAATGACTTGATTTTAGATGTCTAGCTTCCACAACTGTTAGAACATAAATTTCCATTGTTTAAGCCACCAATTTTGAGTTCTAAGCCTATATGGATTTGACTGTGCATACTTTGCTGAAGGATGATCAAGCTGTGTTGAGTTAGTTTCATCGGGATCCTTAGACCTCTTCTCTTAGGCTGGTCAGATTCCCCAGAAAAACCTCTTCCTATTGCCTGCTAGAAAACAAAGGCCTGGTTGCTAGCATTTTACAAGTTAAGTGAAGGACAGAGGTCCTGGTCTGGCAAGCATATGTTTCATTAGTCTACCTATTTTCCGTACGGTATTCCTCCCTCAACTCTACCAAGTGTTCTGCAAAAAAGAGACCATGTTTTTCCTGTTTTATTCCTTGGTGGTAAGTAAATAACAGGTAACCGCTTAATTATATTAATATTTCTTTTTAAAAGATTTATTTATCTATTTTAGAGAGAGAGGGAGAGAGAGAGCACGCGTGGGAGGGGCAGAGGGAGAGAGAATCTCATCTAAAGCAGACTCCATGCTGAGCGTGGAGTCCAAAGGGGGACCTTGACTTCAAGACCCTGGGATCTCCACCTGAGCTGACATCAAGAGCCTGAGGCTTAACCAACTGTGCCACCCGGGAAACAGATTCTCAACCCGTCTTTGTTAGCTTCTGTCTTCCATCTCCTTCCTCTTATGTCCAGAGATTCCCCACAACTACAAATTCTTGAGACTTGGTGGGGAGCAGGGACAGTAATTAGCTTTGACTGCTCAGCTCTCAGGACTGCCCTATACCACCATTTGTAGTCCAGATTTCAAGATTTTGTTTTGTCTTCTCTCTTTCTTCTTTGTTTTTTCTGCTCCCCCTTCCTCTTATCCTTATAGGTTTATGCCTTTTTGAAAATTTCACTTGCTTTAAAGGAGTTTTGGGGGGTGCCTGGGTGGCTCAGTGGGTTAAGCCTCTGCCTTCAGCTCAGGTCATGATCTCAGGGTCCTGGGATTAAGTCCCGCATCGGGGCTCTCTGCTCAGCAGGGAGCCTGCTTCCCCCCCTCTTCTCTCTCTCTGCCTGCCTTTCTGCCTACTTGTGATATCTCTCTGTCAAATAAATAAATGAATCAATTAATCAATCTTTCAAGAAATACGCCATTCAAGCCCGGAGGTCTGGATGAATATAACGAAAAGCTGTGAGCAGGCGAATAGAGTTGAAATTTATTTCAAAATACTTTTTTCTTTTAAATTTATTCAGAGAGAGAGAGAGCACAAGCAGAGGGAGAGGCACAAGGAGGGGAGAAGCAGACCCCCGCTGAGCTGGGAGCCCAACTTGGCGCTGGATCCCAGGACCTGAAGATCATGACCCAACCAAAAGGCAGACGCTAAACCATCTGAACCACCCATGCGCTCCCTAAAATCCTCACTCTTTAGGGATGATAAGGTATTGGCTCCAAAAGCCGACTTCTCGGTTGTTCCGTATCCAAGTTATCTGGCGGGTCCTCACGGTAACCGCACCACCTGGCCTCCAGCGGTTTCCCACCACCGAGGCCCGCCCTCTGCAGAGCCCCGGCCCGGCGCCTGCGCCCTCCGCGCGCCAGCTCTTCGCGCCTGCGCACGGCGCCGCCACTGCTCCTTCCGTTGGGCTCTTCACTGCGCGGGACCAAACGCGCTTCCGGGACGCAACCCGCCGCGAGGAGTTGGCCGTTCCTCAGCGCCGCGAGCCCCGGAGACTCGCCCTCACTCAGCCAGAAGCCATCCGCCTGGGCCCGCACAGGAGGAGCGGGGCCTCTGAGGGCAGCGGCGACCCCGCCGGCCCCGGTCTCTTTCCCTGGCGGCGGCGGCTTCTTCCGTAGGACAATATGTTCAAGAGAATGGCCGAATTTGGGCCTGACTCCGGCGGGAGAGTGAAGGTCAGTGCCCGGCACGCGCCTCCCCTCCGGGAGTGGCTCTCTGGTCCTGGCTTCGCCCTGCGCTGCGTGGGGAGGGCACGGTGGCTTCCCTCTCGCGCCTTCTCAGCTTGGGTTCCAAACGGTGGTTTCTAGACTGAGAGCCGGTCAAAGTAGCTGCGGGAAAATCAGTGTGACTTCTGGCCGCGATTTGACCGCCTCTCTACCCCTTTCCCTCCCCGCCCCAAAAGCCAGTGGTGGCTTGGGGGAGAACAGGACGTCGTTGCCGAGGAAAAGAGCTACGTTGAGGGCTTGGTGCTCTTCTGTCAGCCCAGGTCACCGGTAAACTGGGGGTGCCATCCACCTGATTGTGAGGGTAATAACAGCAGACGCTGGATTCCGCGCTTAACCGTGCCAAGCACAGTAGCCAAGCGCCTTACCCGATTCTGTGACTCTGTCCCTGCAGCAGCTTTAGAAAGGCTTGCCCACATAACACGTGCAAGTGCGAGAACTGAAGGAACTGCGGCGGGGGGGTGGGGGGGGGTGTAGAAAAGTTCAGAAAACTTGCCGGAGTTCATGATGTCCACAAAGCCCCAAAGCTTTGGCCAAGATATTAAGCAAGGCACGCAGAGAACGTAACACTGGCCCGCACATAGAGAACATTCAGTAAATGTGAGTTTTTTGTTTTGAAAGTTGTTAACGTGAAGCCTAACATAATGTTTGACACTGAAACATTCCCCTCCCACTTTCCTACATCCCCAGGCACATGAGTTTTTAAGGCAGGGCTTTCGAGTTCTTGATATAACACCTATTTTTACGCCTTCTGATTTTATATTTACTGCAGAAAGGAAGTTTTTTTTAAAAAAAAGAAATCACGGGGGCACCTGGGTGGCTCAGTGGGTTAAAGCCTCTGCCTTCCGCTCAGGTCATGATCCCAGGATCCTGGGATGGAGCCCCGCATTGGGCTCTCCGCTCAGTGGGAAGCCTGCTTTCTCCTCTCTCTCTGCCTTGCCTCTGCCTGCTTGTGATCTCTGTCAAATAAATAAAATCTTTAAAAAATAAAAAAAAAGAAAAAAAGAAATCACGCAGGTTTGCACCAATCTAGTTACTCTTATCAGTGTCCTTATCAATGTTGCACTGTTTTTACATAATTTTGACTCTATGTGTATACAGCTATTATGCACAGTGCTTTTAATACCACATGCAAAGTAGAAGTTTTTGGAAAATTTCAGAAACTACCAAAATTTAATAGAATGGGAAAGATGTCAGGTAAAATTTATAGAACCAGAAACTTAATAAATATATATCTTGCCCAAGCTTTGGGCAAGGTTTTGGACTGATAGGAAAGGGGTTGAGACATTAGCTTTTGGAGAACTTGTGGAACTTTCTCTACTTGATTTGAGGAAATTAGGCTTGTAATCTTCAAAAGCTTTTCCACCAAAAATGTGTGTGAGTTAGTCATGTAAAGCTTTAAAGTTCGGGATTTCTCATTCTTGATGATTGTTATGTGGTTTTGTAGGCATCTTTTTCCAATTTAGATTAATTTCCTTCAGCGAGAAAGTCTATTGACAGATGGACCCCGTTTGCACCACGTGAGGAAATCCACTTAGTAACACAGTCATAGCTGCAGGATCTATTATCCATTCCCCACGCCAGTGCTCCTTATCCTCATTTATTCCTTCTTTCCTCATTATCCTTATGCCTTGAGCTTGATGCCCCTTCTGTTGTTACCACAAGTGTCAAGTAGCACTTACTGTGATTATTTAAATTCTCATACAAACTGCTTGCTTGCTTCTGAACTAACTTGAGGCTAATAGGGATTGGATTTGTTAATTTTCCAATCAAAATGGAAAGTTTTTCCATTTGTTTACTGCCTTTCCTCTCTTACAAGTTGTTGAGTACATTGGCATAGCACTTCTAATATGTGGTATGTATATCTTGCTTTTTGATGTTCAGATACGTTTTTACTGTTGAACTATGAGTCTCAAATTTCATGTGCAATGTTCAGCATTTTCTCCTCACTTGAAATTTTTTGTCTCCTTTTCGTGATAATCAGGCAACAGTCACCACATCTACACTTACCAGATGTGATGTGAAACATGAACTTACATCTCAGAACTTAATACATGAATAATAAATCGAGTAATAAATGAGTAATAAATCGAGAAATCGAGTAATAAATAAATAAATTTATAAATAATATTAAATAAATAAATAAAATGAGTAATAAACCGAGAAATGTTTGCCCTAATTCTACCTAAAATCCTCTCCCAGACTGCCTTTAATATTTGTACTCTGTTTTGGAAAACACTGCCGTAAGCTGATAAATCAGGACATTATTACCATCAGGCAATGGCAGTCAATTGGCAGTCTTAATTCCCAAGGCTTGATTTAAAGTTTGTAAATTAAGAGCCTTTCTTCAAAACAAACAAAAAATCAAAGTATTTTACATGATTTAAATAGACATTTAAAAAATGGGGCCATTGTAATTAATCTGGTGTTTAGTTACTTGTGTTAATATGAAGATAATTGTCTGATATTGATTTGTTGAGAGAAATCCATGTTATAAGCAAACTAGTTATTTAGATTGCTTGCCATTCCTTAAAACAAGTTTTCAGAGCTCTTATTCTGTATATTTGGGTAATGATGCAGTATTAATTGGTGTTGAAATTATTTTTCTTTTAGGGGGTTACTATCGTTAAACCAATAGTTTATGGTAATGTTGCTCGGTATTTTGGAAAGAAAAGAGAAGAGGATGGGCACACGCATCAGTGGACAGTGTATGTAAAACCATATAGAAATGAGGTAGGCACTTGTTTCTCCTGTAACTTTTTTGAAGCTACCGTTTGTTTTTGATTGAAGATAAATTGTAATATTATAGATAACTTTCTGGTTATAAAATTGGCACATTGTAGAAATGTCATCCCCCAAATGTTGGAAGAATAAAGTGAGAGTTGTCTTCACATAACTGTTAGTAGAAATCAATTTTCCAATAATGTTTTCTAACTAAAGTTATGATAACAAGAACCATGCTATAAACACAGCACATCTTCCAATCATTATGTCTTAAGTTAGCTTCGTATTTAATCAGGTGTTTCAGGAAGGGTAGTTCATACTTTTTAGGAACAATTTGGTAATAAGACCATCAGGAAGGTGAAAGACATAAACTATAATCTGGCTGCTGGTAATTTTGTTTGGCTGCTGAATCTCTAATGGCTGGAATACAGTCAGTACATAGTAGGTATTCGGCAAATATTCATTGAATGAATATTTGTCTATTTAAAACCGTTTAAAGTTCACAGAAAAATTTGTATATGAATGTTTGTAGCAGGAGCATTCATAATAGCCAAAAATATGGAAATAATCCAAGTATCTTTCAGCTGATGAATGGATAAGTAAAATGTGGTATATCCATAAATAGAATATTATTAGGCAGGAAAAAGAAATAAAGTATTGAAACGTGCTGCTACCACATGGAATAAATTTAGAAACATTATGGTAAGTGAAAGAAGCCAAACCAAAAGCTACATATTGGATGATTCCATTTTTATAAAATGTCCAGAATAGGGCGCCTGGGTGGCTCAGTTGGTTAAGCAACTGCCTTGGGCTCAGGTCTTGATCCTGGAGTCAGGGGATCGAGCCCCATGTCGGGCTCCCAGCTCCATGGGGAGTCTGCTTCTCTCTCTGACCTTCTCCCCTCTTATGCTCTTTCTCACTGTCTCTCTCTCAAATAAATAAATAAAATCTTTTAAAAAATGAATAAAATAAAATGTCCAGAATAGGCAAATCCATAGACACAGAAAATAGATTAGTGGTTGCCAGTACATGGGTGGAAGAAGGATTTAGGAGCGAGTGCTAATGGGTGTAGGGTTTCTTTGTGTATGATAAGTACATTCTAAAATTGATTGTGGGGATGGTTGTTCAATTCTGACTGTACTGAAAACCATTGAATAGTTACTATAAATGGGTGAATTGTGTGGTATATGAATATCTTGATACAGCTGTTATTTAGGAAGACAAAACAGAAAACCTTCAATGACTGTTGCCCTTAGGATAAAGTTAAAACTATTGTGGTTTAGGGCCACCTAGGTGGCTCAGTCAGTAGAGTTTGTGACTCTTGATCTGGGGTTGTGAGTTCGAGCTCCATGTTGGGAATAGAGATTACGTAAAAATAAAATCTTAAAAATAAATAAGTAAAATGGTTTTAAAAGGCCTGCCGTGGTCTTTCCCAGTTCTGTCCCTGCAGCCTTACCCCTAGCTGTGTTTGCTTCATCATATACCCTACATTCCATCAATACTAGATTACTCTCAGTTTCCCAAAGGGACACTCTTAATTAAAATGTCTTCATTCGGGGCGCCTGGGTGGCTCAGTGGGTTAAGCCTCTGCCTTCAGCTCAGGTCATGATCTCAGGGTCCTGGGATCGAGCCCCGCATCGGGCTCTCTGCTCAGCAGGGAACCTGCTTCCTCCTCTCTCTCTGCCTGCCTCTCTGCCTACTTGTGATCTCTCTGTCAAATAAATAAAACCTTAAATAAAATAAAATGTCTTCATTCACTCCTTCCCACCTACTCCATTCTTATTGTTCCCTTAGGTCCAAGTTTAAGTGTATTTTCTTCTGAACTACTCTCAATCTCCAAAGATTAAATTAGATGCCGTTCCTGCGAATTTATACCTATTGCCCTCCTAACACAGATTACATTGAAATAGCTGATTTTCTTGTCTACTCCCTCCCCATGAGGGCAAGAGTCTATTATTTACCATTGTAGTATCTGGTACCCAGTATTGGTCATTTGTAGAAAAAAACGAAAGAAAATATTGCCCAAAGAGTCTTCAAATATGCTTATGAAAAGCTGCCTCCAGAAATGATGACAATATAATGTTACGTGGTCAAAGCAGATGTTAGTATATCATTATGACCCCAATTTAAAAAAGTGTAGATAATCGTATGAAAAAAATTCACAAAAGCAAGTAAAAAGATTAATGAACACCAGTGTCAAGTGTGACTGATTCAGTTTTGCATTTTCCTATTTTTCTGCAATGAAATTTTTTTTCTAAAAAGCCACTTTCCCTAGGAATATCCTTTTATGTGTCAGAACTACTGAATATGCTTCTGTGCTTCAAAATAAGATTAGGAAAAGGAGGAGTTTTATATCTGATGGCTTTAGGTTACTTAGTTTAGTTGATCTTAGCTTTATGTAATATAATTTTATTCTTTAAGGTTGCTTAGTTCTTAGATGTGCTTTAGTTTATATTCTTATTTCTATAAAATATATTGGAAATTTACTATTATTTTATATTTAAATATAAATTATTTTTATATTTATATAAATTTTATACAAAATTTTAAATATTTATATGAATTTTATGTTATGTATTATATATTATATTTAATATATCTTATATATAAATCATATATAAAGTTTATATAAATGTAAATTATTTTTATATTTAAACAAAATTTAATATTTAATATTTATATTTAATATAAATATAAATGAGTAAATTTATTTTATAATTTATATATAATATTTTAATGTAATATAATATAATTATACATATTCTAATTACACATATAATTTATATAATATTAATTTATATATGATTTATAAAATAAATATAAATATATATTTAAAATTGATTTAGAGCATTGTCTGTAGAGATATATAAAAATGGGATTCTCAAAACAAGTAAATTAGGGATATGTACGTTCCTGTATATTACGTTATGAAGGAATTCAACTCAAGCCTCCTTTGTTTAAAATAAAAACCAAACCTAGGTATAATTCACATTTTTTAGAAAATTATAGATTCCAGTAGGGATTAAGGGATACACTTGTCGTGTTGACCGCTGGTTGGTGTATGGAGTTGTTCAATCACTATATTATACACCTGAAACTAATAAAATACTGTATGTTAACTATACTGGAATTAAAAGAAAAGAAAAGAGGGGTGCCTGGGTGGCTCAGTGGGTTAAAGCCTCTGCCTTCGGCTCAGGTCATGATCCCAGGGTCCTGGGATGGAGCCCTGTATTGGGCTCTCTGCTCACTGGGGAGCCTGCTTCCTCCTCTCTCTGCCTGCCTCTCTGCCTGCTTGTGATTTCTGTCAAATAAATAAAATCTTTAAAAAAAAAATTAAGAAAAGAAAAGAAAACTAGATTCCATGATATTTAAGGGAAAGTATATTTTATGAAATTAGGTACAATGCTCAGTGTATTTTCCTTGTAGTTTTTATATGTAGATGACAGAACTAATTCCTTTATTTTAGGATATGTCAGCATATGTGAAGAAAATCCAATTTAAATTACATGAAAGCTATGGCAATCCTTTAAGAGGTACAGTACAGTTTTTTGATTCATAATATAAAATTTATTTAACAAATTTAAAAAGATGTAGGAGACTGTACCAGTAATTTATAATTTATAATTGTTTTATTTTTTTCTCTTCAGTTGTTACTAAGCCTCCCTATGAAATTACTGAAACAGGATGGGGTGAATTTGAAATAATCATCAAAATATTTTTCATTGATCCTAATGAGAGACCTGTGAGTAATGATGATCTTTGTAAACATAAAATAGATTTTTGTAATTGTGAAAATGTAACATACTTAATGAATAGTTTGTTATATGTTGACATTTTTATTCAGATACACTTTATGTAAGCTTATAGCATGGTGTATTTTGCCATGAGTTAAGGTTTTTCATTTTTATGGGAAGTACCTTTCAAAAATTATTTTTCAATTATAGAAGGGATATAATGTGAACATTTCTCAGAAAGAAACCATGGAATCATGTGATTACCACAGCAGAAGTTTAAAATTCCGGGCACCTGGGTAGCTCAGTTGTTAAGCATCTGCCTTCGGCTCAGGTCATGATTCCAGGATCCTGGGATTGAGCCCACATTGGGCTCCCTGCTCAGCGGGAAGCCTTCTTCTCTCTGCCTCTCCCACCACCTCTGCTTGTGTTCCCTCTCTCTCTGTGTCTATCAAATAAGTAAAATCTTCAAGAAAAAAAAGTTTAAAATTCATTAATATTATTTGGTTATTAGTAATAAATGAGATGAGTCCATCTACTGTCTAAAATGAGAGTATCTGGTTTTTTATAGTTAAAAACCCTAGCAACAGTGTTTTTGCTTTTTTAAGTTGCTATCACTACTAGCAGCTTTATTTTATGCATGAATTTTTATTTACAACTGTTAGGTCCGTTATTAAACAAAATGAGACTGAGACAAGTGGAAGTTATTTAAAGCTTTATTTTATTTTATGATAAGTATTAGAAATCAGATTGATCGGCCGGGGAACGAGACTGAAACAGTTAAAGTTATACAAAGCTCTATTCTATGCTAAGCATTAGAAGTCAGACTGACCGGCCAGGGACGTCTCTGAAGAGGGCAACCACTCCCAGCTTACAGGCTCGAGAATTGACTGACTGACCGGTCAGGGCCGCCTCCGAAGAGGGCGATGCCTCCCCATCTTACAGACTACCTTTTATAGAGCAAAAGTCTGGCCACACATAG
This sequence comes from Martes martes, assembly GCF_963455335.1. Lineage (NCBI taxonomy): Eukaryota > Metazoa > Chordata > Mammalia > Carnivora > Mustelidae > Martes > Martes martes. The sequence continues at coordinate 47,483,462 of NC_137895.1, read as the reverse complement.
GTGGCCAGTGAGATTGTAGTCATGTTAGGTCACACGCAGGTGGCCAATTGAATTACAATTTACCCTATAGTAGCTGTTTGACCTAACCTATTACTCTGGTCAGAATTGGTGCTCAAGGTTGGCGCCCAAGCGGCGGGGTTTACGTTCTTTGGTGGTTAGGTAAAAAGTATGTGTGTTTCTTAGTGATTGGATGTCTCCACCTGGCCCGACTCGTCCTTGTATTCTGGGCTCTGTTATCAAGAACTGGCCGACCTGGCCTCTATTATTAGGAACTAGCTGACCGTATTTTTTTTTTTTAAGATTTTATTTATTTATTTGACAGACAGAGATCACAAGGAGGCAGAGAGGCAGGCAGAGAGAGAGAGAGGGGGAAGCAGGCTCCCGCTGAGCAGAGAGCCCAATGTGGGGCTCGATCCCAGAACCCTGGCATCATGACCTAAACCGAAGGCAGAGGCTTTAATCCACTGAGCCACCCAGGTGCCCCTAGCTGACCGTATTTTACTGGTTTCCCAGACTTGCTTCTCAGTAAGTTCCTCTGGGGGGAGGGGGGCAGGGTCAGTTTAAGTTTTACTGCGACTCCAAGATGGAGTCACTCTGGCTAAATAGGTCCTTAAAACAACCACTGATTTTTTTTCTTTTGTTCTCTTCTTACCAGATTGTTGCTTGATAATGTGAAAAGTCCCTCAAAATGTTCACTTTGATCCCTCAGCAGTTTTGTGAGGTTGAGGTTATCATCATTTTAGAGATGAGGATACTAAGGTTCAGGGATCAAGTCATGTGCTCAGAAACACAGTTAACTGTGGCAGCTAGTTTTTGAACCCAGTTTTTTGCATTCAGACCTCACATTCTTTGTATTATCCTTCCTTTGGACTAAAACTACTCAGCTTGTTTTGTTTGTAAACCCATAGGGTTACAACTCAGTTATAGCTCCCTCATTCCACATGTGTGGTTGGTGTTTAACTCCAGTTTCAGATCATCACCATTAATTTTATCTTGTTAGGGGGCGCCTGGGTGGCTCAGTGGGTTAAAGCCTCTGCCTTCGGCTCAGGTCATGATCCCAGGGTCCTGGGATCGAGCCCCGCTTCGGGCTCTCTGCTCAGCAGGGAGCCTGCTTCCCCCTCTCTCTCTGCCTGCCTCTCTGCCTACTTGTGACCTCTGTCTGTCAAATAAATAAATAAAATCTTTAAAAAAAAAAAAAAAAAAAAAAATTTTATCTTGTTAGATTCAGTGCATTCCTTTAGCACCAAACGTTTACACTTTTATAATCAGATTACATTTTTAAAAGTGTATGGGCTTCTAACAGAGCTATGACCTGGGCTTGTAGTTCAGAGAATTAGTTCCTAGTGAACTGCACCAGAGATATCAGAGTTGTTTTTTAAAAATTCAAACTCCTAGGCCCCATCCCCTGGAGAGTCTGATTTAGTAGATTTGGAGAGGGGCCAGTACCCCTCAAAATAACCCATGTGATTTTGGTGCACAGTAAGACTTAGGATCCATAGGTATAGGCCATACTTCTCCTACGTAGGAATTCCTTTAGGCAGTCTTTCAAATGAGTCTTGTTTGGGCTTGCTGTCTCCAGTAGAGAGACTATTGACTTTTGTCATTAAGTGAAAGATCCTATTCAGATCTGGGGTAGTTCTGGTGGTAAGAAAGCTCTAGTTTAGGGACGCCTGGGTGGCTCAGTGGGTTAAGCCTCTGCCTTCAGCTCAGGTCATGATCTCAGGGTCCTGGGATCGAGCCCTGAATCGGGCTCTCTGCTCAGCAGGGAGCCTCCTTCCCCCCTCTCTGCCTGCCTTTCTGCCTACTTGTGATCTCTCTCTGTCAAATAAATAAAATCTTTAAAAAAAAAAAAAAAAAGCTCCACCTTGGCCTTTTTACCAATAACTAACTATTCATATATTCATTTTCTTTCCTCCTGAATAACATCTATAGCTCATTTAAATGTTTTCCATGTGATAAGGTTTTCAGATGTCCTATCATTTTTTTGTTCTTCTAGAATACTCGCAACAGATATTATATTCTATCTGGCAAGAAATTATTAAATATCCATTACTTGCCAAGATACTGTTCAAGGGGTAGGATACAAAGATGAGATTCTGCTCCTGTCCTTAATGAAAATAGTTTATTAGGAAGGATAGAACCCAGAAATACAGCAGATGTTGAGAAAGAAGGAAAAGAAATCAGTAATGCTACTAGTGCAGAAACTCTTTTTAACTTTGTAAGATTACTTGAATTCATTTTTACTTTGAGAATATGTTGCCTTACTTGTCTGCTCTTCATCTGTCCTATCCATCACTCCCAATTGGAAAATACATCTCTGAAAGAAATCATTATATCATATAACATTGTTATGAGACAACTCTCAAAATCCACTCTTGAAAAGAGTGGTTATTGTACTTCTGCAGTGATTACTTTATTGAATAGGTTTCCATATAGATCTACACAGGCCTGAATTTTATCACCCAAAAACTGTGTCTCATGTTCTTTTAGTATAATGAAACCACTACACTTTTTTAATTGTTGTCTCTTTTTTTTTTTCTTTTTTTAAGATTTTATTCATTCATAACTGAGGGAGGGAACATGAGCACAGGGGAGCAGGAGAGAGAGAAGCAGGCTCCCTGCCAAGCAGGGAGCCTGACTCGGGGCTTGATCCCAGGACCCTGGGACAGTGAGCTGAGCCAAAGGCAGATGCCTAATGACTGAGCCACCCAGGCATCCCTTTAATTGTTGGCTCTTTTAAAATAAGTCATGATGTCTTATTTAAAATAATACAGAAAGACACAGGTAACACATGATTTATTCCTGTTACCCGGTTATAGATTAAAAATCCATAGATCAAACCATTATAGATTATAGACCAAATCGTTATAAAAGGAATGATTGTTCCTAAAAACCAAAATGCTAAACTTGGGTTTTTATTCCTAGAAATATCTTTGTGTCTAGTTTAGGCATTTTCATTGACCTAAGAATCTTCAAACACCCCTTAAAATTAGAGACATCTGTCTTGACATTTTTCATTGTCTACATCTACATGAATGCCTCTAAGTGTCTGAATAATAAATTCAAGGAAGGATAGTTTTATGATGCAGTTTTAAATCATTCATAAATTATAAAAGTACAGTATGTACATGGTTTAAAAAAGATTTTAAAAATAAAAAATACAGGGCGCCTGGGTGGCTCAGTGGGTTAAAGCCTCTGCCTTCGGCTTGGGTCATGATCCCAGGGTCCTGGGATCGAGCCCTGCATTGGGCTCTCTGCTCTGCGGGGAGTCTGCTTCCTCCTCTCTCTCTCTCTCTGCCTGCCTCTCTGCCTACTTGTGATCTGTCAAATAAATAAATAAATTTTTTAAAAAAATAAATAAAATAGGCTCAGTGGGTTAAAGCCTCTGCCTTCGGCTCAGGTCATGATCCCAGGTCCTGGGATCGAGCCCCACATCGGGCTCTCTGCTCAGCATGGAGCCTGCTTCCTCCTCTCTCTCTGCCTGCCTCTCTGCCTACTTGTGATCTCTGTCTGTCAAATAAATAAATAAAATCTTAAATAAATAAATAAAAAATACAAGTCTCCTGCATGAGTTTCTTAGGGCTGCCATAACAAAGCACCCCTAACTGAGTAGCTAAAAACAACAGGTATTTATTCTCACAGTTCTGGAGGCAAGGTATTGGCCATGCTCTCTCCAAAACCTCTAGGAAAGGATCCTTTTTGGCATCTTCTAGTTCCTGGTAGCTCAGAGGGTTTCTTGGCTCTGGTGGCATAAATAAAATCTTTGCGTCCATTGTCGCCTGGCTCCTCTCCTTCCTTGTCTCTGTGTCTCTTATGAGGACACCAGTCATATTGGGTTAGGGTCTTAGCTAAAATTCTCATCTCAACTTTATTACATCTGCAAAGACCTATTTCCAAATAAGGTCACATTTACTAGTACTGAGGCTTAGGACTTCGGCATATCATTTTAGGGAACACAGTTCAACCCATTACATCTTCTTTCTCCCACCTCTGGCCCCTTCCCTAGGGAAACCACAATGATTGTTTTCTGTTTCTCTAGAAATTACTCCCATGCATCTCATATATTTGAGTCACCAAGTTTGGATTTTTCAGTTTTCAGTAGTACCTGTCACCTCGTTATGTGATGACAAATGATCCTTTTTCTTCATTGTTTCAGGCTTTTTTCATTTCTCTAGAGGAATTTCTTCAGAAATAATGCCTGAGAAACCTTCAGAGCCATTGCTACTGAAAATATCTTTATTTTGACCTCATACTTGATTGCGTAAAAACGTCTAAATTTCACAGGAGGGTGTGCTGTCTCCTGTTTGAGTGACGGGAGAAGGAAGGTTAATGGGCCCTGCCACCACACAGCATTCTTGATTTCTGTACTTGTCTACTTTGGGCTTGGAGCGGCCCCCCCCCCCCCCCCCGCCCCGTCTCCGCTGGTTCCAACCAGTAATGCTGCTTTCTGCCTTGAGTTTTCATGTTGTGAATTTCTCTATTACGGTTTGTCCACTTGGGTAGTCTCATCTCCTTTCTGTCTACTTGAGAAACTTGTCAAATTGTCTGCTTTAAATATAGCAATAATGCATGCTCCTTAGAATTATTTAAGCTAACCTTTTGGAAAATTCTTTGAGGCCTCTGGATTGGTTTCTGCAACTTTAATATCAACTCTGCTGTTTTATTAGCTAGGTTTTATTTTGCTCAAGTAATCACACATTGTGCTGCAAAGCTTTTCCTTTGATGTCTTATTATACCTGTTTTTATGTATTTTGAAGACATGTTGGTTCTATCAAAGTGAATTATCATTGACAAAGTTGTTTATTATGTTATTTGTGTAATAATAATATAGATCACCAGAGAAAAAATATCTTGCCCTCACTGGGCATTTTAGTATTGGTCATTTATTTTGAAAGTGTCAAATCTTTCCTCCCCCTGTAAATTTGTAAACTTTAATCTTGGGCAGAATAACTGTAAAATTAATCTCATTTCACTTGTGTAAGTAAAAAAGTTAATATCTTAGTGAATTTCCAGTTTAATTTCTATAGCTGTATTTCATGTTATTTTTCTACGTAGTTACTGTGTAGAGATGTTTTCTGACATCCATACCTACCCTCTTTAAAACATTCATGTTTAGTAGATAGTGGATGGATAATAATACCTAATAGGAAAATAAAAGTACAGAATTTGAGTGATTTGCCGCAGAGTAACGTGTAGTTGAGATAAGATCTTGAATTTGACATGTTAACTAATTCTACTTTCTAATTCAGTTACAGAAATCATGATGTCTCATGATGATGAAAACCATTGCACAGATGTGACATCTATTTTTATTTCACAGGTAACCCTCTATCATTTATTAAAGCTGTTTCAGTCAGACACCAATGCAATGCTGGGAAAAAAGACAGTGGTTTCAGAGTTCTATGATGAAATGGTAAGAGGATTTTATAATGAGAATTTTAAAAGCATTTTACGTTGTAGAACTTTGAAGTTACTGGGCTCTTTTTCATTCTATCCCATTAGATATTTCAAGACCCAACAGCAATGATGCAGCAATTATTAACAACATCTCGCCAGCTAACATTAGGAGCCTATAAGCATGAAACAGAATGTAAGTGCCATGAATTCATAATTAGTCCTGAAATAGAATGTATTCTATAATGGTGAAAGGATTATGGTTAGTGACTATTAAATTTTTTCTAAGGATATATAAAGATAAATTTTTTAGGAGTTAAAAAAAATATATGTATTGCTGTAGAACCTCTAAGAAGGATGTTTTAAATTGTTCATAAAGTAGCGTCTCATATTCTCTGAAATACTGTCTTTTATTCCCTAATCACATTTTAGCATAGCTTTCCATTAGTTTTGCTTAACTAGGCAGTCATTTTCTGTTTACTAATGCTTGCTAATAAAATCTGTGAAGAACCTTGCAGAACATAATTATAGTTGACCCTTGAACAACGCCGGGTTTAGAGCTGCTGACCACCCTCCTCTACCCAACCCACAGATGGTCAAAAATCTCTGTAACTGTTCACTTCCCAAACACTTAACTACTAATAGCCTACTGCTGACTGGAAGTCTTATTGATAAACAGTTAGTTAACACATATATTGTATATTATATATTTTTAGTCTTAAAATAAGATAGAGAAAAAATGTTAGTCATGAGGGAAATACATTTATAGTACCATACTGTATTTACTGACCAAAAAAAATACATGTATAAGTGGACCCATGCAATTCAAACCCATGTTGTTCAAGGGTCAACTGTATACTTTTGTATATAGTAGTATCCCCTATCCATGATTTTACTTTTCGAGGTTTCAGTTACTTATGGTCAACATTGATGCAGAAGCAGGTGATCCTCTTCCTGACACATTGTCACACGGTCAGTGGTAGCTTAATGCTGTGTCACAGGGCTTGTGTCGTTCACTTCACTTCATCTTACCACTTAGATATTTTATCATCTCATATCATTATAAGAAGGGGGAGTACAGTACAATCAGATACTTAGAGACCACATTTATGTAACTTTTATGACAGTATACTGTTAAAATGATTCTATTTTATTAGTCATTGTTAATTTCTTACTGTGCTTAATTGATAAATTAAACTTTATCATTGGTCTGTATGCAAAGGAAAAAGCATAATGGATATAGAAATCAGTATTATCCCATGGTTTCAGGCAGCATTTACTGGGGGTCTTGGAATATGTTTCTCATGGATAAGGGGGAACTACTGTACTGTGAACTAGTTTATCTCTCTTTGTTTACCCTATGCCATTTCACATAGTTTCAGATTAATGCTGGGGTGGTGAATATTAGAATGACACATTGATAATTAGTCATGTTATATTTTCCCTCTAAGCTGACATGGTGTCAGAATCCCTTACACATCTCTCCATGCAGCTACTGCCAGTCATTTGCAGTTGGTACTCAAGATGATACCTATTTGCCATCCTTGTGTTAACATTTGTGTCACCATTCATTCAGTTCTTTGATCTTCCATTAATTTGCTTACAGTATATATTGAGCACCAGCTACATACCAGGCATTATTCTAGGTTCTGAAGATAGAGCCGTGTCCAGACCAGATAAAAATCCCTCCTTCCTAAAGCTTACACGCTACTGAGAGAAAGGCAAACATTAAATTAACAAAACAGTAAAGTGTAAGTTAGTAATTAGGTCATAGGGAGAAAAACGGGAGGGTAGGGAACACCTTTGGTAGAGTTTATAGATCAGGTCAGAGAATACATTTATGAAGTGTATTGAAAGTTTATAAAACATTACTGCTAATAAATTCATGGAGATTTGCTCAAGCACAGTGATCTAGCTATTCATAATAATAATTGCTTCTACAAGGAATAGTTAGAACAATAGTACACACTTAATGAGAGCTTACTATATGGTAGATAAGTGTTTTACATTTCTGAACTTCTTGAATTACGGGTATAACAACCCTAGGAAGAAGATGCTACTATTAGCCCTGTACTGTGGGATAAAGGCCCTAGTGCATAGTGAGACTTAATGACTTGTTTCAAATCACCCAACAGAGCCAGGATTTAACCTGAATCCATGCTGTTCTGTTTGTTCTATCAATAAGTTATTTTATCTCTGTGTAAAAGCCTTACAATCTGTGCTTCTAACCAGTAAGTTATATTGGCTTTGTAAAAATAATAGTCCTCTTTGGATTGGTTTACTCTAAATTGAGGCTTAATTTAGAAGTTTAAAACAAATTATTCTTCTTTTTAATAAGCATTTAATATAAGGAAATAGAAAACTGAAATAAGCTAAAAGAAGTTTTTAAATGTTTTTCCTTACGATCCTCATTGCGAATTAGGTCTTCCTCCAAATACATCGTGCCCTTTGCAGTCTTATGATTGGTCAGAAAATAAAGTGTAATGACTAAACCAAACAACAAGAATCTCTATCTATAGTGTATCCTGTCCTTTTGACAAATAAGTTGGATCAGGTCTTCCTGGCTAGATTTAAAACTACCTGTTAACTGTTGTAATGACAGCTTGTTGTTTCCCAAATTTGTATGTGCTGTTTCCAGGACCTGAGATGTCTACTTCATCCATCTAATTCCTTTCTCATTCTTTAAAACTCAGCTCAATTTTACTGCTGCCAAGAAGTCTTCCTTGATACACACACCCTTTCACACTGGTATGAGTCCAGTCTGCTCTCATAGCTCCCTATGACACTGTACAGCATTTTCCTTTCTTACCTATTGTCTACCTCACCCCAGCATCTAACAAAGTGCCTTTCACTCAGTATATGTTTTTTGTTTGATGTGGAGAGAGAGGGAGCAAGGGAATAAAAGTTGTTGTGTTGTAAAAAAGCACTCTAAACAAAGTCTAAAGACAAATAAGCCATGAAAAAGTAATGTGCTCCTATCACAAATGACTAGTTTCTTTAATATATAAAGAGCTCCTGCACATCAGTAAGGAAGGCCAATAATTAAAAAGCTTGTGCCCAGCAGAAGAAACCACCAACAAAATGAAAAGGCAACATACTGAATGGAAGAAGATATTTACAAAGTATATATCTGGTAAAGGGATAATATTCAAAATGTATAAAGAACTCCTACAGCTCAATAGCAAAAAAGGGAAACAATCCAGTTTAAAAACGAGCAGGATCTGAATTGATATTTTTCCAAAGAAGACATACAAGTGGCCAACAGGTACATGAAAAGGTGCTCAATGTCACTAATCTTCGGAAAATGCAACTTAAAATTACAATGAGATATGACCTCACACCTGTTAGAATGGCTATTTGCTAAAGGACAAGAACTAACAAATGTTGGCATGTGGAGAAAAGGGAACCCTGATGCACTGTTGGTGGGCATGTAAATTGGTGCAGCTGCTACAGAACACAGCATAGAGGTTCCTCAAAAAATTAAAAATAGAACTACCATATGATCCAGCAGTTCCACTTCTGGATATTTATCTGAAGAAAACAGAAATGCTAACTTGGACATTAAAGAGAGATATATACTTCTATGTTCATTACAGTGTTATTTACAATAGCCAAGATACAAAAACAACCTAAGTGTCTATTGATGAATGAACAAAGAAAATGTGATACATATATGCAATGGAATATTATTATTCAGCCATTAAAAAGAAGGAAATCTTGCCATGTATGACAGCATGGATGGACCTTGAGGGCACTATGCTAATAAGTCAGAGAAAGACAAATGCTAAATGATCTTACTTACATGGGGAATCTTAAAAACAAAAACAACTGGGGCACCTGGGTGGCTCAATCGATTAAGTGTTGACTGGATTTTGGCTCAGGTCATGATCTCAGAGTCTTGAGCTTTGCACCCAGCAGGGAGTCTTCTTCTCTGCCTCTCCCTCTGCCCCTCCTCCTGCTCACACATGGACGCGCTCTCTCTAAAATAAATCTTTAAAAAAAAAAAAACAAAAAAAACTCATAGATAGAGAACAGATTGGTGGTTGTCGGAGGTGGGGGTGGGTGGTTGGTGAAATGGCTGAAAGGGGTCAAAAGGCACAAACTTTCAGTTATAAAATAAGTCATGGGGATGTAATGTACAGCATGGAGACTGTAGTTAGCTATACTGATTGCATATTTGGAAGTTGCTAAGAGATCTTAAAAGTTCTCATCACAGGAAAAAAAATTTGTGATTATGATGACAGATGTTAGACTTACTGTGATGTTCATTTTATAGTATATACAAATGTAGAATCATTATGTTGTACACCTGAAACTAATATGTCACTTATACCTTAGTTTTTTAAGAAGGCCGAATAGTGTGCTAGAAAAATTAGCAAAGGTGGGCGCCTGAGTGGCTTCGTCAGTTAAGTCACTTAGTCAGTTAAGCCTTTGGCCTGGTTGTGATCTCAGGGTCCTGGGATCAAGCCCCACATCAGGCTCCCTGCTCAGTGGTTGGTCTGCTTCTCCTTCTCCCTCTGCTCCTGCTCATGTGCTCTCCCTCTCAAATAAATAAATAAAATCTTTTAAAAAAAAGAAAAGAAAAAAATCGCAAAGGAAAGAAAGACAGTCCATACAAAGGGAAGGAGAAATGTCTCTCCTAAACATAAAAAGATTGGCCCACTTCAGTAGGAAAAAGAGAAAGGCAAATTAAATATACCCTGAAATACCCTTTTTAACCTTTCAGGGTAACTGAGACCAAGAGATTGATACAGTAGGGAAACAGACATAACACTAGTGGGACTGGAAAGTAATAGAACCTTTAAGAGCTACTTGGCATTCCTTCCAAGTTACAAGTACATATATCCCAACAATTGTACTTACAGGTATTTGTCCTACAAGTGTACTGATTATCCCACAAATATACTGAAATAATTATAGCATATACCGTAGCATTGTTTATGAAAGAAAAAATGGAAATACTCAGTGTGTATCAAAGGAGACAGATTAATGAGTTATGTATGTCCATTAGGTGAAGTCACCTGCAGCCATGAAAAGAATGAGACAGCTGTATAATACGGAATGGGCTTTCTGACATAATATTAAGTGAAGCAGCAAGATACAGAGCAGTGTGTAGATAGTATGATACCACTTGTTTGGGGGGTAAGAAGAAATCACACTTAGATGTGTGCTTGTCTATGAACAAAATATTTCTGGAAAGATACCAAAGAATCCCCTGATTATCTCTGGGAAGAAACACTGATTGGTGTTTCTGGTGGGGGTGGGGGAGGCAGAGGTGGAAAGAGACATTTTTTCATTATCTACATTTACAGCTTTTTAATCTTGTATCATATATAGGTACTCCTATTTTCAAAAATAATTTTCAAAGTTAAAAGCAGCGAAAGAAATTACGAAGAAAAATAAGGATTGTTTTGGCAATATAAAATTTTACCTGTATTATAAAATATATCATAAAAAGAAAGTTACCGGCCATAAACAAAATAAATATTATTGCATGTTTTTTTTTTTTAAGATTTTATTTATTTATTTGACAGAGAGAGATCAGAAGTAGGCAGAGAGGCAGAGAGAGAGAGAGAGGAGGAAGCAGGCTCCCTGCTGAGCAGAGAGCCCGATGCGGGACTCGATCCCAGGATCCTGAGATCATGACCTGAGCCGAAGGCAGAGGCTTAACCCACTGAGCCACCCAGGCGCCCTTATTGCATGTTTTTAATGTGCTAGATGCTTTACATTTATTACTTAATCCTCAGATATTCTCTGAGAAGTACAGTTTGAACTGTACCAAATAGAAACTAGATTGAGGGAGACTTAGGAAGTATCAGCACTTAGCTAATAAGGGGCCAAGGTTGTATTTGAACTGAAGTCTTTCTGATTTCAAAGGGTTACCCCCACACACACCAAACCATGCTGCTTCCAATTAGTGGTCATCTTATCAAAAGTACAGCTGTGGGGACGCTTGGGTGGCTCAGTGGGTTAAAGTCTCTGCCTTCAGCTCAGGTCATGATCTCAGGGTCCTGCGATCAAGCCCCACATCGGGTTCTCTGCTCAGCGGGGAGCCTGCTTCCCCCCACCCCCGCCTGCCTCTGCCCACTTGTGATCTCTGTCTGTCAAATAAATAAATAAAATCTTAAAAAAAAAAAAAAGTACAACTGTGCTTTCATAGTCATCAGTAGCAATTACCTGAAATGTCCACAAGATGGAAATGCTGGCATTTTTCTTTGTAAAACATAATACTACACTATCCAAGTGGGATATTTAAATAGTTGTGTTCTATTTTGCAGTAATGATATTTTCTTTAGTAATTTGTTATGTGACCAGCTAGAATGTTTTAAATATCATGTAGTGTTTCTCTGTCATAATTGTAGTTCGGAAGGCATTTTATGTACCTGACAGTATTCTAGATACTTTATGTACATTAATTCATTTAAAATTTTTGAATAAAGTTTACATATGAACTAAAAATGAAAGTTTACAGGTCTGCTTACTAAGATGCTAAGTCCTCTTTACTAGCTGGTCATTAATACCAGTAGGAGTCATTCCACGAGCACCAAGAAAATAGAAAACCTCAACTAAGAGCACATTATCTCCAGAACTTCTGTAAAACCATTAAGACTAGTTTGGGGGAAAGAAATAGGTCATAAAATATACTAAATGAGACAATTAAAACTAGAAGTTAAAATATTAAAAATTTTTTCAAATAATATGAGGTATTTGTTGTAGTCCCATTATAATATATCTCATCATAATATAATGAGAAATGAGCATAGAAATAATAAACTTAGAGTGGCACAGCTAGTAAATGGTACAGCTGGAATTTAGACCTAGGTGGTTATTGCTATTAAAAAATATATATCATATATATATAGGGGTTTGGGTGCCTGGGTGGCTCAATTGGTTGGGTGACTGCCTTCAGCTCAGGTCATGATCTTGGGGTCCCAGGATCGAGTCCCGCTTTGGGCTCCCTGCTCAGTGGGGAGTCTGCTTCTCCCTCTGACCCTCCCCCCTTTCATTCTGTCTCTCATTCTCTCTTCCAAATAAGTAAATAAAACTTTTTTTTTTTAATGGGGGTTTGTTTTACCAGCGTGATTTTCTTTATGTAAGCTTTACTGTACATACATTTAAGAACACTGTATTTAGTTATCTCTTCTTATTGGCTGGATGTCTCTTGGATTATATGCCATCTTATTTCCAAATTAATATGTCTGTGGAGAGAAAAACAAGGACATTATGTCTTAACGTCTTAATTGTGAAATAAAATGTGAGTGACCAGAATTTCATTCTCAGTTGTAGAAAGTGTCTTAGATTCTCTTGTGAGAGTTTAAGACTTTCTACTCCCCTCCCGATATCTAATGTATCTTAAGTTGTTTATATTTCGTCATGGAAACTGACCTAAGGAAATGCCATATTTATTACTCTCTGACATACCTTAGACATGTGAGAAAAATGAAAATGTTCAATAAAAATATGTTTTCCTCAGTTGCAGAACTTGAAGTGAAAACCAGAGAAAAATTAGAAGCTGCGAAAAAAAAAACAAGCTTTGAAATTGCAGAGCTTAAGGAGAGATTAAAGGCAAGTCGTGAAACTATAAATTGTTTAAAAAATGAAATCAGGAAACTTGAAGAAGATGATCAAACAAAAGACATATAAATAGTTCTAAGAGAACTTTCTGGTAAGCTAAGCTGAAAATAAGATGGACTTTAAGGGAGAGATGGACTGCAAATGCCATGGTGTTTCTTAGAGAAACGACACATGTAGATGTTGACCACAGATTTCCCAGCAATGGGGTCAAAGGATTTGTACTTTTCAAGCAATCTTTAAGGTGAAATAGATGTGGGTAATAAGAATGAATGCTGTATAGGCATTTATCAACCCATTTTGGGGTAACTCTAATGATGTTAAGCACAATTTTAAAAAGATTTTTGCATTGTATGTATAGTTCATCCTTTCGACAGGCATCACAATTTCATAATAAAGTATAAGTTGTACAAATTTTGTACTTTCCTGGTAGAAATAGATGGTAAATTAACATGTGTATTTAATTTTATAAGTTCTTACCTGTCCCCATCCTAACTCTTTTGTATCGGTTGTACCCACTGCCCAATAAGTACTCAATAAATGTAGTTTACAGATCTTGTGTCTGCCTCTGGTTGTGTTTCTTCCTCTTTGATGAACCATCTGTATGTAGCTCTCACTACAGTTAATGTATCTCCCATTATACTGTGACCGCACATCTCTTACTGGCACTCACCGTAGCATAGTCTTGGCAAAGATCATATTTTGAGTGTTGTTCTGCCTCACTACCACAGTGTCATTTATTTTCATATAGAAAAATATTTAATCCCCCCCCAAAAAGAAAAATATTTAATCCCTCATATATTTTCCAAAGATACATACAAAGCTGCTATGTATCAGCTTCATATATGACCCCTAATTTCTCTACTTTCTCCTTAGCCTCCTGTTCAAATCCACATAGTGAGCCCTATACTTTTGGACTCATCTAATTGGAACCTGTAGTAGTGCTTGAGGCCACATAGGCTGATCTTTCTAGGCAACCTAGGGACAACAATAGGTAGAAAAGTAATTTGGGAAACATGTAACAATATTAGTTAATGGCAACCATGCCTATACCTAATATAAGGATTCTGTATTCTCTGTATTTATCTACTCTAGCACTTGATGTTACTTTGAGTATTTACTTTGTTGCTTTATTTTTTAAGTTGTGGCACTTAACAAGCATTATGAGGTTGTGCAAAGGTCTCTGTGGTCTTAAAATTTCTTCCAGGCCCTATGGGATTGGAAGTGGCACTTTGTGACAGACATCATTCATCTTTCCTCTACCTCCAATCCAATGCCTACAGTATAGGGTGGGTCCTGGGGATTGACCAGAAAAACTACAATAGGGAAAAGTCCCATTCTACTTGAGGGACCCTGACAGGGGAGATTATCGCTCCATCATTCTAGTCAGATTAGCCCCCAAGAATGTGTTGGTTCATGGAGGCAGTTCTGACTTTAGGCATGGATGAGTACAAGAGTCCAAAATAGGTCATTATGGCTCAGTCTTGCCCTCCAACAGCTCTTACTTTTGTTTTGGCTTTAATCTAATAAGTAGGATCTCTCCAGAGTATGCATAGAGCTCTTATAACTCAAGATCACCCAATTTTAAAATGGTCAAAGGATTGAATAGACATTTCTCCAAGGAAATACAAATAGCCACCAAGCAAATGAGGAGATGCTCAACATCATTAGTTATTAGAAAAAAGCAAATCACAGGCTCCTGGGTGGTTCAGTCATTAAATGTCTGCCTTTGGCTCAAGTCATGATCACGGGGTCCTGGGATTGATCCCCACGTCAGGCTCTCTGCTCAGTGGGAGGGATTTGCGTATTTTCTCTCTCCCACTTCCCCTGCTTGTGTTCCCTCTCACTGTGTCTCTCTCTCTGTCAAATAAATAAATAATAAATTAAATTTTAAAAATGCAAATCAGAACCACAATGAGATACCACTTTTATACCAACCAGGCATCTATAATTGTGAACAAAACAAGACCAAAAAGTTGGTGAGGATGTGGAGAAATTGGAACTCTCATATATTGCTAATGGGAATATAAAAAAGTGTAGCCACTTACGAAAACAATTTGGCAATTCCTCAAAAAGTTAAGCTTGGTTATGCTAATGA
The DNA here is from genome assembly GCF_963455335.1 of Martes martes. Lineage (NCBI taxonomy): Eukaryota > Metazoa > Chordata > Mammalia > Carnivora > Mustelidae > Martes > Martes martes. The sequence goes on along the minus strand of NC_137895.1, from coordinate 47,468,398 downwards.
TTCAGTAATTCTGCTAGGTGTGTGCCCAAGGGAAATGAAAACTTGTTCATATAGAAACTTGCACTTGAATGTTCATGGCACAATTGTGTATAATGGCCAAAAAAGGAAACAACCCAAATACCCAAATATCCATCAACTGATGAATGAATAAATAAAATGTGGTATATCTACACAATGGAATATTATTCAGCCAGAAGGAAGGAAGTACTGATTCTGCAGCACCATGAATGAACCTTAAAAACATGCTAAGTGAAAGAAGTCAGACACCAAAGCCACATATTGTATGATTCCATTTGTATGAAATTGCCAGAATACCCAAATCTTTAAAAACAAAGTTTATCAGTTGTTGCCAGCAAATGGAGAGAAGGGGATTTCTATTTGGGGTGATAAAATGTTCTGGAATTAGTGGTGATGATTGCACAATCTTGTGAATACATAAAAACACTGAATTGTACATTCTCAAAATGGTTTAAATGAACACTGTAAATTTGATCTCAAATTTTAAACATTTAAGTGGCAAATTTTGTCTAGAGTTATACAGACTTTAAAAACATTCTACAAGCTCTTGATTTCTATATCTCCATTCGTCTACATGTAGAAGGGAATATATATTTACCAAGGATTAATTCATTGAGCTAAAGACTAAAAAGAAACACAGCTAATGAGGCAGCTCACTTTTTACAAGAAGATCAAAACATAAGTTTCATTTTTCTACATAGTGGTAAATAGTGTTGCTATCCAAATTTTACACATAGGAAACTAAGGGACTATAGCTAGATGTTGGGTCAACCAACAGTGTGACTCAAATTAGTAATGGGTCTTTCTGCCTCAAGAAAGAAAGACTTAATTTTTATGTTCAAAGCATTAGCATTTTTAATTATTGTTCATCCCTAAATACTTCTCAAATCTCCTTTCTTTGACTAATTGGATTAATTTAAGACAATCAAATGGGAACATCAGGTGGCAAGAATGCAAAGTGTTGAGATAAGAATCTGGCTAGTTATTAGCAACATTTTAAAAAACTAGGGCGATAAGTTCTATTGGCTGGAATATTAAAGAATAGATAATTGGAATCTCATGTAGAAGACATTTCAGGTACCTGTTCCTAAGCATTATCCCTAATATCAGCAGGGTGTTTTTTAATCTTAAATAGTAATAGACTTTAAATTCTTGAGATTGAAACCAAAGAATGAGATCATGCAGGTATCAGCTAGAGAGAACATGAGTAAATATTTTTTGGAATTGGAAAAAACTGTTAAAGCCCAGAGGGAAACTCAGAAATCAAAAAATTCTAGATCTCAGATGGAATGAGTTTGGGAATCTCTTGGGATTTGCTTTAAAATAATCTGGGAATAATAGATGGGAATAATCTAGGGAATAATCTATGGGAGAAGGTAGGGGGAATAGGGCATATAGATGAAACATGATTAACCATATACTGATAGTTTTTGAAGCTGAGCAGTAGGAATTCTTCTTTCTACTTTTGTATATGCTTGAAACTTTCCATAATAAAATTTTTTAACACCAGATAGAAGAAACTATTAAAGTTCTACTTTTCTTCTTCCTGAAGTCAAGAACTGATAAAGAGTAAGTCATTTTAATCATAACACACACTCAGAAGATGACAGTAGCTTCCAGTTGCATAGTTTACATTTTTACTTCTGTATCTCTTATTTTAATAATTCTAGCAGATTCTTCACTATTGATTGGATATGATAAAAGTCTGGAAGGATGAGGGTGCCTGGATGGCTCCATCAGTTAAGTGTCTGACCTTTGATTTTGTTTTTGGTCATGAGATGGGGCCCCAGGAGGGGCTCCACGCTGGGGGTGAAGCCTGCTTGAGATTCTTTCTCTGCTTCTCCCTTTCCCCCCCATAAAAAGAAAAAAAAATTCTGGAAGGAAGGATGGGAGGAAGAATTATAGGCACTGTTGCTATCTACATTATGTATGTTTGAATTTTTGCAGTAAGAGTGCATTTCATTTGAGTGAAAAAAATAACAAAATAGTTTAAATGAAAAGGAAGAATAGATGTCGTGATTATCAGAATATTGCCTCCTGTGAGCCAGATCATTATAAAGTGTCATGTGACAGTTCAGAGAAATGAAACATGACTTGTGAATTATTAGAGAAGCTGATGAACCAGAACTTCAGAAACTACTGGAGGGACTCCGGTAAGCATCATCCCTTGAACTGGGATAAATAACATCATGAACTCTCTGGTCTGGCTTTTTAATTATTTGTAGTTTTTTAAAACTATTTGTAGCTGTTTTTTCATTAATTGGCCACCTAGATTTCTATAGCTTTGTATAATATGCCCCATGATATTGCTAACTCCGGGTAGCCTCCCCTTCACCCACCCCAGTCTTGTTTACTTTCCCACTTTCACTGGCTACGCAGCCTGGCTTCCCTGCTCTCTCTATCCTCTAGGAGGCTTCATTGCTCTTCAGTAATTCTTTTTTTTTTTTTTTAAAGATTTTATTTATTTATTTGACAGGCAGAGATCACAAGTAGACAGAGAGGCAGGCAGAGAGGGAGGAGGAAGCAGGCTCCCTGCTGAGCAGAGAGGCCCATGCGGGGCTAGATCCCAGGACCCTGGGATCATGACCTGAGCCAAAGGCAGAGGCTTTAACCCACTGAGCCACCCAGGCGCCCCTGCTCTTCAGTAATTCTTTAGTCTACCCTTAGTGAATTCATCATTGCTGTTTGAAAATTTCCAGTGAACTGAATCACCACTCCCCTTATTTCACTAAATAAGAGTCATAAAATTAGAAAGGAGTTGAGAGAATATCTGACTCAATTCCTTCATTTGATGAGGGAATACAGTCTCGCAGGAATTAAATGGCTTTCAAAGTCACACAATCTTTTGGGGCCAGAGATAGAACTTGAATTCAGCATTTCCTGACTGAGCAGCCATAGTACTAGAGCACCAGAGTACAGCTCCATCAAGGCTTACACAAGATTGTATGAATTGGCAGTCACCCTGAAATTTGCCAAGAATGAAGGAGGGATGTACTGCTACTGATTCAGTCAAATCCCTATCATCAAAACTTTGGTTTATTCTCCTTTCAGCTAATCTGGTCAAATCATGGTCTCAAAATTAATGAGAATTGTCATCCCTACTTGGTTTAATTACATGCATGAATTGAATCCACAATTCTATTTACTCTTATTGTGCACATCAGCAGATGACCTCAGTTCTTACATCATTGAGATCACTGATGCCATTCAAATTGACCCTGCTCACTTCCACCCAGCCAAATTTCCTCTTTGTTCTTACCAAATCCTGCTTTCTTTCATCCCCCTAATATTGTTTCCATCTGTAGTTTTGATTCCAATCTATACTACCTACTGCTGCAAATTTATAATTGGGGAAAAATTGCTTCACTCTCCTGAGCCTCCATTTGTTTTAGTGAATGTGAATATACTACCCGCCTCAGAGAATTCTGTTTAAGGGAAAATGAAATAACATATGTAAAAGCACTTTGAATGGTAAGAATAAAGAATAATAATTCTAGCTAGCTGTTTGTAAACGTTTTCAACAAAATACAAACTGAACCCAGCAACATACAGAAAGGATTAAGTGATCTCATGATCAAGTGGGCTTTACACCAGGAATACAAGGTTGGTTCAACATGTAAAAACCACTCTGTGTTACAGGCTGTTATGGGTTGAATGGTGTCTCCTCAAAATTCATATCCTAAATTTCAAAATCCTAACCCCCAGTACCTCAGAATATGACTATATTTGGAGATAGGGCCTTTAATGGGGTAATGAAGTTAAAATCAGTAAATATGACTGGGTCCTTATAAAAATATTAGGAAGACCATACAAAGACACAGGTAGAAGATAGCCATCTAGGAGTCATGGAGAAAGGCCTCAGAAGAAACCAATCCTGCTGACACTTTGCAGTGAGACTTCCAGCTTCTAAAATTGTGAGAAAAATTTATGTTGTTTAAGACACCCAGCCTATGGTGCTTTGTTATAGCAAGGAAACTAATAAATACACCATATTAAAAGAATAAAGGACAAAAGTTACATGAACATCTCAATAGATGCAGAAAAAAAAAAAAACACTTGACAAAATCCTACATCTTCTTATAATAGAAACACTCAACAAACTAGGAATATAAAGGAACTTCCTTAACCTGATAAAAGCACTTATGTAAAACTCATAGTGTGAACATTATACATAATGGATGCTTTTCCTGTAACATTAGGAACAAGGCAAGGATGGTTGACCACATCTACTCAACATCTTGCTGGAGTTTCTAGCCAGGGCAACTAGGCAAGAAAAAGAAATAAAAGGCATCCAGATTGGAAAGGAGGAAGTAAAACTATCTCTATTTGCAGAGAACATGATCTTGTACCTAGGAAAATCCTAAGAAACATACACACATACAAACTACTGGAGCTAATAAATGGGTCTAGTACGGTTGCAGGATGCAGGATCAATACACAAAAGTCAGTTATATTTCTATACACTAGCAATGAACTGCAAATAAAGTTAAAACAATTTTATTTATGACAGCATCAAAAAGAATATTTAGGAATATTCCTAAATATTTAGGAATATGACACCTAAAGTTCAAGCAACCCAAGAAAAATAGATAAATTGGACTTCATCATTGAAAATTTATGCTTCAAAAATCATTATCAAGAAAGTGAAAGGATGATTCACAGAACGGGAGAAAATATTTGCAAATCATACGTCTGAAAAGAGGTTAGTATCCAGAACATCTTAGAACTCAATAATAAAAAGAATTAAAAATTGGGCAAAAGATTTTAATTTCTCCATTTCTCCAAAGAAGAATTTTAAGTGGACAACAAGCACATGAAAAGATACTCAACATCATTTGTTATTAGGAAAATGCAAATCAGAACCATTAATGAGATACCATTCACTGGGATGACTATAATAAAAGAAAGAGACAATAACAAGGGTTTACAAGGATGTGGAGAAATTGAAACTCTTGTACATTGTTGTTGGGAATGTAAATCAACATAGCTGCTGATGAAAATAGCTTGGGAGTTCCTTAAAAAATTAAACATAGGGATGCCTGGGTGGCTCAGTGGGTTAAGCGTCTGCCTTCGGCTCAGGTCATGATCCCAGGGTCCTGGGATCGAGTCCCGCATTGGGCTCCTTGTCCAGCAGGGAGCCTGCTTCTCTCTCTGCCTCTGCCTGCCACTCTGCCTGCTTGTGCTCTCTCTCTGACAAATAAATAAATAACATCTTAAAAAAATAATCTTAAAAAAATTTTTAAAAAGTTAAACATAGGGGTGCCTGGCTACCTCAGTTGGTGGAACATGCAGCTTTTGATTTCAGAGTCATGAGTTCGAGCCCCACAGTGGGTGTAGAGATTGCTTAAATAAATTAAAAAGAAAAAGTTAAACATAGAGCTACTATGTGACCTAGCAGTTCTATTTCTAGGTATATACCTAAGAAAATTGAAAACATACGTCCAAACAAAAACTTGTACATGAATATTTGTAGCAGCATTATTCAGAATAGCCAAAAGGAGAAAAATTCCAAATGTCCATCAGCTAATGAATGGATAAATCAGATGTGGTATATCAGTACAATGGATTATTTGGCAATAAAAGTGAATGAAGCGCTACAGTATGTTACAATATGAGTAAACCTTGTAAACAGGCTAAATGAAAGATACCAGACACAAAAGGCCATATGTTGTATCATTCAACATATATGAAATGTACAGAATAGGCAAATCCACAGAGATAGAAAGTGATTAGGGTTTGGGGCGCCTGGCTGGCTCAGTCAGTAGGGCATGTGACTTCATTTAGGGATCGTGAGTTGAAGCCCCACATTCAGCATAGAGCCTACTTAAAAAATTAAATTAAATTTTTAAAAAAGTGATTAGGGCTTACCAGGGGTTGGGGGTGGTGTGGGGAGTAAATGGTACAGGATTTCTTTTTGGAGTGATGAAAATGTTCCGGCACTGGATTGCAGTGATGCTTGCACAACCTTGTGAATATACTAAAAAGTCACCGACTTGTACACTTTATGGTATGTGAATTACACTTTAATTTAAAAAAGATATCATTTACTGAATACTAAATGGCCCCAAACTTGGCTAAAGACAACCCATTGAATGGGATTAATATTATTATCCCCACTTAATGAATAAGAAAACTGAGGTTCAAGGAGATTAAGGGCTTTGCCCAAGGACACATACTAGGAAGCACTTGAGCTGAGCAGACTCAAGTCTAACTCGAAAACCCCAGTGCTTAATCACTCCCAGCACAGAGCTATCCTGGTCTAAAATCATTAATATTCCCATCACATGTCTGATAATGCCCAAATATTTGTGTGTATGTAAACAACAGTTATATATGCCATATTTTTATAGTAATATATATATAGTATGCATATATGCCTAACAGAATACATAAATATAGTATATAATACATGTAATATATAGTAATATAGATCTAAGAGGTGCCATCTGACTCTTGATTTCGGCTCAGATCATGATCTTAGAGTTGTGAGATCGAGCCCCGTGTTCAGCTCCTCGCTGCCTTGGAGCCTGCTTGATGTTCTCTCTCCTTCTCCTTTTGCCCCTCCCCACCCTCTTTAAATTAAAAAAAAAAAAGATATGGGTGTATTATAGCTATATGTATTACCCACAAATCAATAAAAACATCAACTCAAAAGAAAAATGGACAAAGAATATGACTAATTCACAAAAGAAAAAATACAAATAGTGGTCAATAAATATTTGAAAAGATCTGTGAACTCACTAGTTATTGGGGAAATGCAAGTTAATACAAGACCATGTCTCCATTGTAGGGACAAAATTTAAAGGGTTCTAATAAACAGCATCACTGAGAGTGAAGGGGAATTGGTACTCCTACCCTGCTGGTGTGCATTAACATTGACAGTGATTTAATATTATCTATCAGAATTTTATATTTATCATTTAACCAAATAATTTCAGTGCTAGGAAGCACTTATTTGTACATGAGGATGTTCATTGCTTATTTGTAAGTGAAAAATTGGATCTAAATTAAATGTCTACCAATATGTATACAATTTTATGTAAATTCTTTAATGAATAAGAATTACTTTTGGAAGAAAGCACTGAAATTGGAGTGTTATTGGGGAGGATGAGCAAAGGGTTAACAAAACCTTTTTCCTTCACGCATGAGAATTTGACCCTTGGTTTCTTAGCCAAATCGATAAAGATAGAGTGTCCACCCTGCTCTTAGTCAACACTGCACATGGGAAAAGTGATCTCTGTTTGGTAAATGACATCTGGAGTGAGAGAGCTATCAGTCTGCGGCAGGAAGTCCATCTTTGGACTTCCTGAGTGCTGTGACTGGTAATTATTGTGTCTCTCACAGAAAGCCTAGAAGCTATACCTATGAGGAGCGAGGCCTGTAAGCTAAGGCAGCTTCTGTGCTTGTCAGATGGGCACTTTGCTTCCTTGGACCTAAGCTGCATGCTCAGTGGACTGCTGCATGGACTCCTGGGAGGGCTGGCCCACACCCTGATGGTGGTCTGTGGTTCCTGTGCCTTTGGAGGGTCGAAGTGTGATCTATCATAGAGTTGTGAGTCAAGGTGTCATTGAACCGAAGATCTTCCCTGTCAGGCAGAGTCAGAAGGTTTCCACGGCAAAATGAAAACAAAGTTGTAAGTTAAAAAACTAGTTTACAGGGACACCTGGGTGGCTCAGTCAGTTGTCTGTCTCCCTTTGGCTCAGGTCATGATCTCAGGGTTCTGGAATCGAGCCCCACATCGGGCTCCCTGTTCAGCAAAGAGCCTGCTTCTCCCTCTACCTCTGCGCTGCACCCTTCCCCCGACTTGAGCTCTCTCACTCTTGCTCTCTCTCAAATAAATTAATAACAAAATTAGTTTACATACACCCTCCATTTCAGCCAGCAGAATCTTCATGCTACTCCTTAAATACACCCTGCCTTCTCCTGCTCATACACCTTCTGTCTTCTTCCTTTGTTAAAATGTTGCTTTTCTTCCAGGCCCCAATTTCCCTTTCCCCACTCCCAAGTAAGCTCATTTCCTCGAAACTACCATAGTACCTTGCTTCTTCTCTTCCGGTTGTAGTTCGTCCTGCTGTGAGAAAACTATGATACGTTTCTATTGCCATCCTTCAGATTTTCTTCAGTCTTGGCAAAAGAGGGGAAGTTAGTTTTGTAGTATGTAAAGTGTTTGGCATGCCTAGCACATAGGAAGTGGTCAATAAACAGTCACTGGCACTTTAGTGTTCTCTGTCCCTTGGCCTTTAGTATCTGCACTAGGTCTAGCCCATGGTGAGGCACAATTCTAGTTGCAGATCTTGGCTTTTCCTTCATCGAGTCTAGCCTGTCCCAGGACTGGGCACACGGTCTTGTCCAGCTGTGTCCTAAGATATCATAAGCACGAAGTCGAAAGTGAAAACTGAGTTTGGCCTGAAATGTGCAAAATTCATATGGGTCTAATTATGACAACACTGTTCATTCATACTTAAGACTATAGGAAATTTAGGGGTGCCTGTCTGGCTCAGTCCGTGGAGCACGTGACTCCTGATCTCGGGGTTGAGTGTCCGAGCCCAAATTTGGGTGTAGAGATTACTACAAAAAAAATAAATAAGGGACACCTGGGTGACACAGTTGGTTAAGCGTCTGCCTTCGGCTCAGGTCATGATCCCAGGACCCTGGGATAGAGCCCCACATCAGGCTCCCTCCTAGGCGGGAAGCCTGCTTCTCCCTCTCCCACTCCCCCTGCTTGTGTTCCTGCTCTTGCTGTCTCTCTCTCTGCGTCAAATAAATAAAATCTTTAAATAAATAAATAAACTTAAAATAATAATAATAATAAAAGCGGTGCCTGGGTGGCTGAGTCGGTTGAGCATCTGGCTCTTGATTTCAGCTCAGGTCATCTCAGGGTCGTGAGATTGAGCCCCATGTCAGTCTCCACACTCAGTGGAAAGCCTGCTTGAGATTCTTTCCCTCTGCCCCATCCCCAGCTCAGGCAGGCTCTCTCTCAAATAAATAAATCTTTTAATATTAATAATAATAATAATAATAATAATAATAAACGAGAGGGGAAAGAAGACTTAAGGGAATTTGACAAATTTATAGTATGTTTTTGTTGAGTTTGGTGACCCGAACTAAGCTATTTTTGTATCCTGGAGCGTAACCTATCCAGTCTTTTAGAGTAGGGGTCTGTCTGTCATCTTCCAGAAGGGCCAGAGAATGTTTTAGGCTTCATGAGGTTATACATTCTCTGTCACTGCTCCTCACTTGTGCTACTGCAGCAGGAAAGCAGCTGTGTACTAATGCAAACTGAGATTTGAAGGTCCTATAATTTCCACATCACACAATTGTTTCTTTCATTTGATTTTTTTTTTTTTTTAAGCATTAAGAATGTCAGGAAACATCCTTAGTTCACAGGCCCTGAGAAAACACAGGAGGGCCAGATGCAGCCCCGGAGCCCTAGTCTGCTGGTCTTCTGTTTCCAAAACTAGGTTAGGACTATACAAGAATCGCCAACCCCAAGAGGGAGCTCTAGGATTTGCTCTGTGAATTCAGCATAGCAACCTCAGTTTGGGCCTCTGTAAAGGTCCCTGAGCTGACTAGGTTAGTCCAAGTTACTCTGTACAAAAGAGCTTTGCAGGAGAACCATGAAGCACAAGGACACACTGATTTATTTCTTCTATTTAATCACATGAAGGCTTGTCACGTCCCTGTTTCATGAGTGGCTGCAAAAGCATTAAATCATGAGGAGTTCATTTCCTAACCTCCTAAACTTACTGCAATTTGGTTTCTTCCTTCACGCTGATGGCCACATCATCTGAGACCTTGGGGTCATATCCAAGTGGGCATGTTCAGGGTTTATCTTATCTAACTGAATTGATCACTTTCTTTTCCTTGAAACCTCTCTTTCTTCTCTGCCTTCCTCTCTCCATGATCTTTTTCTGTTTGTTTTCTCACCGGTCCTTCTGGCCAATTTTTCTCAGTCTCTTTTAGTATTCCCTCTTTCCCTCTGTTTATCCTGTAAATATTTTTTTATTTTCTAGAGTTCTATCTTAAACCAGCATTTTTTTTCTTACTTACGAATGGCTGCAAATACTGTTTTTATGCTTATTGTCCCAAGCCTAGATTTCCAGTCCAAATTCCCATGCTGAACTCTGTACATTCATCCACCTCCTAGACAATATATTTAGATGTTCTGTGGGCATCTCAATTGAACACGTCCAAAACCTAAGTTATTGTCTTCTGTTCCGATCTTTTCCCCATCACCAACCCCCTACCTTGGTAGATGGCATCAATACCAGTCCAGTCTGCCATATTGTCAACAATATACAGGATCTCATCAACTGAGGCTCCTCTGGTGAGAGTTACAGTCTCTATTCACAGAGGTGAATCATGTGGCCTTCCTCCTGCACCCCAAAGATGATTGGATTTGGGGGGACACTTAACCCAATCTGGATCAATCAGATTATCTCCTGGGATTATTCTCAGCCATTGTGGGAGCTGAGTGCATGGAGAATAGAAAATTGGTCTGTACCGAGGGATTGAAGTTGAAAAGGGAGAGTTGAAGAAATGGTTGGAGTAATCTTGACTCTGCCCCCACAACTTCCCAGCCGCCTGTGTCTTGACTGCAGGGCAGCCTGTGTCCTTGAATCACCACCCTCTGATAAAAAATAGCTGGCCTCTTAATGTTTGTAATCAATTACTGTATTAAATTTTCTCTACTGAGTTATCTAACATGAATTTTGTGTTCCTGGCTGGACCCTGACTGATGTAAATATCTTTGCAAATGAGCACAGAGGTTGACATCATTTATTTTAAGAGCTGCTTATGTTTCACTGTACAAATTTCCACCGTTTGTTTCATCGTTTGGCTATTGATGAAAACTTGTTTCCAAGTTTTTTGCTACTGCAGTTAGTGCTGTAATGAACATCTTTGCATATATATGTATTTCTATAGGACAAAGTAAAATTGCCAGAAGTAATATTGCTAGGTCATAAAGGGAAATATGTATTTTTTAATTTTAGTGATATTCCCAAATTTCTGCCAAAAGTTTGTACCAATTTATATTACCAACAGTTGTGCATTAGAGTGCCTCTGTACCCTATCCCCTGCCCCCAACTCTTGGCTGATCTCACAGGTGAAAAATATTCCATTGTTTTGATTTGCATTTCTTTGCATTCTGAATGAGAATAAGTAACTTTTCATACATTTATTGGTCATTTGCATTTCTTTTCCTGTGAACTGCCAGGTAACAGGTTTTATTTTTTGCTTTTTTTATTTCTACTATTATATAACATGAACTTTATCTAGAACAATAATAAAAAACATCACTGATAAAGACTGCATATTATTCCATTCTGACTATACCATAATTATTCTTTTACTATGGGATATTTAGATTGTTTCCAATTTTTTTTCATAAAATTTACAAATTCTTAGATAAGGAATTATCAGGACATGAGGGTGTGTGTGTGTGTGGGGGTGTGTGTGTGTTGTGTTTAAGGCTTCTGATACACACTGCCAGGTTACCCAATGAAAAGTTCATCCCAGTTTGTGTTTCCATCAGCAGACTATGAGGGTGTTCATACATAAATATGAATTTGTTCATAAATATAATATAATTGTGTTCATACACAAATACACAAAAGTATCCAGCCAAGAGGTCATTTCCGGAGTTTGTATCATGGACTCTGCACATGCAAGATGATCGATCGCCTGACTTGGGGCCTGCATAGTCAGTCTCCAGAACTGCACATTGAAGCTGCTCAGGTCTCCAGCATGAGCAGTTTCCTTTATCCACCATGGTGGAGTCAAAACTCCAGACTGGTCCTTTTCAATATGTTCTCATTCATTACAAAACTATTTGTTGAGCACGTATTGTGCTGCGAGGGTTTTTCTTGTCCTGGAGGTCTCCCATCAAATAGGGTGAGAGCCATAGTTACACGTAATTAGAAATACTGTGTATTTAGAAAACGCTTGGGTTTTGGAGAAGACCCAATCTTAGACTTGTGTGGATTTGGGTAGGGTGCTTAATTTCTCTGAGCGTCAGTTTTTCTCTTGCATACAAATGAGATTATGAAACTGCTATCAGACGACTGACTTAAACAGCCTGAGTGCCTGGCACATGTAGGTGTTAGCATAGGAATTAAATGTGTGGGCTCTGGAATTGGGCTACATGGATTTAATCACGGCTCCGTTGCTTAATGGCTCTGTGACCACAGGCAAATTACATAACCTCTCTGTGTCTTCTTTCCTTAATTTAAAGTGGGTATATGGGCACCTGGGTGGCTCAGTTGGTTGAACATCTACCTTTGGACCAAGTCATGATCCCAGGGTCCTGGAATCGAGCCCTGCATCAGGCTGCCTGCTTAGTGGGGAGCCTGCTTCTCCCTCTCCTGCTCCCCCTGCTTGTGTTCTCTCTCTCTCTGTGCAAATGAATAAACAAAAATAAAATAAATAAGTAAAGTATGCATAGACATTCTTCATACTGTTGTTGAGAAGATCAAATGAGATGATATATGTAAAGTACTTAGCATAGTGCCTACAGTCTAGTAAATGCTCAGTTAATATGAGTTGTTTTAAAACAGCTTTATGGAAGTACAATTTACATAGAGGCATACTTTTATTGTGCCTCAGTTTATTGCACTTCATAGATACTGCATTCTTACAAGTTGAAAGTTTAAGACATTAGTGGGAGGAAGTAACTGCAGTTGTGATGGAAATAGCAAGGGAATTAGGATTGGAAGTAGAGCCTGAGGGGGCACCTGGGTGCTCAGTGGCCTCTTGATTTCAGCGCAGGTCATGACCTTAGGGTCGGGAGATGGAGCCCCACATCGGGCTCCACACAAAGTGGGGAGTCTGCTTGGGATTCTCTTTCTCCTTTTCCTTCTGCCCCTCCCCACTCCCAAATAAATAAGTAAATCTTAAAAAAAAAAAAAAAAGAAAGAAAGACACAGTGGAGCCTGAAGATGGGACGGAATTGCTGCAACCTCATGATAAAGTTGAACAAAGGAAGAGTTTGCTTCTTATGGGTGAGGAAAGAAAGTGGTCTCTTTAGGTGGAATCTTGTCCTGGTGAAGATGTCTTGTCGAAATGACAACAAAGGATATAGATTATTAAATAAAATTGTTGATAAAGCAGAAGCAAGTTTTAAGAGGACTGACTCCAATTTGAAGGAAGTTCTGTGGGTAAAATGCTGTCAAACAGCATCACATGCTACAGAGAAATCATTCGTGAAAGGAAAAATCGATTGATGTGGCAGACTTCATTGGGGTCTTAGTTTAAGAAATCGCCACAGCCGCCCACCCTCAGCAATGGCCACCCTAATCAGTCAGCAGCCATCAACACAGAGGCAAGACGCTGCTTAAGCAAAAAGATTATAACTCACTGGAAGCATTTTTTAGCAATATTTTAAAATTAAGGTATGTACATTGATTTTTTTTAGACATGATACTATTACACACTTAATAGTCTACAGTATAGTGTAAACACAACTTTTATGTGCACTGGAAAACCAAAAAATTCATTTGACTTGCTTTATTGTCATACTCGCTTTATTCCAGTGTTCTGGAACCAAACCTACATTATCTCCGAGGTATGCTTGTAGTGTTAAGGGCTGAATTGTGTACCCTCCCAAATTCCTATGTCAAAGTTCTAACCCCTGGTATAGAATAGGACTGCATATAGATGTGGTGCCCCGGTGGCTCAGTCGTTTAGCATCTGCCTTCAGCTCAGGTCATGATCCCAGGGTCCTGGAATTGAGCTCCCCCGTGCATGGGGCTCCCTAATCAGCAGGGAGCCTGCTTCTCCCTCTCCCTCTGCCTGCCACTCCTCTTGCTTGTGTGCTCTCTCTCTCTGTCAAAGGAATAAATAGAAAATCTTAGGAAAAAAAAAAAAGAACTAGATTTAGAGATAAGATCTTTAGAGATAAGATTTAGAGATAAGATCTTTCAAGTTGTAATTAAATTAAAAAGAGGCCATTAAGGTAGACCCTAATCCAATGTGACCAGTGTTCTTGTCAGCAGAGGATATTTGGACACACACATGGATGGAGGGAAGATGATATGAAGCTAAAGGGAGAAGATGACCACCTACAGGCCATGGAGAAAAGCCTAGAACAGATCCCTCCCTCACAGCCCTTGAAAGGAACCGACCGTGCCCACACCTTGATCTCAGACTTCCAGCCTCCACCTGTGAGAGAATACACTTGTGTTATTTCAGCCACCCAGTCTGTGGTGCTTTGTTACAGCGCCCCTATCATAAAATTCACCTATTTTTGTGTATAATTCAGTGATTTTTAGTAAATCAACAGAGTTCTGCAATCTAATACTAGAACATTTTCTTCACTCCTAGAAGAAACCCTTCCCCCATTTGCATTTACTCCCCATTCCCACCTTCAGGCCCAGATGACCACTAATTTTCTGTCGATATGAATTCTCTGGTCATACACATCATCTCCAACAATTAGGAAATCTTACATGTCAAGAGCCCACACATTTATATTCTGATTTTCTGTTTGTTCAAACATCTATTGAGTTTACATGGGTTGCCTGTAACTTCTACACAGTCAAATGATAATAAATTATCCTTTATTGTAATATTAGGAAGATGAAAAATATTCCATGGAATTACAGAACTGTTGGTATGGGATTGAAATATTCAGTCAAAATGACCAGCGTGATCATAAATTCAGAAATTATTGCTTATTTTTAGCGGTCATAAGGAAAAAATAAAGACTCAGGGGAGAGTGCCCTCTTGGAGTGCAGGAGGATAGAGCTCCCAGGCAGAGTTGCAGTAGAACCGATGATGAGATCCGCTTCCCATGATGAGACCTGAACTGACAAGCTACAGCTGCTCAGGCCCATCTGGTAACTAATCGGGACATCCCATCAAGACCACACGTGCAGGGCCCACCAGGACAGCAGAGCACCCCTACTGCCAAACGCAGTGTCCAGACTGCACGTAGAAGGGGCTTTGTACAAGAACCCTTGTCAAAACTACCACTGGAGAAGTCTAGGCTTTTCTCACCCAGAAGACTTGGCCCCTCTGTTCACCTTATCAACCCAGAATAACTATACACTGAAACTATGGATCGTGGTACTGATAAGTATCTGATAAGTATCTATGTGACCATTTATTCAAGAATATTAATCAAGTGCCTTCTGTGTGCCAGATATGTCTCTAAGCCCTTGGGAATCTATCTGTGCGTCAACAAAGGTCCCTAGGCTGGTGGCCTCAGCATTTGAGAGGAGAAAGCCAGCAAATGAACACTAAACAGAGTCAGAATAAAGAAGTTAACTCAAGTGTGAGGTCGGAAGGTATGAAGTTAAAATTAAAGCGATGGAAAGGGGTTGGGAGCACTAGGGGTGAGCATAGACAAGAATGCGACTTTATTCTTTTACTTTTTTTCCCAAGCCACTTTACTGATGTGTGGCTGACATACAAAAAGCTGTACGTATTTAATGTATCAACGTGGTGAGTTCGAAGATACATATACAGCAGAGAAATCCTCACCACTCTGTGTGCCTTAAATGGACCCATCCCCTCCGAAAGCTTCCTCCTGCCCTCTTTATTATTCTTTTCTTTTGTCAGGAGGTTGCAATTTTAAATAGGGTGATCTATGTCAGCCTTATTGAGAAGGTGGCATTAGAGCAAGACATAAAGGAGGGGATGGAATTAGTTAGCAATTCTCTCTGTGGTGCAGGCAGAAGGAACAGCCTTCTCTCTAAGGCAAAAGCAGTTCCTGGCGTGTTTAAGGAGCACCCAACAGGCCACCGAGGCTGGAATGGAGTGTTCAAGGGAAGAGTAGCGGAAGGTGAGCACTTTTTGTGAGGACTTCAGTTGTTGTTCCAAGTGAGGTGGGAAAACAGAAGAGCAGGGTCATCAGAATGAAGTTTGGAAAGACCCTGTGGATGGACCGGAGGGGAGCAAAGATAGATGCAGGAGTATAGATTAGGAGCCTGTTTCACAATCCAGATAAGACATGGTGGTGGCTGAGACCAGGAGCAGGAGCAGTGGACATGCTGTATGTGCAACTGGAGATTCATTTATCCAGCAAGTAATTCACAGGCACGGTACGTGTGCTGGGATGCTGTGGTGACCAGCCTATGACAGTCCTTCCCCTATTACTGTAGATGATGGTTATAGTTACCATGGATAGAAGGCTTGCTACAAGATGGGTTGGCTGTAAGAGGTAGAAAGGTGTTTTCTCAGTGAACCTGGATCTACTTTTATTTATTTAAAGATTTTATTTATTTATTTGACAGACAGAGATCACAAGCAGGCAGAGAGGCAGGCAGAGAGAGAGAGAGGAGAAAGCAGTCTCCCTGCCAAGCAGAGAGCCCGATGCGGGGCTCGATCCCAGGACTCTGAGACCATGACCGGAGCCGAAGGCAGAGGCTTAACCCACTGAGCCACCCAGGCGCCCCGTGGATCTACTTTTAAAAACTCAGGTGCCACTCTTGTCCCCATTAAAGGGGAGGAAGGTCAAACCCTGAGAGGGTTAGTGAGTAGCACAACAGGCAAAGGCAGAATTCAAGTATAGTCGGTTGTGTTCCAGAATGCCTCCCTTAAAGATGGCAGTCATGGCAGGGTTATAATAGGACGGTTTGGGAGGGAGGGGATGACTTTGAAGCTGGAGTTTTGTTTTGTTTTTTAAAGATTTTTATTTATTTATTTGAGAGAGAGCAGAGTGAGAGAGAGAATGGAGGGAGAGGGAGAAGCAGAGTCCCCGCTGAGCAGGAAGCCCGATGTGGGGCTTGAGCCCAGGACCCCGGGATCATGACCTGAGACAGAGGCAGACACTCAAACAACTGAGCCACCCAGGGCACCTTGAAGCAAAGGATTAACAGTTTGCCAGGGGAAACGGTGCGTGTAGGGAGAGGAGAAAGCAGGGGTACGAAGGGGAGTGTTCAGGGTACAGGGAAGATCATGTACAAAGACAGACCTAGAAGACCTTGGAAAGACTGAAAAAAACTCCACCATGTTGTTGGATCCCCAAATGTGTGAGGGCTGGTAATACAGAATGAACCAGAAAAACAGACAGGGAATGCAGCTTTGGGTAAATGCATCTATGGGTCAATAATCTACTAATTGTGTTTTCTTTCTGGGATCTCATGTTGCAAATATATCAACTGGAAGAGAATGGATTTTGGAGTCAGAGAAGCAATGGCAGCCCAAGAGGCAGCTTGCAGTGGGAAGGCTAAAGCCCCAGATCTCCATCACCCCCCCATCCAACCCAAATAAATATGCTAACTAATACTAAGTAAAGCAATGGGCTAGCTATGCAAACACAGCTTCAGGAGAAGTCCTCTGCCCGCATTTCCAACTAACCCTTTCGGAACCTCCATTATAGATAAGACTAACTGAACCCTTTTCTACCATTTATTAGTTGAACATGAATTAGTTCACATCTATAAACTTCATTTATCTATTCTATAAAATTTACATAATATTACCCATCTCAGGATTATCATCACTCTAACTGAGCTCATACAAATTGCATATTTGACACTTCTATTCATTTGCAAAGTTCATATATCTAAATAACAATTCAACATTCTGATAAAGAATGCATTTTGATTATCCCACAAATTGGATAAATGATTCGGTTTTAAGTGATAGGAATAAATGTTTAGATCCACAAACTCCATCCACCTTAGTCCAGAACTTCCCATTTATTCCAAAATAAGATGGGAATTTCTTGGCATGTGATGTCTGGAAGGAGGGGAATGCACTGACTTGTCAAGCAGAAAATCCCCTGGACTTTGAGGGTAAGAGCTGGTCTGGCCCACTGAGAAGTGCACCTGACAAACTGGGGATTATCTGGGGCACTGTGGTTGATTTCATCAGTGGCATTGGGAATGAATTTGCACTGCCTTGCACTTAAACGACTCAGAAGAAATGTTGCTATAAATTGTTTTGTGAGACATGAACGACTGGGCAAGGAAGAAAGTCTTCCACAAAATACTGTAGTCATTGGGAGGACAAAACTCTGGGAAATTCACCCAGATTCTCATGGGATGCTGACAGATGTCTGCAAAGAACATAAGCAGAGCAGTTCAAAAGCCCTTTATCATGCATAGTGTGAGCCCATATGCATATGGAGCAGTATTTTGTCCTCAAAGCCAGGGGCCCTCAAACTTGTACCCCTCTATTAGGTTTTTTTTTGTTTTTTTTTTTTAAGATTCATTTATCCATTGTGGGGGAGGGGCATCAGGAGGAGGGGTAGAGAAAGTTTAGCAGAGCCCCAACTAGGAACCTAGCTCAACCCCATGACCCTGAAATCACGACCTGAGCCAAAACCAAGGGTTGCAAGCTCAACCGACTGCGCCACCCAGGGGCCCCTCTAGTATTCCTAACTTAAGTTGTTAAGTGGGCAAAGGTCCAGTGTACTCAGTGGTTCCAAATCAATATTTAGTCTCACAAAAGTATTTGGAGTTGGTCATGGACCCAGTGACGGTGACAGTTTCAAAGCAAGTATGGGTCCAAAAATGGGAAAGAAATATCCCTTTGGGCTTGGTACATCCATAAAAGCCAAGACTGTCTGTGTGTGGGGACAGGTGGAACAAAAGCATGTGTGCAGGAAGATGACTACGTGGGAAATGGACTCAGGGGAATCGTGTGTGAGGGCAATGCAGGGAGGGAGAGCGTGGGACGAGAACAGAGTAGAGGCCTGTCCACCAGGTCCCAGGCGGAAACAGCCGCCCTTCTTTAAATGTCACGTGCATCGCTGCCTGAAGGTGGCATCTCTCAGTCTGAAGGATTCCTATGAAGATTAAGAAGTCTTGAAATATATTTGTGGAAGGTCAGTTCACATCTGTTTTCTATTCACCCGTCACGTTCTGTCAGCACTTCTGAGAGAACAGAGCCATCACACCAGCCTTGGAAGCCAGAGGCCCCTGGATCCTCCAGGCCTAGCCTCTCCTGAGCCCATGGTCCCACCTCAAGTGGCAGAAGAGTAGAAAACACTGTCGCATCCCGTCTCCGTCTCTGCCACCCCCACTAACTCTTACCTGTACGCCGTGCTTCGGAGAGCAAATGGGTACAAAGAATTCAGCCTGCTTAGTTGTTCTCTTGCCCACGAAACAACACAGCAACAAACAACCTAGAGGCTCTTCTGTCCTCTGGAGTGTTTGATTTGTTATCTCACAAGCAGTAAAAAGAAATTCTCCTGTGTTTTATAATATTTACAGTCCTCTAGCTAGGGAACTGGAGTTTGCCCAGGAGGCGTAATGCAAAGTGATTGTCTGGCCCCAGGGAAAGCCCAGAATTCAGTAACACTCCTGTTGGCCTGGTGATGTTTATCAGAACGGTGAAGATTTCCAAATGGCGCTTATCAGTGTGTGAAGGCACTTATCACAAGTAAGGAAAGACTTCCATTGATTTGGTTCAAAGGGCAGCCCAAGACACACAGTGGGTCACATTCCCTGCCCAGCTCCCTGCAATCCTCCCACCACCGCTGGACGACCGCCCGGTTCCCCGGGTCTGGGTTTAAAATGACAAGTCGTCCGTGACAGTTCACTTTCCTCTCACTTGGAATGAAATGCTTAATTTCGATTGTAAGAATGCTGTTGGTGGGAAATGGATGGGTCCGTACCCACTTGTGTCAGGGCCAGATTTTCAAGATCTCAGCTGAATGTCTTCGAAGTTTCTGAGCAGAGGAGAAAGGATGACCAACTCCTAATGCATGAAGGCAGCATGGGCAGGAGGCCCAAACTCCTGTGACTGTAAACCCTTTGCTTTTCAAGTCTAATTCTCAGTGTTCTCCACTAGTGATCCTGCGATGTTTTAGGACTAGCTTTCAAAATGAAGAAATATTTAATGTTATTGATCACTACCCATGTGCTGTGTTTCTAGGACTGCTTATTTATTGGTGTTTCTGTGAAACAAAACAAAACATCAGCCATTTGTTATTGTGGAAACAGTCTCAGTGGAAATCACCAGGACTTAGTTTGATGTGGGCATTTTTGTTGATGCCTCCCCAGAAATGCTTGAGTTAATATTTTTACTAATAGGGAAAAAAAAAACCAACAGGAAAAGCTTTTGAAGCCAGATGTCTCTTTAAAAAACTGCTGATGGGGTATCTTTTCTCATGTCGAGGTTTCAGCGAAGGTGATCAAATAAAATCAGTCATACTTAAAGTTTCTGGCTTTTTTGTTTATCTCAGTCAAATAAAACTGTGTATTCTAGTGAAGCAACCAAAGGTCAAAGGCCAAAGGCCAAAGACAGATTCTGGTGATTGTCTTGTCTCAGGGAAGCCATTTTAGCAGTGACTTCAGCCTTGGCACGTGGTGATGCTGTTCAAGTCATGTTCAGAGAATGGAAGAGCTCCAGAACCTAAGTCAGTTTTGGACTGCAGACACTGTGCTTGCAATTTGTATAAGGTGCTTTTTACTGGTTTTCTGATCTGTACCAAATCTTGATTGCCAGCTATCTCTGCTAAATGTCAATAAGTAAATAACTGCTAGTCTAAAACACTCACCTGTCAACAAAGCGATGTATGTTTTGGAGAGAGTCAACAACCAAGAATTAAAGTGACTTCAGTTGGTTTTTCCCCACTTATTTCCCTTGGTAGAATCCATCCTTGTGTGGTAGTTAACTCTTGCTTCTTTGTTTCATACTAGACTAAAACCCAAGTAATCTAAATACGATGGGGCTAATCCCTCAACCTGGCTACTTGACCACCGTCATCATTGCCGGTAAATTTTAAGTATAGTTGACTTAAGTTTCACTTCAGTCCTTTCTCCCGCCCACCTCTCTGACCTTTCTTCCTTTAGTGCCCAAGTCAAGTGTCCCATCTTCTGAGCCCTAGCTTTCCCATTCTCAGTCAGTCCTTCGTGAATGAAATCCTCCCTTACTTTGCATGTTTCCCTACTGCTCAGCATACTTTACAGTCATGTGTTTATGTGTCATTCTCACCTGTTGAGAACCCCATCAGGGCAGGGTCTGTTCCACATCCATCTTTGTATGCCAGCACCTGGCTCCCTGTCTGGCATTATAGAAGACTTGTCTAAATACTTGTTGATTGAAAGGATGCCATGTGCTGGGCACTCGGCTGGGATAAAAGATGGAGAAGGAGTCAGTCCATTTTCTCAAGGAGCATACAACATAGTGGGCCAGAGAAGACCCGGCCATAAATACAGTGTAAGACTGTGTGTGACAGGTGGCATCATCAGTGAAATATTTGAGATGGGGCTCAAAGGATGCTGGGAAGACCTTCCAAACGATAGCCCCGCATCAGCGAAGGGAGAAAGCATGAGGTATCTAAGTTGTCTGGTGAATTTCACGTTGTCCAGGTGGCATTACATAGGTGTCATGAAATGGTGGGAGGTTCAGTTGGAAACCTTCCGATGGCTAAACGTCATGAGTTTGAGATTTTTTTCTTCAAATGATAGAGGACTACTAAAAGTCCCTGATGCACTAAGAACAGTGTGGGAGAGTGGCCTGTCATTGCTTTGAGGTTTAAATATACCTGTGTTGCTGAGAAGAATGTGGACAGGAACCTTGACTAATTCTATGTCTCATTCTCTTAGCTACTGAATGTAGAGTAGTAGAGAGACATTATCACAACAGTGTTTTAGAAGAACGATTTTGCCGGGGTGCAAAGAATGAGATCTGGAGAAGGGGAAGGTCAGGTGGCCAGCTGGGAAGCCAAGAGCTTTGAAGGCCTGAAGAAATGCCTTAAAGGTCAAAGGAAAGGAATAAGGTGATTTGTAGACTGGGTCACTCTGAGAATTCCATCAACAGATAACTAATCAGGAGGGACATGTTTTGCTTAATGGGAGGGGACAAGAAGCAAAGATGATGAATTACATTTCAAATGCATTGAGCCTTGAGATGCTGGAAGCACATCCAGGAGGATATTTTCAGCATATCACTGGAGATATGTGAAAAGAACATGAGGAAGAGAGCAAGAGATATTAGAGGCAGAGAAATTTGGAAGCTCTTCATGCGAAGGGATGGGTGGCAAAAGCCACATGATTCAGTGAATCCATGGAGGTGAGTGGGGTCTTAGAAAATTCCATGACTAAATCTTAGGAAAAGCTTTCATTTAGGGGGCAGGAGGAAAACAGCCAGCAAAATCCCCCAGTATTAAGGATCTAAGAGAAGAGGAAATAGGGGGCTAAGGGAGCCAAGCTGGTGGTGGTTTCTGGAGAGGTTTCCATAGATGCAGAGAGTTCAAGGGCAATGAGGATGGAGGAAACACCTGTCTATCACATAACTTGAAGATCACTGGTAACGTTCGAGAGGGCACCTCCAGTTGCAAGACAGGAAGAAAACCAAAAGTCTAGCAAGGGACTGCAAACCCAAATGCTCATAAGGACCAGAGAGGTAACAGAAGTAAGCAAGGAGACTGTGATGATCTAGTGATCACATGCCCCACCCAAAGGTAGCAGCCATGCCCAGACCCTTGTTGCCACATGGAAAGGGTTATGCAGTATAGCCAGCTATCTGACCTTTACAGGGAAGATTGAAATTCTTATTTTTAAGTGAAATTTTCCAATTTTAAAAACATGTGAGAGGCAGATGAAACACACCTATACACTGTATCTGGTATTTCAGTCGCCAGTACTGACAACTTATGCTAGGTTTGAAGGCATTGATGAGAGGAGAGGACTCTTCTAAGATATAACTGGTCTGCTGAGTGTTTTAGAGACTGGAGTGCTAGCAGGTAAAGACAGAAGATGGAAGATTCTGAAAAGAGAGGTCCAAGGGAAGAGGTGGAAGTCATGAGATCCATAGGAAGAAGACATACATTTTCCTTTCAAATGAGAGGGAAGAAGAAAGTAAGAGAAGTGTTAAATATTGAGAATGAGACTTGAGGAAAATTAGGGAAGATTAAGGTCTTTGAACTTAATTTCATCAGTGAACTCTTAGAAGTAGATGTTGAGATTTCCTGCTGTAGAGGAGAGAGGTGAGGACTGCACTTGGGCCATGGGAGGGTGGGGACTGTAGCAGTAGTCCCCAGGGTTAGGGTTCACCAAGTGACAAATCAAACAAAGATATGGTTGAGGTTGATGGGGTACGTCTATAGGGATTTTACATTTAATCAGCACTTTTTAAGTGGCTTCTGCATTCTGGGCACCTAGGGATTTCCAGTCAAGTTAAGGAGATAAGTGAAGAAATGAGTAATTATCACAAGGCTATAAATGTCACAGAGGGGTGCAAACAGGGTGCTTTTTGGACAAGAGGAGAAACATCTTGGAAGGCTTTCTGAGGAGAGAAGATTTACGTCTATGTTTGAAAAATAAGTTGTAATAGAAAATAAGCTGATGGTTACCAGAGGGGGGAGGTGGGTGTAGGGATGGGGGAAATGGGTGATGGGGACTAAGGAGGGCCCTTGTTGTGACGAACACTGGGTGATGTATAGAAGTGTTGAATCAGTCACTATGTTGGACACCTGAAACTATTATAACACTGTATGTTAACTACATTGGAATTAAAATTAAGACTTACTAAAAAGAAAAAGAAGTTGTAGTCTCTATAAGGCAATGGTGAAATTCAGAAGAGACAACATATACAAAATATTAGAGGTAAGAGCAGGCATGGTGCATTCTGGAATTTCAGCTAAGTCCCTGTGTCTGAAACAGAATACAGAATACAGAGCTGGAAAGGATGAAATTGAAGAGTAAACACAAAGAAACATGAATGGTCATGGAACTTGGATTTGCCCTATAGACAAGAAAAACCCATAGGAAGATTTAAAACATGACAGTGGCATTATCAGTTTGTTAGAAAGAACATATTGACTGTAATCGAGATCAAGAAGGAAGCCGATTTTGATGTACAATTACATACTCAGTCACAGAGGATATATCTTGATTGATATAAGTTAATAATGGCAATCTTAATCTCTTTATCCACTGATTAATCTAGGGTTGGGACGTGTAGCCAACTTTAGGTTAATAGGGTATAAAAAGATGTCCACAAGTAGCCTCTGGGAAAGTAGGTTTTGATTAGTAGGAAGTACTTGAGAGGAAAGTTTCTGTTTCTCTATTCTTCCTCTCTTTCTGGATGTTGTTCTGTGAAGACTATAATGTTTGGAGCTGCAGCAATTATTTTGAGATCATGAGGCAGTAAGTCTAAGGATGAAAGCAACAAGTTGAAGATTGCAGAACAAAAGACAGACTCTGAGCTCTCAGTGTTGGAGGAGGTCATCAAGAGGATATGACCACTGGTTGACCCACAAACTGGACCCAAGCAATCAGAGGTTCTTCACCTTCTTCCCTGTCCTTGAGGTATACCTTTCTGCCCACCATTTCTATAGCCAGAGCCATTTCAAGGGCACAACTTGAGAAAGTAATGTGTTGTTGAGACCATCTGAACTGTGTATGTGACTAAACCCCATTAAGGCCTCTAAATATAAACCTTTAAGATTCTGGTGACTAGACATAGAGATCTACTCATCTTGTGCTGCCCAAGATGAACCTTGTATGTAAATCCCCTTGCTTATTAAAACTTCCACCTAGCAATCTGGAGTTGTCCTCTTCTTTCTTTGATCTCTCCTAGGGAATTCCCAAGCTTGCAAACCAACTATGGTGACACTTTTGTTTCCAAAACCACTCTGGGATGATCGGCTTTGAACTTAACAAACCAGTAATTGGTGCACCCATGACTTAAATCATGATTAGTTGGATATTTTGTTAATTGCTACATCGTCTTCTATGTGGCCATCACAGTAGAAAGTTTAAGAAACAAGAGATCCTAAACTCTTAGAGATAATCACTCATGTATAGTCCTATTTCTGTGCTCAAGAGATACAATGTATACTATTAGTTAATCTTCTATATCTATCACCCGTCCTTACCCTTCACTTCCACATGTCACACTCAAACTAGACAAAGCTACCTTATTTATTCATGTTCTCATCATTGTAGCTTTACTTGCCCTCTCCTAAATAGAATTCATTTCTTTCATTTAAAGTCCCAGTGTCACATGATGTAATGAACACTCGGTGTTATATATAACTGATGAATCACTGAACTCTACCTCTGAAACTAATAATACACTATATGTTAATTGATTGAATTTAAGTAATGAATAAATAAATAAATAAATAAAGTCCCAGTGTTGGGGCACCTGAGTAGTGCAGTTAGTTAACTCTTGGTTTCAGCTCAGATCATGATCTCAGGGTCGTGAGATCCATCCTTGCATCAGGCTCTGCACTCAGTGCAGAGTCTGCTTGAGATTCTTTCTCTTTCCCTCTGCCCTGCATGCTCTCTCTCTCTCAAGTAAGTAAGTAAATCTTAAAAAAAAAAAAAAGAAGTCCTAGTGTCTTGGGACCCCAGCCATCTCAGTGGGTAGAACATGCAATTCTTGATCTCAGGGTCATGAGTTTGAGCCCCATGTTGAGTGTGGAGATTCCTTAAATAAATAAATTAATTTAAAAAAATGAAGTCCCACTGTCTTGATATTATATTTAACTATAGTTAATTGTGATGCCAGGGGTCTTGTTTTCTTTATCTGTGTGCCCCAGCACAAAGGCTGGCAAATAGTAGATGCTCAAAAGAAAAAGTGTTTTAATGGAACTTTGATATAGAGGGTTTAAATAACAATAAAGAGAATATTGGACCTATATTATATGTTTCCCCAGATTTGCCTCGTTGACCTTCAGGCTGCTCACTGGTAGAGAGTCCTGATGGTGTTTGCCTCCCCTGGTGTGAGGAACATCTCAGGCATGGCCTCCATCACACCCACATAGTAAGTGTTACAGTGGAACCATGAGTGTCAATCCACCTCATCTTGACTCATGGAGCCTCTGACTCCTCCGACCACTTCCAGACTCAGAGGCATTACTGTGCCTCTCAGGCTGTGGCTTCCCCACTGGCAGCCTAGAGAGGTCTTGGGTTACACAGCCCAGGAGTATAAAGGACTTATCACCCTGTGAAGTCTACTTTGACCAAAGAAAGACAGGAAGTGAAGAGGACCTAGTACATTAACTCTTTTCCCTTCCTCCTTGATGGACTGCTCTGGGCACCATGGTTCTATATGTGTGAACAAGGAACTCACTGTGTTTCTCATGAAGCCCTTACCAATCCCCTAATGTGCCACTTTGTATTTACTATTTCTCCATCCCTGATTGGCTTCCTCTCTACTCTCTCTTGCTGCTCTGGGATTTTATCTCCTTCTTTCTAGTTATATTAGCATATGCCCTTGCCTCAACCATTGTTCTTTAGGCTAAGAGAAAGATTCTATTATTCAGCGTCAGTTTTCTTTAAAATACTGCATCCTTAAAATACATTGTATATTTGTGGATGCCACCTCAGTTTATATTCTTTGAAACACGAGTAGCCAGGGATGCCAAACAGTACAGGATTTTTAAAAACTCGTTTTAAGTAAACATTATCCGCGAGAGATATTTCTTAAAAATCAGTCTGTCCAATTTTTAAACATACTTTTTTTGTTTGTTTTAAGATTTTATTTATTTGAGGGAGAGAGAGAAAAACAGCACGATCTGGGCAAGGGGCAGAGGCAGAGGGAGCCCAATGAGGGGCTCAATCCCAGGACCCTGGGATCATGTCCTGAGCCGAAGGCAGAACTTAACCAACTGAGTCACCCAGACACCCCAATTTTTAAACATTCTTAAAGGAGGTTAAACAAGGTCTCAAGGGCACCAAATTAATGCCTATGATAAGCAAATATTTAATTGTCCTTGATTTTAAACACTGAGTTGTCAGTTTGAGTTTGATAATGACTCCATGACTCCTTTAAAGTGGCATTATTTCTCAAGGCATCAGGCTTGTGTTGACAAGTTTCTTTGGAAGACTAATTGAAAGAAACACAATTAACTTTTGCTTAATGTTTGGTTATCTTAATGTCATCTTATATCAATAAAAGCTACAGCAAGTGATCAGAGTATATGAGTTATTTTTCTTTTGACAAATGTGGAATACTAGATTATTTTTAAATCATAATTCTGTTTATCAGAGACTTTTTTTTGATGCAGTCAAATTTGTTTTATACTGAATACATGGAGGAATTATGTATAATTAATGGAAATGTCCTCAGGGGAAAAATGAGGCTTCCATCTCAGTGGCAACATAATCATCCTGAATTTATGGATGACTCTTAACTGTAGGGGTCTGGAATCATTAGCCAAAGTAAATGAAAAACATAATTTATAATAAAGATATTAACCTACATAATTTTATTTGAGACAACAAAGTCTGAAAATGTTAGCATATTGCTAAGCTACCCAGGACAGAAACACAAATACAAAGGAAAAAAGAATAAATATTGGGTCTGCTCTGGGAAGAACCAACAGAGGAATTATACAAGTCAAAAGGACATATCAAGAAAAAAAAAAGGAATACAATAAATCTGGCAAATATCATATTCTCGATAATTTGAATTTCAAATTATTCAAGCATACATTCTTAAGAATAGAAAAGCCTTCAGAAGTCTCCCAATTGAGATTGGAAAATAATAGCATTAATACTAAAATATGTACATATTAAACACAATAGACTCTCAACCATCCACTAATGGATGAGGGTACAGAGGACCAAAAATCAATCAGCAAATGTTTGTTAAATGCTAACTGTGGTAATTTTGTCTAGAGACCACTGCCTGGATACTTGCAACTATGTTCCCTGACGAAACTGGAAATGGCTAGTATAAACTACGACCTGCTTAATAATTGAGCTTGCCTAATCGCCTCGCTCTCTGGAGAAGAAAAGATAATAACAGATAGGGAAGGAATGGTAAGGGAGGTAGGATGGTCTAAGGGAGGAGAATTTTGTGATCTAAATGTTGCCACCAGCACAAGAAGAATAAGGAAAAGCTTTTGGAATTACTTAGAAGCAATCACTGGTATTCTTCAAAAGAGCAGTTTCGGACACTCCATCTTCTGGCCATGATAGAATAATTGGAACTGGAATCAACCTTAAATGACTAGGAAACTGGACAAAACATAGAAAAATACTGTTTTCAGACTCCAGACAACAGGTGTGGGATTGTGATTCCTTGAAGAGGGTAGCTCTAAGATGGTCACGGCTTTCTGCCTGGAGACACCTGCCTGGCCACGGAGTAGGAAGGTGTTTTCCATGTAAAACACAATAGTTTTATTAAGTTGAAGTGACAAAGTTCAGAATTCAGGAAGGCTGAAGCTGCTGGAAGTTTGTAGGGCAAAGTTGCAGAGAGGAGGAAACTACCTAGAGAAAGACTCCCAGAAGTCTGTATGGGTTTATCTGGAGTCTTTGCTGAGTACAGTGAAATTCCACAGTTTGGGTAGAGAAAGACTGGGAAGCTGTGAACTGAACAGTTTCTGAGTTTACACAGGGCTGGGATCGCTCAAGTTCTCACTAGGCAGAGAGGAGAGTCCCCATTGATCACTAGGAAGATTCTACAGAAACCCTTGAAAAACCATGCTTTAGTATTGTTACTAAACTACTCCTAGAATAAAGGCGACTTTACAACCATTCTAAAAAGGGTTAAAAACAAGACCCCAAAGCATCAACTACCTTTATTGCCTACCATAACAAAACACAACAATTTTTTTTTTAAGATTTTATTTATTTATTTGACACACAGAGATCACAAGTAGGCAGAGAAACAGGTAGAGAGAGAGGAGGAAGCAGGCTCCCTGCTGAGCAGAGAGCCCGATGCGGGGCTCAATCCCAGAACCCTGGGATCATGACCTGAGCCAAAGGCAGAGGCTTTAACCCACTGAGCCACCCAGGCGCCCCAAAACACAACAATTTTTAAAGAAAGACAGCAAAACCCAGATACTCAACAATGTAACTCATGATGTCCAGCATCCAATAAAAATTTACTAAATATGCCAAGAAAAGGAACATGTAACCTATAACCAGAAGAAAAATGACCCCAAAAGGACCCAGAAATGATAAAGATGGATAGAATTAGCAGATAAGATTGCTAGAGCAGGGCACCTGGATGACTCAGTCAGTTGAGGATCTGCCTTCGGCTATGGTTACCATCCTAGAGTCCTGGGATTGAGTCCTGGGTCAGGCTCCCTGCTCAGCGGGGAGCCTGCTTCTCCCTCTCCCTCTGCCTGCCACTCTGTCTACTTGTGCTCTCTCTCTCTGTGTCGAATAAATAAATCAATCAATCTTTTTTTAAAAAATCGTTAAAGCAGCTCTTATAACAATGTTTGACTATTTAAGTGAAAACATGAACAAAGTGTGGTACCTGGGTAGCTCAGTCAGTTAAGCGTCTGCCTTCAGCTCAGATCATGATTTCCGTATCCTGGGGTCCAGCTCTGTATCTGGCTCCCTGCTCAGCAGGGAGTCTGCTTCTCCCTCTCTATCTTCCTCTGTGTGCGCGCTCTCTCTCTCTCAAATAAATAAATAAATATAAATAAATCTTTGAAAAAAAGAGAAAGAAAAGAAAACATGAACAAAGTGAGAGAGAAAGGGAAGACATTTGAGAAAAGTGCAATTTCAACAGAATGGTGGAGAGACATGCCAGACCGAAAAATGGGAAGGAATGGGGAGCACAACATGAAGGTAGTGGGCAGAGACCGTTTATTCCAGAAAGATGGCTGCAAAGACAGAACGGGGCAGCAAGGCCTGTCAAAGACTTGGATTATTGTTGTTTTTCCCCAGGAATGAAAATGAAAACTAAAGACAGTTGTTAGAAAGAAGGAATTATGTGAGGCTGATGGTTCTAGGCAGCTTTAGGAGAGAAAACTTTTATCTCTAAAGGGAAGAGGAATGATTTTTCCCTGAGATAATGGAAAGAAGCTGAATATAAAATAGAGACAGAAAGTTCAAGGGAATTAAACAAGGCCTGGGTAATTAATGGAGTTTCAGTAAACAGGAGGCAAAAATCATTTACTAAGAGGCCACGGGACTGGGAAATCCAATGAGGAAAAAAAATGAGAAAGAGGAGCGCAAATCAGAGAAAATGTAAGCAATGAATAAAAGAACTACAGCGGGGTAGCCCAAAACAGCCCCATTTCCCCAAACACTGAATTGAGTGGATGCCAGAATTAGTGAGAAGGAAATAATAAAATGCAAAAGAGGGGGGTTTGAGTTCAAATGTGAAAAGGAAAATGATTTCCCTTTTTATTTGAGTGTGCTAAATCCCAGTGAAAACTTTCTGGGAGAATAATGTTGAGGGGGTTAGATGGTGAAGACAATGTGCCCTGGAAAAGAAGGAAAATGAGAGGTGGGAGAAACCAGACAAGCTGGACAAGGGTAAAATGGCTGTAATCTTCAAGCCATAAGATTTCATTTTTGAAAGTACATTTGTAAGCTTGGATAATAAAACTAGGCATAAGTGACACTGGGTTGCACTGCAAACTACAAAGCTGTTAAATTTCTGTGTTGCACGTTGAGGGGGAAGAGTCAGGCCAGGAGTCAGAAGACATGATGTTGTGTCTGGCCTCTGACAGTGACCATCTTTACGGGCTAGTTATCTCATCTCTCTGAGTCTGTAAAATAGGCAAAAGGCCAATGATGCCTACTCTGGATGAATTTGCACAAATCAAATGAGATTATACACAAAAACGCTTTGTTCTCTGTTTAGTGTTATTAAACACAAGACATGTGTAGACGTTTTTTGGGTTACCCACCCAGCTCTCGGTGATTCATCTTTCTCTTAGAGTCACTTTCCCATTCCCCAGTTGGATTTACTACATCACTCCACCCACCTACCCACAATGGATTGGACCAGGATTGAACAACTAATCCTAGATGGGTCAATCAGAGTCTCTGGGAAATTTAGACTTGGGACCAAGTGTATCCAGTTTGAACTGATTATCTGAACAGAAACGTAAACTGTGGAGCAACAGGTTGGTCATCTGCTGTCTGCTGAGGGCAGGGAGCTGGGGAGAAAGCCAGGCTAGAGAGAGAATGAAGCTGATAGGCAGTGGGACCTGAGATAAGAGTAAGAGGGGTGGGGCAGAGGACTAATACTTTGGATGGCTGTACAGTTCTGGGTTCTTCCTCTTGGCCTGACTGCTTTACTTGTCTAGGATTCTGTGAAACACTCCTGTGTCCTAGACAGGACAAAGACTGTTGGTTTTTTTTTTCATAATATGGTTCATATGTTTTTCTGTACTTTTCAACTAAAGCATCTTAACTAAAGCAATAGTTCATTCAAGTGGGTTCGATAGTGTCCCTCTACCCCACCCAAAATTCGTGTTTACCCAGAACTTCAGAATGTAAGCTTATTTGGAAATTAGATCTTTGCAGATATAGTTAAGATGAGGTTACACTGGATTCAAATGGCTTTGAATCCAGTGACTGGTGTTCTTAGACGAATAGAAGGAGATACAAGGAATGCACAGAGAAATCCATAAAAAGAGAAGGTAGGCGCTGCGCCTGGGTGGCTCAGTCAGTTAAGCATCTGCCTTTGACTCAGGTCATGATCCCAGGGTCCAGGGATTGAGCCCTGTGTCGGGCTCCCTGCTCAGCGGGGAGTCTGCTTGTCCCTTTGCCTCTCTCCCTACCCACCACCTGTACTCTCTCCCTCTCTCCCTCCCTCTCTCTCTCTCTCAAATAAATAAATAAAATCTTTAAAAAAAAAAAAAAAGATGAAGGTAGGCAGAAGTTGGAGTTATGCTGACACAGGCAAAGGGATGCTTGAGGCCACCAGAAGTTTGAAAAGCCAATGAAGAATTCTTCCTTAGATCCTTCAGGGGAGCATAGCTCTGACAACACCTTGATTTTGGGCTTCTGGCTTCCCAAACAGTGAGAGGATAAATTTATGTGGGTTTGTAAAAAATTTTTTAAAAAGATTTTATTCATTCATTTGAGAGATACAGAGAGAGAGAGGGAGAGGGAGAGGGAGAGGGAGAAGCACACTCCCAGCTGAGCTGGGAGCCCACTGGGGCTTGATCCCAGGACCCAGAGACCATGACCCGAGCCAAAGGCAGACCCTTACCCATCTGATTCACACAGCTGCCCCAAATTTATGTTGTTTTAAGCCACCCAGTTTGTGGCACTTCATTACAGCAGCCCTAGGAAACTAACACAAGGAGCTTTACAGGACAATTTACCTCAAAATTGCTGTTTTCAAGCTTTGTTGTCGTGGAAACGGCCAGACTCTATACTAGAGAGAAACTTCTGAAGCTCTCAAGTGTCTTCTATGCCCACAGCCCCCTTTCTGAGAAATAGGTCCCTCGTGGTTTGTTCTGCATAAAGTTGTTATATTTCTTACCATGTGAAACCACTGCTACTACTCCAGCCACATGTGCTTAGAACCAAAGTTTCCTGGGAATGACCTAGTCAGAAGGAGGCCAAGAAGAGTTTGGTGTCAAACTGCCTGATAGGGCTCACTCTGTATTAGATGGTGACAAATCAGCTTAACCAGGAGATACAAATACTAACTAAACAAACAGTAGGCAATATCCTAATCCATGCTGAGCTTTTGTTTCATTTCTCCATGAGCCTATACATGTCCTATACATGTCCCTGTCTGGGAAGCTCTGTGACCAATGGCTGCCACGAAGCAGAGGACATCCCACGATGGCCCGTGAATCCTAGCAACATGCCCCTATTATCAGAGATCATCTGGGCACACGTCCTGTTTCAACTTGTTTTGTTTTGTTTTGTTTTAAAAGATTTTATTTATTTATTTGACAGACAGATCACAAGTAGGCAGAGAGGCAGGCAGAGAGAGAGGGAGGAAGCAGGCTCCCTGCTGAGCAGAGAGCCCCATTCGGGGCTCGATCCCAGGACGCTGGGATCATGACCCGAGCCAAAGGCAGCGGCTTTAACCCACTGAGCCACCCAGGCACCCCCTGTTTCAACTTGTTTTAGTCAGCTCACAATACAATAAAAATTCTATAGGCTGGTGCCTTAAACAACAAAAACTCAGTTCTAACACTTCTGGAGGCTGGGAAATCTTAAGGTCAAGGTGCTGATCAATTCAATTCTTTTTTTTTTTTTTTTAAAGATTTTATTTATTTATTTTGACAGAGAGAGATCACAAGTAGGCAGAGAGGCAGGCAGAGAGAAGTGGGGGGAGAAGCAGGCTCCCTGCTGAGCAGAGAGCCCAATGTGGGACTTGATCCCAGGACCCTGAGATCACAACCTGAGCTGAAGGCAGCGGCTTAACCCACTGAGCCACCCAGGTGCCCTGGTCAATTCAATTCTTGATGAGAGTTCTCTTCCTGGCTTGCAGATGGCTGCCTTCTTGCTGTGCCCTCACGTGGTCTTTCCTCAGTGGGTGCACAGAGAGAGAGAGAGATCTCACTCCGTCTCTTCCTCTTCTAATAAAGCCATCAATCCTATGAGATTAGGACCCAAACCTTATGACCTCATTTAATCTTATTAACTCCTAAAAGCCCTATCTCCAAATATAATCACATTGGGGGGTTAGGCTTCAACCCTTCTCCCTAACATCTTGTTAGAATTTTTTCAGCAAACAGCTGGCTCATTCAGGATTCTAATGCAGGAGATTGAAAGACAATCTTAGATAATTTCTATTACCTCAGCAAGATACAAAGTGCTTCTAATCACATAAATGAGGACAGACACACATATACGTATATACACACACATGAATATACATTTATAGTATATATATTCATAACTTCCTACATGCCAGATGTTGTGCTAAGTGATTTATATATATTTAAATATATATATGTGTATATATATACACATATATATTTGTGTGTGTGTGTGTGTATATATATATATATATATATATATATTCATTTCATCCTTACAACAATCCCTTGAGGCAAGTAGTATTATTATGCTCATTTAACAGTCTAGAAGAGCAAGGCACAGAAAGGTTAAATAAATTGTCCAAGCCCATATAGCTTGTATGTGCTGATGTTGGGACTCAACCCACACAATCTGGCTTCAGAGTTCATGAATTAATAAGCCATAGTCCCAGTTATGAGAGACTGCTAGTACAGTGGTTGAAGCAAGGCATAAGCAAGGAGGTATAGATAGGAAGATTGAAATCAGAAAATTATGGGCAATGTACTCTTATGGATGAATCCTCTCTCAGCCTACTCGTCTCTATGGATTTTGATGCCCAAGTAGTAACTGACAATCCCAGAGGTAAACACAACTTGCCTTGGAATAAGACTGTATCAGTGTGTGGCTCCATGTGTTTACTTTATCTGTCTCTGGACATTGGGCAAGCCATCCAGTATTTGTGGAAAGAGATGCAAAACCTTTCTCATCACATGCTATATGTACCAAGCAAAGAGCTGGTCACTCTAAAGTTTTGTCCCCAGGGCAGAAAAGGAAGAAGATTGTGTTCCCTCCCATTGCTCTTACTAATCAAGTGCTCCTGTGTGCTCCAACAAGAAGTTCTTCTTAGTTGGATGAATGAATGTGTAGAGAGGCAAGAGGCCAGGACTTATGGGCTCAAGAATGTGTAAGATTTATTGGAGCTGCTGGTTAGAACACTGCTGTTTTCGTGAACTGGACCAAAATGCTCTCACACCAAGCTTTCACCAATAAAATAAATAGCCTCAGGTGTCTATCGACCTAAGAGGACCTGCCTGTAGTTGATATAATTGCCAAACCACTCACCGGGAACTTGACAGATGAGTCCTTTAGCTTTCAATTCAGGATGAGAATCTGCACTAAAAAAATAAGATTAATCCTTTTTAAAGAGAAATATAAATTCCTATTTTCTTAATCTTTCATTCATTCGACAATATTTATTGAGGGCCTACTATGTGGTAGGCACTATAACTGGAGATTGAAATAGGTCAATGAGCAAAACAAAGATTCATGCCCTCATGGGATTTGTATTCTAGTGTGGAGAGATAGGTAATTAGCAAAAGACATAATGAATAAGTAAGTTATGCAGTGTATGCTAGGAGGCTATCAGTGTTTTAGAAAAAGAAAGAAGAGCAGAATAAGAGGAATTGAAACTGTTGGGGGCTGGTTGCAATTTTAAATAGAATAGTCAGGGTAAGCCTTATTGAGAAGGTAACATTTGAGGGAAGGCTTGAAGGAGTTGAAAGGATTGGCCAAGTGGACGTCTAGGGAACGAGCACACCAGACAAAGGAAACAGCAACACAGGAGTGTACGTTTGAAGAATATCGGGAAGCCAGGGTGGCTGGAACAGTGCGGTGGGGTGGGGAGGGGATTGTGGTTGATGGGAGAAGGAACAAGGACATGTAGGCCACTGTAGAGACTTCTCCTTTAATACTGTAGGATTTTTATTCTGAATGACATGGGACACTCTAGAGGGTTTTGAGCAAAGGAGTAACATGTTCTCTCTTATGTTATAACCAGATCACTTTGACTGCTGTGTTGCAAGATGATCATACGACAGCAAGAGCGGAAAGGGGGAAACCAGATAGAACACAATTTCATTTATCAAGAAGAAAGACAATGCTGGATAGACTAGACTGTAATAGTGGAAGTGATGAGAAGTAGTCAGATTTTGGGTAGCATTTGTGGGTAGAGCCCATTGGAGTTGCTATGGATTGTATATGGTGTGTAAGAAAGAAAGGAGAAAAAAAGGCTCAGATGAGTTAGAAAACTGTGATCATCAAGATGGAAAAGGCTGCAGGTTGTTAGATATACAAATCTGGAGGTCAGGGAAAAGAGTCTGGGCTCGAGTTATAAATGTGGGCATTATTGGCATACAGATGGTATTTAAAGCCAAAGGCTGAATGAGATCACTAAGGAAGTGAGTGTGGCTAGAGAAGAGGCCCAGGGACTGAGGCTTTGAGCACACCAACATTAACGAGCTGGGAGAAAAAGAGGACTCAGTAAAGGACATCAAGATGGAGTAATCAGGAAAGGGGAGAATGCAGGAGTGATGTTCTTGACCAGGTAAGAAGGGGTGCGATCTGGTGGTATACAAGTGGAGGGGTTGGCTCTGGACAGGAGCACAGGGAGTTCTTCCATACTAACTACACATTTTGGCTAACTGAAGGCCCCTTTGTATCTGGTGCTGTCTTTACATAGTAAAGATCATTCTTGTTATCAAGGAATTATTTTATGGTCTTCCTAAAGCTGTTCCTCGTTGGCCATTTGTTAAGTAATAATTTCACCAACAGTCAGTGCTTCACAGGTGCTGTCCCACAGATCTCACTGTTGAACACAACATATTATCTGTCTTTCTGATAAGGTGGCACAGGTCAGAGGAGTTCAAGTCCCCATGACCAAGCCAGGAATGTAACCAAGTTCTTGGTGTTCATTTGCAAAGGGCTGCCTTAATACAGTACCACACCGAGTGGTTTGCCAACAGAAATGTATTGTCTTCCAGTTCTGGAAGCTAGAAGACAAAAATCAAGATGTTGGCAGTGTAACTTCCTCCTAAGGCCGGGAGAGAGAATCTGTCCCATGCTTCTCTTTTGGCATCTGGTGATTTGTTGGCAGTCTGGGGCCTTCTGACCTCATTGATACTTCACCTTAATCTTTACCTTTATGTTCTCCCTGTGCTTATCTTTCTGTGTCTGAATTTTTCCTTTTGATAGACTCCAGTCATCTTGGATTATAGGCTCACCCTACTCCAGTATTACCTCATCTTAACTAATTTTATCTGTAAAGACCCTATCTCCAAATAAGGTCACATCCTGAGATACTAGCAGTAAGGGCTTCAGCATGTGAATTTGGGGTGGGGTGGGGTGGGGTGCCAGCCTTCGTGGTATAGATTAGGCAACTGCAGAGCTTGTAGGATTGCAGTCAGTGGGACTGAAAAGGTCTTCCTTGTGCTCCTCTCTGATGCCAGTCCTATCATTTGAACCTGTCGTCTTTGATGTGACTCTTCTTTTTTTTTTTTTTTCTAACACATTTATTGAAAGAAAAGCCAACAGAAGTAAATGGATTCAGCCTTTGATGTGACTTGGATGTGACTGTCTTGACCTGTTTTAGAAAACAGAACCTTAAAG
The DNA here is from genome assembly GCF_963455335.1 of Martes martes. Lineage (NCBI taxonomy): Eukaryota > Metazoa > Chordata > Mammalia > Carnivora > Mustelidae > Martes > Martes martes. The sequence continues at coordinate 47,431,622 of NC_137895.1, read as the reverse complement.
AAGAAGAGCTCATGATTGGGAAGGTACAGAGGGAAGGGATTTGCAGGGATAGGTGTTCCTTTAAGGCAGTGGCCATGTTTGTTGCCTTTTATTACAACAACCACCACCCAGCTTCCTCACTCCTCACTCCTGAGATTCTGATGCTGCAGGCATAGAGCCAGGACGGGTTTTAGCATGCCTTCGGGTGATTCGGATGCCTCACCTTGATAGATTCCCCTGAAGAGCCAGGGTTCCTGGTGTGAGAATATTGAGGTTGGAGCCAGACCAGGCCTCGCCCTCCAGAGAATGGCCGGAACTCCAGAACCCCCGATCTCAGAGCTACGGGGGCCAGAAGAGACCATCGGGATCACCTCTTCAGATAGAAAACAGAGCCCAGAGGTGGTGAAGCCAGAGCATTTTGAGTGCTTAAGAGCAGAGAGAGAAGCAAAACAGGACTTAAATATAGTAAGAGGATTACGATGGATAAAATGAAAAGAGAGAGGAGAAATATGAGGAGTTGCCCTTAAGCCAGTGTCTAGACTAGATAATGTCTCCTTTCTCTGTCTCAGGTCACAGAAGTTGTCCTGCTTCAGAGGAGGCCACTTTCCTGCTTCTGAGATTGGTTTGGGTTCCTGAAACAGGTGCTTACCCACGAGACAAAGGGCAGGCCTGTGTTTTAATGGTTATTTGTTGGAGCCCACTGCTTCTCGTGGCGCTGCACCGTCCTCAGCATACAGAGATAAAATAAGAACCCAAGAAAAACACTCGGAGCGTGGGATTGTGTGATGCAATCCACAGATGACCTACAGCTAACTACGATTAGACTCTGATAGGTGGACTTCCTGAGAACGTTTGGAGAAGAATGATCTGTGTCTGCGTGATTTCTTTAGTCTTCTTCCGCCTCTTGACCTCACTTGGTGTTCACAAGAACCCTGGAATATATATTACCCTCCCTTGACAGATAATTTTAAAGATGAAAATATGACATGCCCTTTTCCTGCTTATAATCCTTCAGGGATTCCTCACTGTTTACCTGTTGGCTCCTTCTCTGGGGAAGTGTGTTCCAAGTCAATAACCTAAGAGAAAAAAGGGCAATTTGTGCAAGGATGTACGTTACAGCTTTATTCACAATATTCAACACTGAGAACAAACCAAAACCCAATAAGAAAGGGCAGAGCTAAGCAAATCCCACCTTCCACAACACTAGAATACTCTGTACCTGCTTTATTTTTTTTTTAAGACTTTATTCATTTGACACACAGAGAGAGCACAATTAGGCAGAAAGGCAGGCAGTGAGAGAGGGGGAAGCAGACTCCCTGCTGAGCAGAAAGCAGGATGCGGGGCTCGATCCCAGGACCCTGAGACCATGACCTGTGCTGAAGGCAGAGGCATAACCCACTGAGCCACCCAGGCGCCCTCTGTACCCGCTTTAAATGATAAGAATCTGGTCTACCCTGAGTCACAAGTGTGTGTCTCCACGTCTGTGTATAAAGGTGGCAAATATGAAATCAGTTTAATAAGCAGGATGAATACCCTGATTTCAACTCTATAAAAATACGAATACGCCTATTGACAAAGACCCGGGCAGTAACAAAAAGGAATGAAACATTTGACACTGTATGTGAATCAGATCTGCTGTTTCTGTGTGACATAAACATTTCAGTGGGGGAAAATAATGCCTTTGGAATTTTCTTCTGAGGACTCTCACATAGGATTTTATACTGTAAAGAGAAAAACGAGACATGGAACTCAAAACCTTAAGACGTCAATACCAGAGGGCGGGCTATGGACACGGTGACAGTTTTATGTTGGGATGGCCGTGTTTGAGTCAATTCAAGTCGAAGCCAGGGCGGGGTCGTGGCCACCCAGGGTGGGTTCACTGAGGGTGCTTAGCGAGGCACGTGTACCCTGGGCTTGGGGTTCCATCAGTCCCTGCTGCTACCACAGCAGTTCAAGGCTAGTGGGAAATCACAGCAGAGAAAGCGCTGCCCTATTAACTGAGAGAAAAACTGGTCAGACTTGATCAAGCAGAACATTAGCATGTGATGTCAAACTGACCTTCTGTACAGTTTCAAAGAGGCTCCAGGAACAGTTCACCAAGCTCACGTCTCTTTATTGGTCTTTGCTGTGGCCGAAAGCATAAAAACAGGGCACCAAGGGCTCGCTGTTGGTGAACACAAATGACAGCAATACCCCAAATTCTGTAACTATTCAAATGTATTCATGAGGTCTCCAGCTAGCTTTCTTTCAAGGTTCTTACCCCAACCGTAAGTCTTACAGTATTTGCCTTTTGTACCTTTCAGCAAACAACGTTAGCATCACTCGTATCCCCTTTAGTTTTGTCATTCACTGTGTACAGATGGGGAGTGAGGAGTTGGTCAGAAAATGTTGCCCTTCTAGATTGTCTGCATTTTCTCTCCTTATAAATCTGGATCACTCAATCTTGGCTTATCCTGGCTTGATCAGGCCCTGAGAAAAACTGGCTCTTGCATCCCAAACTCATGTGAGTCTAACTGGTATCAGAAAATCGATTTAATCATTGACAATGAGAGATACAGCAGCCAAGTGGGGCAATATTTATGTTGGCCAGTTTGCAAGTTCTCTACCCACAAATGAAACCAAACAAAGATTCGTAGTCTTTTGCCGTGTGAGCATAAGCTACTGGTACAAGGAAGGGTTTGACAGAGTTTTATGTACAAACTGATCTACCTAGAATTCCCTGACTTCCTTCCAACGTGCATGCCCTCTGAAGGCCCAGTGCACACCTCACCTGTTCTTTGAACCTTCTTCTACCTCTGGGTTCTTGGGAAAAATTGATCACTTACCTACTCGGGTGGCCATAATTTTCATACCTCTATTATAGCATCAATCACCTTGTATTCTAGTAATTCTTTTTTTTTTATTTTAAGATTTTATTTATTTATTCAACAGACAGAGATCACAGGTAGGCAGATGGGGTGGGGTTGGGGGAAGCAGGCTCCCCGCTGAGCGGAGAGCCCAATGCAGGGCTCGATCCCAGGACCCTGGGATCATGACCTGAGCCGAAGGCAGAGGCTTTAACCCACTGAGCCACCCAGGTGCCTCTCTAGTAATTCTTGATATATCTGTCTCTTCTGCTGTTTTCATCACGGGTCCAGGACCTCTCTCACCCACTTTGTTGCTCAGTGCCTCGCACATATTAAGTGCTCAGTTCAGGGTTGCTAAGTGAAGGAGTTATTTCTCCATCTACCCTAACGGCCTTTCTAAATCAGTTTTTATTAAACAGAGGTAGGTGGATACTAAGAGAGGGAGAGAGACAGAGAGAATCCTATTCCCTAACCGTGGGAGACCTGTCCAAACACTATACTGTAGAGAACCCGTAAAATCTAGTCTTAGGCAATACTCAGGGTTATGTTATGTTTTCACCCGGACTGATCAGCTTCTCTGATCCTTCTATCATTCTTCTCTGGCCTCCCTGTAGGCCCTGGCTTATTTATACCTTAGTCTGCCTCTTTGTTTTAGTGAACAGTTTGATCCCTTCCACACGCATATTGATTTGGATTCTCCTAACTCCCCTTTACCCACCTCAAGCCCCAGAAATGCTGAATCAGAATCTGAATTCTAACATGACCCACAAGTGATTTGTAGGCATAGTAACATTGGAGAAGCTCTGCTTTACATCTTCAGGATGCCTGCTGCTCCTGGCTGTGTGGTTTTCCTTTCTATCTGGTCCCCTGTCATTCTTCAGACATCAACAGCCCTTGTATTAGTTATCTATGGTTGCATATAAAATCATCTCAACTCACCGGCTTAAAACAATACTTAGTATCTTACCGTTTCTGTGCATCAGGAATCTGGGCAAGACTTTTTTTTTTTTTTTTTTTCTTAAAGAAAGAGAGAGAGATACAGAAAAAGCTGGGGATGGGGGAGCAGAGGCAGGGGGAGACAAAGAATCCCAAGCAGGCTTCATGCCCAGCCCAGACCCGACACGGGGCTCGATCTCACAACCCTGAGATCATGACCCAAGTGGAAATCTAGAGTGGGATGCTTACCTGGCTGAGCTTACAAATATGTCCACAGTAAAAGCAACCTTAACTCAGTTACTGCCTCAAACAATGACTTCATCACTTTATTTCTACCACCAAATCTATGTTTAGTTTTATTATAATATTCAAATATAAAGGAAAGTAAAGGGGAGCTTGGCTGGCTCAGTCGGTAGAGCATGCAACTCTTGATCTCAGGATTATAAGTTCAAGCACCATGTTGGGTATAGAGATTACTTAAAAATAAAATCTTAAAAAAAAAAAAAAGTAGAATGCTCTAATAGCTACCAATGTACTTGCTCCTAGATTGAGCAATTAGCCATTTCTTCTTCATCTTTCCTTTTATCAAGTATTTTAAATTAAATTATAGACATCATGACATTTTACTCCTAAATACTTTAAAATGCATATCTTAAAAACAATATCATTATCATAATTAACAAAATTAATAATAATGTCTTCATATTATGGGACAGACCATATTCATATTTTCTTAAAGATTTCAAAAAATATGTTTTACAGATTTTTTTCAAGACAGGATTCAAATAAAAACCACGTGTTGCTCAAGTTGTTGTATGGCTTAATTTTCAGCTGTTGATTTCAACAGTGCTCCTCTCCCTCCTTTTTATGTCTTTGAATTGTTGGATTGGGCCCATCGCCCCTAGCTTTCTCCCACCTTCTGGACTGATCTGATTGTTTCCTTTTTGGTGTCATTAATCTTGTTCACTACCCCTAAATTTCCTGTAAAGAGGAGATGAAAAAAATATAAAGGCTGATTTCAATTCAAGTTAAACATTTTTGTTTGGAATTTTCGTAGCTGGTGTTATATACTTTATATTGTGTCACATTTTAGGCACATTTCTTCCGATTGTCCACTTTTAGTGAAGCTAACTTTTATTACTGGGTTAAGGAGGCGACTGCCACATCTCCCCACTATTAAATTACCTTTTTTTTTCACTTGCAATCAGCAAATAATCCACAGAGTGATATTTTAGTAACATTTTTGGCACCTCTACAGATTGTAAACATCCTCTCTTCTGTATGAATGAGTCTATCAGTCATGGTTCATAGAGGAAACAGAAGCCAATCTAGATTTGTCTTTTTCTTCAGAGAGAGAGTTAATTCAACTAATAAGGGCTTCCAAATTCATTGGAAGAGCTGGAAAGAAAGCGAGGTTAGGCCTCCAGGGGGCTGACACAGACTAAATTTAATAACTGGGTCCCAAGTCTCACGAAGCCACCATTGCCATGTTGGAGCTGTATCTCCACATTCTCAAATCTAGGACCTAGAATTTAGCAGAAAAACTTATGGTCTCCATGTCCATGCTGACCAGATGCAACGGCCAAAGGAAAAAGATGGCCTGCACATAATTTCTACCTTCCAGATCTAATGCAAGTGCATTTCATTTTTGGAACCTAATTCACATCCTAAAAACTAAGATATAAAACAGTCTGCTTTTTTTTTTTTAACTTTCCAACCAGCCTCTGCACATCATAAACATTGGAGTATTTGTTGATTGGGATAATCTGTGACATCTACCACAGTAGGACAAGGGCAGGAAAGGGGCCTATACCTGAGACTTCTAAGGTTCTGTGGCAAGAATAAGGATCTTTCTCCTGGGCTCCCTGCTCTGCAGGCACATTGCAGAACGGAGAAGGTAAAACCCAACAGTTACTACTCCATATGCTTTTTATTTCTGAAGATTTTGCTGATCTCTCTCATCTACTCTTGCCTCATTTTACATTCTGTTGTACTTGATGGTTGTGATTTTTAAATTCTCATCCTTATTTGAGTTTTGGGAGAAAAATAAATAGTAACCTTTTCATATCTACTAGATGATTCTCAAACTGTTCCACGGACATGTCTGAGTGATAGGATAGCCTTCCATGTCCTTGTGTGGAGGATTTGTGAGATATACCAGCATACCGGAGTGCATATTAATAATATTTAAAATTCCCCTAAGTAATTTTAATAAGCCCTTCCAATACCACCATTTTTGTATTACTTACTCATTTCTGTGTACCACATTACTCTAAAACTGAATGGCAGGTAACAATAAACATCTCACAAACAACAAATATTATCTCAGAGTTTCTGTGGGTCTGGAATCTAGTCTTTATATTCTTATCTGGCTATAGTTCACTCATTTTCATTGCTATAAAATGCTCCATTGTTTGCATGTACCAAATTTATGTATTTATTCTTCTGTTAATGGACATTTAAATTTCTAGTTTAGGGCTATTATTAACAACGCTGACGTGAAGAATCTCTTACATGTAGCTCATAAAAAGACTTGTTAGCACATACTTCTTGGGTTTATATCCAGGACTAGAATTGCTGGGTAAAGGGTATGCGTATTTTCAGTATTTATTAGATATTTCACATCTTCAAAGTTGTACCAGCAGGTGTGTGAGACTTACTGATGCTCCCCATCCTTAGCCAATGCTTGGTATTGTAAGACTTCTAAAATTTTTGGCAGTCTGATGGTTATGAAAAGATATCTCACCCTGCTTAATTCACTGATCATTTGAGGTTGGGTCCCTTTTCTTATGTTTATTGATTATGTGTTTCTTCTGTGAGGTCATTATTCATACCTTCAGTTAATGTTTCAGTTGATTGTTTTTGTGGGTTGTTGTTTTGTTTTGTTTTTTGAGAGAAAGAGAGGGAGAGAAAGCACAGGGAGAGGCAGAGGCAGAGGGAGAGAGAGAATCCTAAGCAGGCTCCACACCCAGCATGGAGCCCCACAAGGCGTTTGATCTCGTGACCCTGAGATCTTGACCTGAGCTGAAATCAAGGGCCAGATGCCCAACTGACTGAGCCACCCAGGCACTCCTCAGTTGGTTGTTTTTATGTTTCCCTGGACAGGTAGGAGCACTTATAGATTCTGCATATTACCTTTTGTTAGTTACACTGATTCGCTCAACAAATATTTATTGAGCACTTAGTGCACATAGAGGCTACAGCAGTGAAGACAAACCAAAAAGCTTCTTAGCCCATGAGGCAGACGTTCTAGTATAAGGAGAGAAACAATAAACAAAATAAATAAATGAAGGTTATGTATATTAGATTTTACATATCCTTTGATAAATACTATAGGAAGAAATAAAGCAGCGAGGGGGATAGGAAGTTCTGGGGAAGTGTTACAACTTAAAATAGGGTGGTCAAGGAAGGCTTCACTGAGAGACTGACATTTGAGTCAAACCTGAGGAAGGTGGGGAAACAGGCCACAGAGATATTTGGTGGAAGAGCATCTTAGAACAAAAAATGCAAGGGCCTTGTAGTTGGAGCATAAATGGTTGGTGCAGGGAACAGCAGGAGACCAGGGGGGCCAAAAATGAGTCACAAGAGAGGAGATTTGAGCAGTAAGGTGGGGAAGGTGTGTATGCAGAATGTAAAAAGTGTTGTGGACCATTACAAGAACTTGACTTTTACTCTCAGTGAGGGGATAAGCCATTTGAGGAAAGGAAAGATTTGAGCAAAGAAGTGACTCAATCTGATTATTGTTTACTTATTTGTTTAAAAATTGTATTTCTTTTACGTACTCTATACCCAGTGTGGGGCTCAAACTTACAACCTGAGGTCAAGAGTTGTATGGTCTACCAACTGAGCCAGGCAGGTACCCTGACTTTCTGGTTTAAAAGGCCCACTGTGGGATACAAGAGCAGAAGAAAAATGAGTGGCTTTCAAAATAATCCAGGTGGAAAATCATGGACTGAGGTGTTACTGAGATGGTAAAAAGTGATCAGAAAAAAACTAAAAGATAACTTATGAGTAACTGTGACCCAGCTGAGGTTAGGTAGCATTTGTTGGGTATTGATTAATTTTTGTTTTTCTATTCTAGAGGAACTTTCCCTAGTGATGCTTAGGACCCAAACCTGTGGATGGAGAAAACAAAGGTAACTAACCCTTCTGTGGGGATTGGTATGATGTTAACAGTAAACAGGCACAAATGGTAATAGCATGGGCTAAGGTGGTACCAGTAAAGGTAATGAGAAGTTTTCAGAATCTAGATTTATTTTGAAGGTAGAACTAACAGGATTGGTTGATAAATTGCACGTGGAATGTAAGCAAAAGTGAGAAATCAGGAATGACTTTAGGTTTTGTTTTGTTTTGTTTTGTTTTGTTTTTTAAAGATTTTATTTATTTATTTCACAGACAGAGATCACGAGTAGGCAGAGAGGCAGGCAGAGAGAGAGGGAGAAGCAGGCTCCCTGCCGAGCAGAGAGCCCGACGCGGGGCTCGATCCCAGGACCCTGGGATCATGACCTGAGCTGAAGGCAGAGGCTTTAACCCACTGAGCCACCCAGGCGCCCCTTGTTTTGTTTTTTTATCCTAGAGGGTTAGAGTTTTTGTTAGTTAATAATGATAAAACTTCAAAAAGATCAGAGTTGGTAGAGAAGATTGAGAGCTTATTTTGGACCTCTTGTGTCTGAGCTGCCTGATAGACATTCAAGTAGAGGTGCCCAGTTGGCAACTGGACATGTGAACCAGGCATTCAGGAGAATTTAAAGGGAGTTTTACTAGTCAACATTGATGAAGTAACAAAAAACCTCCAAATCTCAGTCGATTAGAGTAACATTCATTTCTTGCTCTTGTTACATATGATTACGGCTTCCACTCTAGGCTGTGAGCCAGCTATGTCTGATTCAAGTGTATTCTAATTTGAGCCCTAAGCTGAAGAAACAGCCACTATCTGGCGCATGCCACACTCGTGGCAAAGGGCAGAAGCAAGAGAGGCTAAACTAAACAATGCAATACAATTTAAAGTTTCTCTTTGTGGTATATACCACATGCTTCTATTCTATTCCATTCATTGGCCCAAGAAAGTCACACAGCCCAGCCCCGCAATGAGACAAAGATGTATACTGTGTACTGAAGAGGCATTTCAAGACAAATCCAAAAGTGTGGATGTACAATCTATAGAAGGGAGGGAGCAAATTGTTATAAACCGTAGTTCAATCTACCACACAGTGTCTACAGACATTGGAAAGAAGAAATCCAAAGACTGAGATATTTCAATGTTCAGAGGTCACGGAGATAAGGAAAAACCAATAAAAGAGTCTGAGAAAGAGCAAATAGTAAGATAGGGAGAAAACCAGGTTGGAAGTCAAGTAAAGAAAGGGTCTCACAAAGGAGGGATTATCTTGGTCACACACATTGCTAATAGGTCAAGCAAGATGAGACTGATATTGACCAATAAATTTAGCCACGTGGAATCTCTGGTGATCTTGACAGGAGAATTGATGACACAGTGTGGGGGCAAAATCCTGATCAGTGTAGATTCAAGACAGAGTGAGAGGAGAGAAGTTAGAGATAGTGGGTACGGGCAGACTACTTTCAAGAATTTTTGCTTAAAGGGGAAGCAAGGAAATGAAAAAGTAACTGGTGGGAAAAGTGAGGTCAGTGGTAGGTTTTCTGTTTTTTGTTTGTTTTTTTTTTTAAGATGGGATAAATAAAACCATAGTTTTATGAGGATAAGAAAGATCCAGTAGAGAGGGAAAAAGTGATAATGCCAGAAAGAAAGTAGACAATTGGTGTACTGAGATCCCTAAATAGGCTGGAGAGGGTGAGATCTAGTTTAGAGTAGAGGACTTGTCTTCATTAGAACCATAGACACAGTCTGTTCATAGCAACAGGTGACAAGGCAGAGCAAATGGACACAAGTGCAGGTAGGTGAGTAGATGTGATGGTGGGAACAGATGGTAATTCTTTTCTGGTAGCTTCTGTTTTTCACCTAAGTAAGATGCAAATCATCAGCTGATGGAGCAAATAGGGAGAAGTTGTCAGAGGTTTGAAAATGAAAAGAAAGTATGAGTAGTCTACAAGAATGAGAGATTGAATGCACTAGTGAGCAATAACGATTGATAGGTAGCATTAAGGGCCTACTTGATGTTAGTGATAACTGTGTGGGTTTTTTTTTCTTCCACCCACAGTCGGCAGCAGAGGTGTGGGTGCAGAGTTAAGTGGAGAATTGGATTTATCCAGATAACCAACAGGCAGAAAATAAAATTTGTCATGTTAAAAAAAAAGTAAGAGGGACAAGGTAGATTAAGACATACGCCAAGGGGAGGTACATAATGGTTGACCATGGAATTTAAATTGGATAATAATGGAAGTAGAAATGACACAGGGTAAGGAACAATAAAATGGTGGAAGATTCAATAGATTGTAGGTCCAAATATATTTGACAAATTATTGGAGTCAGAAATAAGCTTAAAGAGTAGAAGTCCTTGGGACACTTGGGTGGCTCAGTTGGTTAAGCAACTGCATTCGGCTCAGGTCATGATCCTGGAGTCCCAGGATCCAGTCCCACATCAGGCTCTCTCCTCAGCAGGGGAGTCTGCTTCTCCTGCTGACCCTCCCCCCTCTTGTGCTCTCTCTCTCATTCTCTCTCTCTCAAACAAATAAGTAAAATCTTTAAAAAAAAAAAAAGAGTAGTAGTCCTTGGTCAGAGAGTGGGATGCTTGATATTGGCATTATGGAGGAAGTTGCAACCATGGGTGATAAGAAGATCTAAAGCAGTACTACTCAATAGAACATCCTGTGGTGATGGGACTCTTCCTTATCCTCTTGTCTAATAGGGCTGCCACTCAAGCTACCAATCACTGAAAATGGGCCAACCAAGGAAATGAAATTTAAATTGTATTTAAGTTTAATAAGTTTAAAATTAAATGCAACATGAAGCAAGTAGCTACCAGATTGAGCAGTCAGTTCTAGAGATTTGACCATGTTAGTGAGTGGCTAAGTTGGAAGATAACATTACTGGAGAAGAGGAGGCCAAATATTTAGAGGCTAGATTATTGAAAGGACCATATCAGGAAATGGATATTGAAATCACCAAGAATTATGAAAAGAATAGGTTTGAAGTGACAGTGAACTGCCAGCTAAAATCTTCAAGGAAAGACAGGTGTCTCAGAGTAGGAGGAGGGGTATATCAAGGAGCAGAGTGAATGATATAGTCACATAACATGTTAATCAAAACAGAGGGTTTTAGGAAAGAAGGAGGGAAGGAGAAAAGTTTAATCAGCAAACAAGGAGGACACTTACCCCTTGGTCTACATCCAGTGGTTTATATAGGCTTTGAAAAATATGTTCTTTCATTGCCAAGAGAAGTTTGTGGATTCTTTTTTTTTTTTTTTTTAAAGAATTTATTTCTTTGACAGACAAAGATCACAAGTAGGCAGAGAGACAGACAGAGAGAGAGGAAGGGAAGCAGGCTCCCTGCTGCGCAGAGAGCCCAATGCAAGGCTCCATCCCAGGACCCTGGGATCATGACCTGAGCCAAAGGCAGAGGCTTTAACCCACTGAGCCATCTGGGCACCCAAGTTTGTGGATTCTTATTACTTATTTACGGTGTCTTTGGTTGAATAAGGTTTTCCTTCTTAAATTTGGAAAATGTATTCACTTTTTTAATGATTCTCATTTTTAAATCTTAATTAAGAAATCCTCCCCTACCCCAAGGTCATAAATATATTATCTTAAATTTTCTTCTAAAAGTGTTATAGGTTGCTCTTCACATTTTAGTTTTTAATTCCTCTTGAGTTTATTTTTATGCTAAGTATGAGATAGAAAACAAATTTAATTTTTCCATATAATCTATTTTCTGAAGTACAACCTCATGAAGTTCACTCTTTCTTACAGTGTTACCACCATCATATTAATTCTGTAGTAGCTTTTGAAATTAGCTCATTTTATTATAATGTATTAATGTAGATGTATGCTGCTTAGTACTCAGTGTGTGTGTGTGTTTTAATTCTATAATTAGTTGGTTATTATTTCTTCAAATATTGTTTTTCCAGCTTCCCTCCATTCTTCTGGAACTTGTATTGAATGTAGGCTGGAGTCTTTCAATCTGTTTTTCATGTTTCATAATTAATTGCTTTTGCTTTGGCGAGCTAGCTAGCTCTTTGGCCGTCTGTGCTGTATCTTAGGTAAATCTCTCAGCACCGTGTTCCAGTTCAGTAAAGTCATTCTTCAAATGTATCTAGTCTAGAGTTTAACCCATCTATTAAATTTGTAATGGCTATAAAAATGTGTAAGTTTGGGGCACCTGGGTGGCTCAGTTGTTAAGTGTCTGCCTTCGGCTCAGGTCATGATCCCAGGATCCTGAGATCGAGCCCTGCATTGGGCTTCCGGCTCCATGGTAAGCCTGCTTCTCCCTCTCCCACTCCCCTGCTTGTGCTCCCTCTCTCACTGTGTCTCTCTCTGTCAAACGAGTATATAAAATCTGTTTTTTTTTAAAAAAAGTGTAAATTTTAATCATCTTTAGTTCCTCCTTTTTTATATCCAGATGTTTTATATTTTCTGTAAATTCACTTTTTATAAATTATTATTAATATTAGTAGAAGTAATTCCTTGACTTACATTTTTTAACATCCTAAAAGCATTTATTTAAAAATAATTGTCAGGAGCACCTGGGTGGCTCTGTTGGTTGTGTCTGCATTCGCTCAGGTCATGATCCCAGGGTCCCAGCATCAAGCCCCCCATTGGGCTCCCTGCTCAGTGGGGAGTCTGCTTCTCCCTCTGCCCCTCCTCTGCTCATGCTCAGGCACCCAGGCATCTCTATTTTGGTACAGTTTTGAAGTAGGGCTCAAACTCTCCCTCCAAATATCTAACCATTTGTCCTCACATAATTCAACAAATTATTTATTGAATTGTCAATTTCTGCACTGGGCTATTTTTTAAATCACCTCCAAGTCTGTCTTTTTTTTTTTTTTTTTTTGGTCTTAGTGTTCGTATTCCCATTGTTACTACCCGAGTTTCAGTCACTGCCATCCTGCTGACTGTTACTTAGATTCCTGCCTAGCCCCCTAACACTTTTTGGTCCTCCATTCCTTAAATATGTTGTGGTCGAAATGACCTTTGTGACACAAAATTGATCACATTCCTCCCTGCATGAAACCTTCCACTGACCATCCCACTCCCCCAAGATGCAGTAAAAACATTTAATGGAGTTTACCCTTATGTCACCTCATTTTTGTAGCTTCATCTCTTGCCATTCATTCTCCTCCCCCTTGTTTCTACTCTTCACCCCTAAAGCATTTGGGCTTCTGAATATGCCATGGTCTGCCTTCTTTCTAGGCACATGCTATCCTTGGCCTCTGCCCTACTCCACTGTATCTTTGGTGACTAACTCATCTATCCAGCAGCTTTACTACAATGTCACAACATCCAATAAGCCTTTTGTGTTCGGCCTTGAACCCAGATTAGGGGTCTCTCCCATATCTATATGAGACTTTCCCTATTATAGTACTACCCATGCGGATTTACAATTGGCTATTTGCTTCCCTTCTAGACTGTAAGAGAGTTGGAGAAATTTTGTGTTCTACTTCTGAATCCTTTGCATCTAATACATAGTAAATTTCTTTTTTGTTTGTTTGTTTCTTTCTTTTAAGGTTGTATTTATTTATTTGACAGAGATCACAAGTAGGCAGAGAGGCAGGCAGGGGGGGGGGAAGCAAGCTCTCTGCTGAGCAGACAGCCCGATGCAGGGCTTGATCCCAGGACCCTGAGATCATGACCTGAGCCAAAGGCAGAGGCATAGTAAATTTCTACAAGTTGTTTTTGAATTTGATAAAAATTTATCAAATACAAGGGCACCTGGATGGCTCAGTAGGTTAAGCATCTGCCTTTGGCTCAGGTCATGATCCCAGGGTTGTGGGACCGAGCCCCACATCGGGCTCCCTGCTAAATTGGGGGCCTGCTTCTCCCTCTCCTCCCTGCTCGTGTTCTCTCTCCCTATCTCTGTCTCTCTCTCAAATAAATAAAATAAAATAAAAATTTATCAACTACATGGTATATAGCAGACATCAGGCTGAACTATGGGAATGAAAGAGAAAACAGGAACGACAGGATCACTCCCAGCTTATACTCTAGCAAGAGAGACAGGCAATGAAACAAAAAAATCATGAAAAAAAAACATTGCAACTGGTGTTAGGAAGAATATAAAGAGTTGGCTGTGATAAGGAATAATAGAAGGTCCTACCTAGATAGGATGGCCAAGAAATTCTGCTTTGAGGAACTGGCATTTAAGCTAAGAACTAAAGAATTAGAAGAGGGCAATCATGTGAAAAGCTGAAAGTAGAGCATGGCGAGCAGAAGGAAGGGCAAGTGCAGAAACCCTGAGACAGATGACAGCTTGGTGTGTTCTGGGAACCCAGGTTGCAGAGTTGTAACTGCGGGGATAAAGTGGATGGCATGAAGTTGGAGGCTTTAGGCAGGTAGCCAGATCGTGCAGGGTCTTTACACCACAACCAGACACTTGGATTTGTTGTAACAGGCCGGAAAATCACAGAAGCGTTTTAAGGGTTTGAGGAGGGGAAAGACATGCTTCAATTACATTTTAAGAGTTCACTCTGACTATGTTGATAATGGAACATAAGGAGTTCCCCCGTGGATGTGGAGGGACTAGTTAGACAGCTATTGCCGTCCTCTAGGAGAGGGAGAGTGGGAACTTCAAGGAGCACGGTCACAAATAGAGATAGACACGAATTAACTCAAGGTGTGTTTTGGAAGTAGAACAATTTGGACTTGCTGATAGAGAGACTATGAAGGATAAGGGGAAGGGAGGAAGCGAGGAGAACTCCCAGGCTTCTGACTTCAGTGACTGAGTGAATGACCAGTGTTACTATTTATAGAGTTGGGACAGTGGGGAGGAACGGCTTGGGGAGAACACAAGGAGGGTAGACATTCTATTTTGACTATGTTAAGTTTGAAATGTCTGTGAGACAACAAAGTAGAGAAGTCGTATTAGCAGTTTGAATATGTCAAGTACATCGAGTATCTGGAGCTTAGGTGAAAGGTCTAATCTTGACACAGGCTTCAGCATGAAGCCTTGGGAAATGGGAGAGCTCCTCAAAGAACAAAGTTCTTGTGGAGAAGAGAAGAGAGATCAGTTACCAGAGTGTCTCTTCTCCCTGGCCTTGTCATTGGACTGAGCTAGGAAAGAAATGCATGCATATACATAAATATGTATTCACATACATACATACATACACATATTGTATACATATATAAAAACACATTTACATCCAAATTTATTTTGGTATCTATCTATCTATATTGAAAACTGTGAGTGCACACTGACATGTTCCATTCCAATCTAGTACTACAGGGCTCATTCTAGCTATCCCCAGTCACTATTTATACCGCCTTCTCTCACAGTGAGAACCTGGCCTGTCATTATCCTCAGGAGTCTACAGATTTGCTTGATTTCCCCGTGTGTGTAGCCAACCCATGCTAGAATGCCCTCCCTGAGCAGGACCTATCTGTCCCTCGTGAGGTTCTTCTGCCTAGAAAGGAAGTTCATTTCTTTAAAATGTAGGTTCTGCATGTCTTATTATGTATAGCCTTTGGTATTACCTTTGTTCTGTTGGTGTTTTGAAAAGGCATTTTTAGGGGCTCCTGGGTGGCTCTGTAGGTTAAGCCTCTGCCTTCAGCTCAGGTCGTGATCTCAGGGTCCTGGCATCCAGCCCCACATTGGGCTCTCTGCTTGGCAGGGAGCCTGCTTCTCTCTCTCTCTGCCTCCCTCTCTGCCTACCTGTGATCTTTGTCTGTCAAATAAATAAATAAATAAAATCATTTTTTTAAAAAAGGGCATTTTTAAAGAGTTACATTTTCTGATTATTGCTTGTATTTGAAAGTGCTACAATATATGGTTTCATTTTTCATATTTGCCAGTTTGAAGTGAAAACTTTGTTTTTATTTCCTTGCTTTTATTGTTATCAGTAACACTGAACATTTTTCAAATGTTTATTGGCCATTTAAATGTATATTTCTGTGAATTGTATGGATCCTTTGTTTATTCTATAGCAATTTTATTACTTTTTTGGGAGGGGTAATTTTTCTCAGGTATTTTATTCTTCTTGATGCAAATGCAAATGGGATTGTTTTCTTAATTTCTCTTTCTGTTACTTCATTATTTGTGTATAGAAACACAACAGATTTCTGCTTATTAATTGTATCCTGCAACTTTACTGAATTCATTTATTAGTTCTGATAGTTTTTTGGTGAAGCTTTGGGGTTTTCTATATAGTATCATGTCATCTACAAATAGTGACAGTTTTACTTCTTCCCCACCAATTTGGAAGACTTTTATTTCTTTTTCTTGTCTGATTGCTGTGGCTAGGACTTCCGGTACTATGTTGAATAAAAGTGGTGAGAGTAGACATCCTGGTCTTGGTCCTTAGCTTAGAGGAAAAGCTTTCAGGTTTTCCCCATTGAGTGAGTTGTTAGCTGTGGGAGTGTTTTTGTTTTTGTTTTTAAAGATTTTATTTTTTTTTATTTTTTTAAATTTATTTGACAGACAGAAAAAACAAGCAGGCAGAGAGGCAGGCAGAGAGAGAGGAGGAAGCAGGCTCCCTGCTGAGCAGAGAGCCCGATGCGGGGCTCGATCCCAGGACCGCAGGATCATGACCTGAGCCGAAGGCAGAGGCTTTAACCCGCTGAGCCACCCAGGCGCCCCATTGTTTTTGTTTTTAAATCAGCCTTCCCGAGTTCCTTATCAATTCAGGAGAATATTAATCATTTACTTATCTAAGTTGTCACCAATATTTTCCCCCGTTTTTTATTTGTTATTTAAATCCATCTTATTTTGATTTTTGACATGTGGAATTTTTCTTTTTTTGTAGTTAAATTTTGTTCTTTAGTGACTCCTCCTCCCCTTAGTTTTGTTTAGAAAGAGACCTCCCCTATCCAGGGATTTAATAAACATACCCCCCTCTCCCCCCCCACACACTTCTCTTTCCTCCTCCTTCTCCTCTTTTTCTCCTCTGTCTCTTCCTTCTTTTTCATTAAGGTTCGCCTTAAGGCCAGCTTTAAGTGAAAGGAACCACTAAGCCAGCCCCAATCACTTTGGTCTCCTTTGCCGGGGTCGGGAGGGGGGAGTCTTGTAGACCAAGAAAAACGTGGAATTGGGGTAGATTTCTCTACAACACAACCCTCTCCCTTTCCCTCCTATATAAGCAGTTCAGTGTTGAGCTGCCTAATAAGTGTATGCACATCTGACAATTCATAAACGGCCGCCGTGAAAGGAGGCCTTTAAATATTCTGTATATAAATTTAGCCATTTATACAGAGAGAATGAAAAAAAAATATGGCCTGATTCTGATCAGATGCTGCTTGTTTCTCCTTACACCGTGGGGTTCTGTTCTATGTCATTTCCTTTGAAGTCAGCGGGAGCTCTGCAGGACGGCACCGCCAACACCGGGCCCCATACACGAAGGTGAGAACTGCCATTACGATCAACTCTTCGGCAGTGCGGTGGAGGGAACATTGGTTCAACACACTTGGTGGCTGCCCTGCAGATCCCACTGTCTGTGAGAGCTTTGTTCAACTGGAGCAAACAAGAACTTTTTGAATTCGGACACACAAGGGCTCATTCAGCAGAGCATCCCCGGTTCTGAGAGGAAGCACAGTGCTGGGCAGACATTGCAGCTTTCAGCCAGCACACTGACGGCATTTCTCTCACATTCTCTCCGTCTGTAAAGAGACTGTTTTCAAGACCCCAGAATGGTTTTCTATAGATTGGAGGGATGTATAAATATTTTTCCATGTTTGTACTCACGTATTATGAGGGGCAGACTACAGTCCTATCAAAGTAGTTGGGCCTTTTCACTGTGGAAAGCGAGAATTCCTTGCAAATTGTAGCTGAGCGTGTTATGGGTTGAGAAGCAGAGCTTACAAGAGAAGCAGTGAGAAAAACTTTGATGAGGAGATGATACTGGAAATAAAGAATCATGTACATTTGCTTCCTGTCTCAGAGCTGTATTTTGTGAATTAACCCACAGAAACTCTCTCTTCCCCCCCCCGCCCCTGCTTTCACAATGAACAATATACCATTTTTTAGGAAGCTAAATCAAATGGTACTTCCAGGTTATTGTTCTATAGGCATCCAAATGAATAGAGGGCAAAGAACAAATTGCCCAAATTGAGGGGTGATTTTTATCCGCCCACCCATTCCCTGACTTTGAAATAGTGATATCCCCTTACTGACTCCCTCCTCATATCATTCTGCTCCTATTCCCGGGCCTTTGCTTAGGCTATAGCATACAAGTCCCCTCACTTCCAAGGACCCCTCCCAGAGCAGGACGCCAGCGTTTTGTGTTGGTAACATCTCCTACTAGATGGCATTGGAGTGCAGCAGGCATTTTTTACTTACAATTTCAAATTATTTTTCAGAAAACTTGTATCTGCCCCTGAATATGGCATACCCTTTCTTTCCACAGGCCATCAGGTGGTTAGCATGTAGACAATATTTAAACCCCTGGGACCGGATGAGATTGCCAAAGGAGGAAATAAATGTAGATGCTGGAGAACAGAGAATGGAATTCTGGGAATTTCAAATTCAGGGGACTGGGGAGAAGAGAAAATATATCTGGGAGACCACTCCATATGGTACATGAGGTACAGTGTCATTCTTTGAAGCAATAGTTATGCTGTAATATAATAAACTGTTCTACAGAGTGAATATGCCTTCATTTATATAAGCTATCTTCTACCAATAGCTTCTTAACTGTTCTTCCCGCTCTCAGCTTATCCTTTACTCCCACCTTCCCTTCATACAGCTTGGTTAACCTTGGACAAATTTTAGTTTTTTGTGTCCAGGTGAAAAAAATGGAAAATTCAGTAAGCACAACATATTACATTTATATGTTGAAATACAGTGCAGCTGTGATTCTTAATAAGAAAATATTCACAAAATCATGTTGAGTTAAGAAAGAATAATCTCAATTTATACACAAACATGCACACGTACACACAAAAATATAAGACCAGAAAAAAATGCTGTATGTGATCCCACCAAAAGTGTAACATATTTCTGGGTGGTGGTTTTCCAGGTGACTTTTATTTTGTTTCTTAGGCTTTCCTGTGTTTTGCAAAGGTCTCTCATTTAAAAAAAAAAAAAAAAAGGGTACCTGGGTGGCTCAGTTGGTTAAGCGACTGCCTTCAGCCCAGGTCGCGATCCTTGAGTCCCAGGATCAAGTCCCGCGTCAGGCTCCCAGCTCCACGGGGAGTCTGCTTCTCCCTCTGACCTCCCCTCTCATGCTCTCTCTCACTCTCTCTCTCTCAAATAAATAAAGTAAATCTTTAAAAAAAAAAAGTGTGTGTGTGTGTGTTTTTTAACGTGTACCTTAATTATGTTGCTTCATAGTAGGGAAACCAGCTTTGATTCTTTACTGCCTGAAAAGATAATGCCCACATATCTTAATTTAGTTGTCAGCACCCTTCAGACTACAGGCCCAACCGGCTTACCCAATCTCTTTGTTTCAGCTAAAGGGATCTACTCAAGGTCTTCTGAATGTGCTCTGTGCTTTTCTACTATTACGCCTTTTTGAAAGCTGGGATCCTTTTTATTCCCCTCTTTTCCCTGTAATTTCTACAAATCCTTTAAGACACTTCTTAAGTCCCACCTCTTACTTGGTCCTAAGACCACGCATGAAGGAAGAAGTCTCCAAAGAGAAGAGGTTCTATTATTCATCTAGCATTTACCACAGAGTATTTTGCACTGTTGTGGTTCCTCCTCCATGAGTCCATAACTTCTTTCTCCAACTGGCCTTTTGATTCTTAGAGGGCAGATTCTGTGACTAGAATTCCTAGTGTCCCCAGACCACCCCCCGACCATGTCCTTTTTTTTTTTTTTTTAAGATTTTTTATTTTAGGGGTGCCTGGGTTGCTCAATGGGTTAAGCTGCTGCCTTCGGTTTGGCTCATGATCTCAGGGTCCTCGGATCGAGTCCCACATTGGGCTTTCTGCTCAGCAGGGAGCCTGCTTCCCCCCCACCCCCCGCCTGCCTCTCTGCCTACTTGTGATCTCTCTCTGTGTGTCAAATAAATAAAAAAATAAAATCTTTTTTAAAAAAGATTTTTTATTCTATTTATTTGAGACAGAGATTGAGAGAGAGAACATGAGAGGGGGGAGGGTCAGAGGGAGAAGCAACTCCTCACTGAGTGGGGAGGCCAGGGGTATTTGATCCTGGTTCTCCAGGATCAGGACCTGAGCCAAAGGCAGTTACACAACCAACCGAGCCACCCAGGCACCCCTCACCCCCATGTCTTTGTTTTTTTTTTTTTAAGATTTTATTTATTTATTTGACAGAGAGAGATCACAAGTAGGCAGAGAGAGAGGGAAGCAGGCTCCCTGCTGAGCAGAAAGCCCAATGTGGGACTCGATCCCAGGACCCTGAGATAATGACCTGAACCGAAGGCAGTGGCTTAACCCACTGAGCCACCCAGGCGCCCTCCCCCGTGTCTTATTGACAGTATGTGTATAATAAACATTTGTAGTAGTTTTCAGTTGGGGTTATTTCAAGTACATCTATATCTATAGATCTCTATCTCTACATATTTGATCTCTCTCTTTACATATATGTTTGTATCTTCTAAGTATAATGAGCTTATTGAAGGAATAATAAAATTTCAGCAGTTAATTGACTATAAGGGAAATATTTTAAATATTTTAAATATATGTAGTTATAAACTACTGCTTAAGCATTCTTTCTTCCATCACAAAAGGTCATTAATCTTCTCTTTGGGGAGTGTTCTCTTCTTACTGTCTTCTGAAGCTACAACTCCCCCTACCCCAGCCCCTGCCCCATACAGTCTCCACATGTGCTCTACCTTTGTGGGTGAAATGCTTCCTGCCTCAGTAAAATCCAGCTTCTAAATGAATTTCTGTTAGTTTAGAGAGCAACTTGAGGATTCTGCACTTGGCACCATTTGATTTCCTTGGCGTCTCTCCATAGTCACCATTTAGAAAGCTCATGGTCGGCAGGATTTCTCTCCATCATACACTCTGTGGAGATTAAAAAAGGATTGTATTACTTTGGCTTGAAAATGTGATGGAAAATGAAATTTGCTTTACCAAGAAAGAAGGCTTTTGAAACTTAAATTGTTCTAATAAGGCCCTTACACAGGGATAGTTCTTGATGGACTAAAATGACAGAGATGGGAAAAGTTCCTCCTTATTTGGGTTGCCAGTAAGTAAATAATAGCACAATGTTTAAAATCACTCACACAAATAAAGCAAGCTGCAAAACAATATGATCATATTTATGTTTTGTAAAATATAGGTGTTTATGTCCTTTATAAGCAAGCTTGGGGGGCGACTGGGTGGCTCAGTCGTTAAGCGTCTGCCTTTGGCTCAGGTCATGATCCCAGGGTCCTGGGATCGAGCCTGGCATCAGGCTCCCTGCTCGGCGGGAAGCCTGCTTCTCCCTTTCTCACTCCCCCTGCTTGTGTTCCCTCTCAATAAAATCTTTTAAATAAAAAATTTTTTTAAATAGGGAAGATTAATATCTTAAAAAAGGTCTGAAGCACTAAAGAGCTTACAGTACATATGAAATAATATCCTTATTATTTACTTCAAGATTTAAACCATGTTAAAATTAAATAAGCATAAGGATGTCCCAACAAATTCTGATTTTTAAAAATCTATGCATTTGTAAAAATGTCAAATTCTTTACAAAAAAAATTTTAGGGTCCTGGTTTCTTGGTGCCTTATTGGGTAATTCTGTCTATTGGGTAATTCTGTTTTGTCTGTCTATTGGGTAATTCTGTTTTGTTTACATGAATGTAAATGCACAGAAAAAGTTCTGGAATGAGAACGCCCAATCATTAATACTTGTTCCACCTGCAGAGAGGAGGAGGCTGGGGAATGGGGGAACCTTGTACTCTTCCATTTTACTCTATTTTTTCTCCTCATCATCTATACCCAAAATGTAGTCATTTATTTCACATTCAATTATTAATATAAACAAACACATTGGGAAAGTAAAATGCCCCACCTTTTCTTTTTTTCTTTTTAATTTTTAAAATTTGAGTGTAGTCGACACACAATGTTACGTTAGTTTCAGGCATACAACACAGTGATTTCATAGATCTATCCATTATACTATGCTCACCACAGGTGTGGCTCCCATCTGTCAGCATACAATGCCATTCAGTCTGACTTATCTCACTTAGCTGAATACCTCTAGTTCCAGCCATGTTGTTACAGAGGACACAATCTCATTCTTTTCTATAGCTATGTAATATTCCACTATATATATATATATATATATATATATATATATATATATATAGTGGAATATATATATATATATATATATATATGTCTCTATTCCACCACAAATTCCTCTCAGTCTTTATTTTGCTATCAGATTTTAATATGAAATGCTTCTATTTGATGAATGTTCACATAATCTGGAAGGCAGCTCAGATCATCCTCCCAAAGGAGTGTGCTGATTTTTCCTTTTTTCATTCAGTAAAACATGGTTACATAGCTATCCACTATTAGTCCTTCTCGGATATTGCTGTTAGTCATCAGCACAATTACTAGTCAGTGAGCTCTTAGGATCTGCCAGGTCCTGTGCTCAGCTCTACGTATACTCACTGATTAAACTCTCACAACAGTCCTCTGAGGCGGGCTTTCCTGTCACTATATTTGAGGGTGGAAGGAGTAGAGGCTCTTGTGCGAGCTGGTTCATACAGCTAGCCGGTGAGGCAGCTGAGATAGGTCTCTGGCAGACAGACCTCACATTCTACAAAGGGAAGAGGAAGGAGGTGGAACTTGTCTGTAGCTTAAGATTTTTACTTTTTTTCATAGGTGGCATATACACTTTTGCCTAATTGCGAGGTGAATAAGCATCTGGGTCTGGTTGATGTGTTGGTTGAAAATTACTATTATTATGAGGATGATTATTATAGTATTTAGTAATTATGCAGTGCTTTATACTTCAAAGAACTGTGCTTTATAATCATTTATTAGCTACGTCTCACAACATCTCTATGGTACAAGATGCACTTATTGTGTGTATTTTGCAGAAAGAGAGAAACTGAGGCTGAGTAAACTGGGCCATAGCTGCGTGAGACACAAAGAGGGTGGAATGCGACCTCTTAAGGTCTGGAGACTCACGGAACTGCCCAATCTGGACAACAGAAGTTTAATTCTTGAAACCTTTTAAAGGGAGGGGGTCAGTTCTAATGTTTTTCTTTGATGTTTACTTAAAAATTAAATGTAAGATATATTAAAAATTGATGACCACTCCTTTTTAGATCCTCCAATTTTGAAGATTTTATTTTTCATTTATTTGTCAGAGAGAGAGAGAGAGAGCACGTGCGCGCTTGCTCCCCGCTGAGCAAGCCCCACCCCCACCCCCTGCCCCGATTGCCCTCCATGTCAGATTCTATCCCAGGATCCCAGGATAATGACCTGAGCCTAAGACAGACGCTTATCCAGCTGAGCCAGCCAGGGGTCCCAGATCCTCATTTTTGAACTTTTTTTTTTCAGTTTTAAACTTTCACTGCATTTATGTCAATATGACATTTTTGCTTGAATTCAACTTTGTTATCTCCCATTTCCCCACACAAGCACAATTTATCCATGGATACTGGTTTCCAGTGTCAGTATTATATTGCTTCAAATTGCTTCCATTGTTTTTAAGCTATCTTTTGTTTGCCACATCCATAGGGCTGTTCATGGTAACTTGACATAAAAACAAACTTGGTGCAAGAATTATATTGGAATTAAAAGAAGTCTTAGATTTCTGTCACTTAGTTTTAGATTTACACATTTCAAAACTAAAGACTGTAAACATATCAACATGACTTGGGGTGGGAGGGAGAGATGAGAGGGTTCTGTGTTAAGTTTATTACAGTACCTATTAAAAATCTGGAAGCGATAGCATGCACTCTTCCATAAATTTGGTAGTCTCAGTTGAGAGGCAGCCATGGCTCTAGCACATGGGAAAGGTTCAGTAAATACTAATTTAGTGGTCAAGACCATGTTGTGGAGGGGCGCCTGGGTGGCTCAGTGGGTTAAAGCCTCTGCCTTCCGCTCAGGTCATGATCTCAGAGTCCTGGGATCTAGCCCCGCATTGGGCTCTCTGCTCGGCAGGGAGCCTGCTTCCTTCTCTCTCTCTGTCTGCCTCTCTGCCTACTTGTGATCTCTCTCTGTCAAATAAATAAATAAAATCTTAAAAAAAAAAAAAAAGACCATGTTGTGGAGACAGATTGCCTGGGTTCTAATCCTGGCTCCATTACTTACTAGAACTGCAGTATTTTCAAATCTTCAGCTTGTGGGGGTGGGGTGCAGTGGGGAGAAAAGGCTCATACTCCATTAAATTAGTTATCATGAAATTTATTCAAGTATTTGCTATTATTTGTTTTTTCAATTTTCCAGGCTGTTGACAAATAACATTAGCTACAATGCCTTTAAAATGTCGGTGGTATGGGGCATCTGGGTGGCTCAGTGTGTTAGGCTGCTGCCTTTGGCTCAGGTCATGATCTCAGGGTCCTGGGATCAAGTCCCACGTCGGGCGCTCTGCTCAGCGGGGAGCCTGCTTCCCTCTCTCTCTCTCTCTGCCTGCCTCTCTGCCTACTTGTGATCTCTCTCTGTCAAATAAATAAATAAAATCTTTTAAAAAAAAAGGATATTAAAAAAAAATGTCGGTGGTAATATTTATCATTTGATGTCTCCATTTGCCTGGCTTGTTTAGAAATGGTACAACATGGTATCCCTCAATTGTCTACCCAGGAAAAACAATTTAAAATTACCCTAAAATACATTGCAGTAAGTAGTTATGAGCACCTGTGAAATCTGCAATCTTCTATACTTGTTTCTTCAAAACAGCCATATGACGCCACACACCAGACAGAGGCTCCAAACTCAGTGCCCACCACGAAGATTTCACAAGTGAATGAGGCTGACTTATTGTACCACCTGGATAAGGAGGCTGCATTTGAGCTAAAGACACTGACGCCTTGTGGGGCACACAGCCAGTCTGCCAGAGTGTCTGAATTCTCAAGAGATGCTGGAAACTGGGATTTTTACTTGATATGATATTTCTCAATTAAAAATTTTTGACTGACTTTATTTCTTTTCTTAATTTTTACCTCTCAGTTTATTTCTTAGTACAAAACACTGTGGGTCAAACAACACATTTGAGAACCATTGAATGTCAACTGTCAGCCAATTATACTAGCAGGTACACTGTGCTGGTAGTCCAATCAGCAAATACTTCCAAGCACTTGTGCTAAGGTATGACTAAAAGTCTTTACAAAACTCACAAGTCTAATGGGGAGATGGGCAATAATGTCACAGAAGAGAGTGAAAAATGCTGGAGCAGAGTGTGGAACCCAGGGACTGCTGCCTGGTGAGTTAAGCACTTGATCAGGCCTAGGTTAAAACAGACAAAAAACAAAGACGCCTATTATTTGAAAGCTTGGCAAATGGTGGACACCCAAGTAGATGGCTCTTTTGTTTCACAAAACACCTTAATGGACTTTTGGGGTAGGAGCTTTGCATGGACAGGGCCAAGCCTTGCACGGTTGCAGGGGGACCATTGCTATTGTGGCTTGTGCAATTGGCACCCCTTTGAGCACCATTCAGGTTGTATTCTTCGTGAATGGTACCCCCTGGATTTGTGCAACCTGGCAATTCTGTCAACAAAGATAGGCCTGGAGTCTGGCCCGAGAGGAGGATTGAGCTAAATCCTTCTACATAATAAAGAGGAATTTTAAATCTTTGCGTAGTGGGTGGAGGCAGGAGGGTGGAGGGGTGCCTGTAATGGGGAGAAGAAAAGGGTTTGGAGGAAAGATCTCTAGAATGAGGGTGGGCCAGCCATTTGGCAACAAACTGGAGCCTAGGAACTTGGTGAGAGATTCCCTGTAATTTTTAGAAGAGACACATAAAACCCTCTGTCATCTTCTTTAACTTCTAGGAGACACTGACAAATGAAGTCAAACAACTTTTTCTTTGGCATCAAGTATAGCCTTTGAACCTCTTATGTATGAATCAGCAGATAACCAGGAAAGATTCAGTGCTCAGGCTCACATAGCAACCCTGGGTTAAATATACAATACTGTAATAACTTGCCTTTTTACTGTTTTTCTTCAAAAAGCTCCAAGTGCTTATACTTTTATTTCCTCATTTGTTCTGACATTCTAGTGTGGGAGGGGAAGATTTATGATAACATTATTTATAGATGGAGAAATTGAAATAGAGATTAAGTCGCTTACTCAATGTTGCATAGTTTGGGTGGTGGAGCCCACACTGGAAATTGGTTCTCCAAGCTCCTGCCACAAAGTGGAGTGAGCGTGAGTTCTGGAATTAGAGAAATCTCTGTTTGAACAATCCAGATTTCTGCCCTTTCAGTAAGAATGTGGCCTTAAGTCAATTACTTCACCTAGGTCTCAGCTTTTCTCTTCTGTAAAATTAAGACCATAAAACCTTATACTGGTGTAGTGAAGATTAATTAAGAAAATGCATGGAAAGTCCTGCCACAGAGTAGTTCCCAAATAAGATTAGTTCCACCCTCACCCAGTATTATCTGGTTAAATTTCAGTACAGATATAAAGTAATCAAAAAAGAGTCCTCCATGAATACTCATTTTTTTTTTCTAGCCTCATCTCCCACTGAGCGCAAAACATGAATAAAAGTGCTTGCACACATCATTTAATTCAATGGGAGAACTTTTGCTTCAGTGGAGTTATTCCTGTTGGGGATTGTGGAAGACAAGATGGTAGAGTGCAGTGTTTCTACAACTTGAGAATGTGGCAGAATCATTTGCAAGGCCTGTTAAAACACAGATTGCGGGGCCCCACCCTGGAGTTTCTGATTCACCAGGTCTGGAGTGGGGCCTAATAATTTGCATTTTTAACAAGTTTACAGACAATGTTGATGTTGCTAGTCTATGGACTACACCTTCCAAGAAGAACTAGCGTGGTTAAGTGAAATCCGGGAGGTGGAGCCCAGCAATCTGTGTTTTAACAAGAACTCTGGGTAATTCAGCGGCATTTAGCAGTTTGAAAACCACTGGCATAGTGATGCAAAGCATCTGAGGAGACAGACCCGCATTCAAATTCTGACTGGGCCATTTACTCTTCAGATAACTAGTTTGGTAACAGACCTTTAGTCTACCTGAGTCCTGTGGGAAGCCTGACAAAGTTCAGGATTCCTTCTCACCATCCGTCTAAGTTTCTCTGTGGAAAGAGCAGTTAGTGAGTCCTGCCAATCCAGGCTCTGTTTTTCACTTCTTCACACTGTGAGGCACGAAAGGCTGTTTAAATTTGGGTATCTGGGAAGTATTTACCAACACTTCTGCAAACACAAAAATAAAATAAACAAGACAGCGGACAGCGCTGTAAATAAAGCCAATGGCAAAGGCATTGTTTACATCTTAAATTCATAATAATGGGTTCTGAACCATTTCCATTTTCTTGCCTTTCTTAGTAGAAAATTTAAAAAAACCTTCCTCCCTCACAGTTTTAAGAGATGCTTGTAAATTTGTTTTGCAGACAGGATGCATGTTAAGAGGATTCCCCCACCCTCCCTTCAGTAGTCTGGCCCCAGATAGGGAATCTGCTTCAGATGTTCTGTGCCTTCCTGATTTTGTGGCTGAGGAATTCCCTTTTTCTTTAACTTCTTTCCCTGCTTGGCATCTGACCCTGTGGGTCCTCAGGCTGGCTCAGCTCCCAGCGTCACAAGTATCCAGGCTGGCCCCAGGATATTCTTTGGCTTACCTACCTTCATTTTTCTTATTGCAAATCCCCTCTACTCTTTATTTCTTTCACTAACCTTTTCTGTCGCCTATTGCTAACCCAGTTTTCCAAACTGCCCCTATTAGAGTGATCCACAGGAGGAGAAATCCTTCCTATTGATCGTGACGTGGGAGAATTGTTGACTTTTATCCAGTTCTGCTTGGTACCAGGTACACTGAAGTGTTTATCACGCATGTTCATTTTGAATTCCAACACAATCCAGAGGCGACTATCCATGAATGTATACGCACACACGCAAATGAGGAAACCGAGGCTTAAAGAAATCGGCAACTTGCTCAAGGTGAGAAAGTAAAAGTACCTAACAGGACGCAGGCAGTAAAATTCCAGGGTCTCCTGGCTCTTGGCTTCTGTTCAAATTCAAGTGATACTGAAATATATTGAATATAACTTGCCTCCCGCCCTTAAAGATCTTAAAAATCTTGTTAGGGGTAGATGAGATTTACACACACAAGTTAAAATCTAGAGCCACTGTTTGTGGCATTGGGTTTGGTATCCTTGACCGGCTTCTTCCTCTGCATGATACAAGTAAGAGCAACAACCTCAAGTGGTTTGGAGATGATTGACCGAGTTAAGCACCCGAAGCGCGTAATACAGTGCTGTCGCGTAGTAGGCGTTCAATAAATGTCTACTATCACTATTCTTAAAGGAGGCCGACCGGAGTGGAGACAATACTGGAAAGTCGGGAGGCCGGCTGTATACACCGGACCCGTGCACCAAAATTCTCCTATCCTCTGTTTCGTGGTCTGTAAAATTAGGTGGCTGGAGTGGACTAACTGGAAGAGCAGTCAGGCACGCAGCCGTGCCCTCGGAGATCCGAGGGGCCTCGGGGCAGAAAGGGTTAGTGACGAGTCTGGGGGCGGCTTTACGGCGCTCAGCGGGAGAGGCCCCGCCCCGCCCCGCCCCGCCCCGCCCCGCCTGGGAGGCCCTGGCAGCTCCAGCCCCCGAGCAGTTCCGGTGCCAAAACTCTTCCCTCCCCCGCTTCCCCGGAAGTGCTTTTCCAAGGTTCGGGCCAGAGAGAGGCCTTGTAGGCACAGCTGCTGAGCCTCGATCGGCTCCGAGTAGGGACTCCTGCCTGGGTTGGAGCCCGGGGGTCCGCGGCCGCCGACCCGTGCCTGCCTCCTCCCAGCGCCCGGGCCGCCGGTGAGTGGCGTTGGGAGAGCCGCCGGACGGCCGCGGGCCGCGTCAGGGCTTGTGCTCTCGGGCCCCCGCTGCCTGCTCTACGCTGCGGGCTCGGCTGTCGTGGTCCGGGGAAGGGGCTTGTCGGCCTTAGAGGTCCTCGCCGAGTCCGCCCGGCGGGAAGGAGCGGGCGGTGGGGCCTTGGGGTGGGCGGGGCGGAGCCGGAGAGGGGTTCCTGGAGTTGTTGTAGCCGTTGGGACTTGAGAGTGGGGATGGGCCGGGCCTCGGTCCACCCGACCTCCTCATTTCTGCTCCCCCAAGTCTTCCGCGTTGCCTCTCCGATTTGGTTTCCTCTGTCGACCTGGGGCCGGGAATCTGGACACCAGACTCAATCTTGGGCTCCAGTTCTCGACTTTGGCGTCCTCCGGGTCTGTCCTGGGGTCGGTAACTAGCCCGGGTCCCAGGGGTGTCGTCTCCTCAGTCTCGGGGCTGGGCGATGCATGCGTAGATGCCGGGGATCTTTTGCAAAGCATCCAGATCCGCCACGGGGTTGCCCTGGGATCGATTTGGACTGCGCCCGGGACCGGTTCTGAATACGTAGGTCAGTGTGGCACCAGCGTGCCTCCCATGATCTTTTACTCACCGGAAAGCTTGCTCGAGCTGTTGCCGAAGTCATTTTAGGAAAACAACTTGCTTGGGGAAAATCAGTAGTTAAGATAAGTTCCCTTATTTTCCTGCAGGCTTAATAAAAGGATGCTATTCTCTAATATGCACTCCTAATTCTGGTGGCTATCTGAAGTCACAGTTGAATGGCGAGTTCAGTCTGCGGCTGTTGCACGAATTGGTTACAGCGGGTTGGAGGATTACTTGCACCCCCTCTTCCCCGAAGTTTGTATACTTTCATATTTAGACCTGTCATTTTCCTTAACTTCTAAAAAAATTTTTTGTCAGTAACTCCTCAGAGGTCCCCTATACTGTTACAGTTGTGCTGCAATGCAGAGGTTCACATAGGTCGACAGAGGTTTTGTGTGTGCGTGTGTGCGTGTGTTTTAACCTATATTTTGGGGTGTTTACCTCGGGTAAATTGAGAATGTTTAGAGGAGAAAGTGATGTAGGTAGTTTTTTTAGTGAACAGATTTCAGGTGGTGAACTGCTGGAAGGTTTTGTAGGCGGTAAGGGTTTTCCGCATTTAATAGTGATTTTTAAATTAGGATCACAAGAGAATGTGGTTGTGACTGTCTGCATTGTTTTTGTTTTTGCAGTGTAAAGTATACACAAACCACCTTTGTGAAAGCAATGACACTTAACTGCGTTTCTCATCTTGTGCTTATATTAGGACTTATACTGTAGTTTTTTAGGTACTTACCTCATTCTCTCTCCTCCCACTACTGGAAGGAGAGGTAATATCAAGCATTAGGGAAAATAGATTGAAGTGGTAAATTCAGTGAGCTCTCCTGTGCAAAAGAAAATGTATTTCAGTGTTGTTGATTTTCAGCAGGCAAAGTGTGGATGACTTTAAAAAAAAAAAGTCTCTTTTATTCCTTTATTGATTGTGGTCAAAGGGTGGTTGATTTTTAAAGTCCCTGGAAGAAGTTGTGGAGGGAAGATTAGTTGCCCAACTTTTAGATTTAGATAGAAACTGTAGATTCTTAGCCGTTGGAAGTACTCGATTGTTTAGAGCTTATGGTTGGAATTTTGGAATCGAGAAAATCTGCAAAAGGTGTCAAGTTAGATATGATTATGGATCCACAGTGAGAGTATGATAGATAATGTGTTTTGAAGGGAAATATATGAAGAATTGTAAGAGCAAAAAGAGGTAATCGGGGAATTTCACATACCTTTAGGCACTATAAATTTTATTATGTTCAGGTCCATTCAATAAATATTGAATATTTGCATTATAAATTTTATTGTATTATTCAAGTCAATGGGTACTGAATTTTTGCTATGTTAGGCGTCAAGCTATGTTGGGCAACAATGTAGGAACGAATGTACAGCCATAACCTTTAAAATTCATGTTTTGGCAATAATTTTCTAAGGTATGTCAGAAATCATGAAGAGGTAAATTGTATTGCTTAGACATATTACAGATTTTTTCTAATCATAGGTGGGTTTTGTGTGTTTCATGCAAAACACGGTTTAGGCATTATAGGGTACAAAGATTAAGTATTTGGTCTTTAGGACTTTGAAATCTAGAAGGGGATGTAAGATATTTACATAAAAATATGTAAATACTTACTGTGTGGGGGGCTTGACCTAAAGTTTGGAGTTGTATGAAAGGAAAATGGGTTCATTTTTAATGGACTAATCAGCTAAAAAGTGGAAAGTGGTGGAGGTAAAGAAGTACTCTGAAGCTGTTGAGCACTTAGCATCGTGCTCTGTGCTAGTTGCTTTCCATACATTTTCCAAGCTTCATAACAACATGTAAGCATCTTTCTTAATAAATAAGGAGGGCAATGCTCCAGTGTATTAAGTAGCTGAGCCTCAGTGTATATCCAGGTCTGCTTGGTGCCAAAGCCCATGCATTTCCACTATATCATGCTACGTCTCAATGAACTGGTAGCCTGAGTTTCACATTGCAGAGGGTAAGACTTTTCTAAAATAAGAATTTAGGGGTCGGGAGTAGGTAGAGGAAGGCTTTTCAAATAAAGGGAGTGATGTAAGCACAAGGGTGGAGGTGGGAAAGTTCATTGTATACCCAGAAAATTTAGTGGACGGCTTGCTTAGAATATAGGGTTCATTTTTGGAAATAAGAGATGAGGTTTGAGATTCTAAGTGGGTCTGGGTTGAGGAGGATGTTTAAATGCTGTATTTTTAGGAGTTCAGCATTTAGGAGGTATTGAGAAACTACTAGGTCTAATAGTGTAGTATGTGAAATGGTTTGTTGTAGAAAGCCAGCTTTCAATATAGTATCCATACTGGGTAAGGACAGTGGCATTGAGATGGAGTGGGTGGGGGAGGGATTGTTGGGGAAAGTTTGGAGAAACTGGAAGTTGAAAATTACATTCATTTTAAATGTATGTGATGGGGATGGTGGTACTCTTAGTACAAATATAGGCAAAGAGGTGCATAATAAGATAAGTTTTGAATATGTTGAGTTTTTTATATACTTGCAAAACACTGGAATTGCCCAGAGGCTTTTGGAAATGTGGGTTTGTAGTTCATGAGAGAGGTCAATGTTGGGCATATATTAAACTTGAGTGTAGAGAATAATACAAATAGATGTACTAGTTGAGTCTGTATAAAGAGATGAAAGAGCTGAGAGGGAGTTTACAAGGAAAGAAAAAAAATGAGCCTTTATTTTAGATGGCATCTGTTTAAAACAGAAGGAAAAGATAG
This sequence comes from Martes martes, assembly GCF_963455335.1. Classification (NCBI taxonomy): domain Eukaryota; kingdom Metazoa; phylum Chordata; class Mammalia; order Carnivora; family Mustelidae; genus Martes; species Martes martes. The sequence continues at coordinate 47,399,608 of NC_137895.1, read as the reverse complement.
TCTGTACTGTATTCTGCTCCCTTTCGTTGCAGATTCAGATGGAGTACAAAGAATCTGATCATGGGAAAATCCAATTGGGAAATAAAAAAATGCTATCATTTCATGATAAATAAAAAAATGCCCCCATTTCATGGAGGATGAACTCTTTCAGACTCACTTGTTCCAGAGTGTTAGGCTTTAGTTACTTAAGAGCTGTTTGGTCATTTCTTTTGGGCATTTGTTGGCAAGTGTTATGTGAGGATTTGGATGCAGATCTCTGATAGGTATTCTATTTATTCATATTTGTGACTTTGAATTTTGGTTTCAATATCAAAGGCCTTTGAATATTCGAATACAATTTTTGTCCCTCCTATTTCTACTGGCTGCTATTAGTGCCTTTCCTGGAAAATGGTATTTAATTTTTTTTTTTTTTAAGATTTTTATTTACTTATTTGACAGAGAGATCACAAGCAGGCAGAAAGGCAGGTAGAGAGAGGGGAAAAGCAGGCTCCCTGCTGAGCAGAGAGTCCGCCGCTGGGCTTGCTGCTGGGCTTGATCCCGGGACCCTGAGATCATGACCTGAGCCAAAGGCAGAGGCTTAACCCACTGAGCCACCCAGGTGCCCCGGAAAATGGTATTTAATTACATATTTTTCTCCCAACTCTCTTTTATAAGTACTGATCAACACAGGTAGTTTTGTCTTTCATGTCCTGATTATCCTTGAGGGATGGAATGATAAGATATTTTTGTCCATAATGTAATGACACATATATAAAAACTATGTATTTTTATTTGGAAACTAAGGGCTATAGACTTATGGAATTACATGTAGTTTTCTGTTTGATATTTAAATATGGGGAACCTGTGTGTTAATATGTAAAAGATTTGTAATAGTTTGCAGAATGAGGCTCAGAGTTGTAACTTTTGGAGGGCAAGGTTATTATTTTTAGACTGCGTTTCCAGGGAAGTGTTTATTTCCTTCTTGAGGATTAACACACTCCTTTTGTTTTGGAGAAATATGTTTTTTACTATATCACAGGCTCTTGGGAATGTCCTGAGTCCTCCGTCCCGTTGGAGGCAGGGGGTGTTGTGTCTGCTTTGTCTGGGCTGGTTGGCTTAGTTGCAGTGAGCCTGGTATTAATGAGGCAAAGGTCAGGAGTTCCATTTAGCTTCGGTCTCTGAGTGATGGCCAGGGAAGTACACCTCTAGCCAGCTGTCTTGGAAATTCTTCGGTTGTCATTGGTCACAAAGGTGACTGGCTTAGGATGGATCTTTATACCACTGAAAGAATATTAGAGGAAACTTAGCATAATGGTTAGTAATTCTGACTTGGGAATTAGACAGACCTGTGTCAGATTTCTCAGTATACGATGTTGGGAGAGTCCCTAAACCTCTCGGAGCCTCTACTTCCTCATTATTGAAGAGGTTAATATTTGGTTTGGGCTTGTCCTACTGTTGTTTTCTTTTTCCAAGTGGGAGTTAGCTGCTTACACCTGTGGTTCCCCAGTGCTGGACTGTGGAGAGGTGTCAGTCCGTGACAGAGTTTTCACTTGTCTGAAATGAGAATGGGTTCACTTCTCATGAAGCTAAATCTGTTGAATTTAAAAGATAATTTTTTTCCCTAAAATTATCTTTTACCATTTTTGACGTAAGCATATTAGTTCTTTTATGAAATAATGGTGGTGGTAATTGGTAGTTATTGTCTTTTTAAATGTTCTTGGCAAAATAAAAGTTGGCAGCTCTATGCTGGTCCTCCAGTTTTGTTCTTAAGATGATGGTTCTGCGAAATCTGAAAATCTTGGCTTAAACGGAGCCAGGGAATTGGGGGAGATTACTCATCCAGTATATTATACATAGTCAAGTTAGGTTTGGGGTTACATTCTACTGTTCTTTTACCCTCTAGGGACTGTATTTTGATTCTCATCACTGCTGAATTAGTTTAATGTTGTCGAGTTTTACATTAAGACTTTCAAGGAGCAGTTCAGATTGTTTTCAGTTCATACAAGTTGCTTCAAATTATTTAGGGCTGTATTTCTCAACCAGAGTCCCAAGAGGAAACTGGTGAACTGTGGGGGCTGCCTAGGGGTGCTGCTGTAAGTCATTACTCTGTTGATTAGTCGACAAGATAAATAACTGGCCTTTGACATAGTGAAGTATTAGAAATTGGCTTTCCTTTTCACCTCTTTTGCAGGAAAGATCTTTGAAACTAGATCAAGAAAAGCTTTTTTATTTAATAAAGCAAGTAAACCTTGTACAAATATCAGTATTCAGAATGCTTTCTAGAGAAGGAATGGTTCAGCACTTTGCATAATGGGTTATGTAAGTGGAGCCACAGAAGTCCTCCTGGGGACACAAACCAATTATTAGCATAAGCGCTATTGAAATTGCATTCAGTTGTCTAGATGAGGAGCGTTTTGACTCCCTCGTTCACTTAGCAGCATGGGGGTGGGGGGGTGCAGAAAATTTAAGGTGCAGATCTAGCCTAAATGACTGTTAAATTAAGGTTTAACATTTGTTTCCTTTTAGTGTTTTGGTTAGGTAACTTTAAAAATTGGGAGTGCTATAGAAATACTGAATATGTTAGAATGCCTAAAGCAAAATTTCAGAGTAGGCTGAAATAGCTTAGGCCCTCTGTCTTTTAATTTTAAAGGAGACTGGAGTTTTGCTTCTTTCGATAGGATGTTATTGTTTTATAGAGTTTTGTTGTATATTACTGTTCGTTCTAAATAAAAGAATCATATGGAATACGTTTATTCTAACAATGCTTACATTTTTCCTCCAAAGTATTCCTATTGGCAGAAATGAACGGTATGCTCAGGAGTCTGGAGAGGTAGCCTGAAGTGTCCTGCTATAAGTAGAAAATTTCATGATTCCTGTAGGGTTTTATTTTTAAAAATTCACATGAATTTCATGTTTTGGTATTTTATGTATATGTAAACAGTGTTTTAAAGTCAACTAAAATTAGTGCCCCCAAGAAGGGGTCGTATGTTCATCCTATGGATTTTTCATATCTCTAGGACATGGCTTGCATGACAATTTAGTGGCACTGTGTTTAACTGCTTTATTTTGATTCATTTAAAGAAAAATGCTGTGTTCTGTTGGTTTCTGTTGGGATGGTGGACAATTATTGACACTTATATGTTTTTAACAGACAGCAAACTGTTTTGAATACTAATCAAGGAGCTGTAGTTTCATAGAAATAAAATGCCTTTAAAAGGAGATTTAATCAATTTTAAGATGTTCTTTTACATTTAAGATTATTCAATTATCAGTATATTTCTCATGTTATAAAAATATAGCAGCAGTGTCTAATTGAACTTTCTGTAATGATGGAAGTGTTCTATATCTGTGCTGTTCAGTCTAGTGGCCCTCATATGGCTACTGAGCACTAAAATGTCTGGTGTTACAGAGGAACTAAATTTGAAATTTTGTTTGATTTTAATTGATTTCAGTGTGAATAGCCCCACTTGCAGCCAGTGACTACTGTATTAGATAGTGTTGCTCTCAAGGGTTAGGAAGACACGGAGAAGGGATGTTAGAAATCTTCATGCCATCCCTCAGCTCATTTATAGGCAAAATTAGGCCCTTGATAAGTGTTTCTTAAATGAAATAATATTTTTATTGTTTCAGTTTTTTTGAAAGATTTATTTACTTATTTGAGAGAGAGAGCGAGTGAGCTAGCTTGCACATGTTGAGGGGAGGGACAAGGGGAGAGGGAGAGAGAAACTCTAAGCAGACTCCACGCTTGTGCAGTCACCTCCTTGACCCAAACCCAATTGGAGGTTTAACAGATCATCCCACTGAGGTGTCCCTATTGTTTCAATTTTTAAGACCAAAGTTTGTGAAGTATTCTAGATTTTTTTTTTTTTAAAGATTTTATTTATTTGAGAGAGAGAGAGAGAGAGAGAGCGAGCACTGGCAGACGGAGGCAGAGGGAGAAGCAGGCTCCCTGCCGAGCAAGGGGCCCGATGTGGGACTCGATCCCAGGATGCTGGGATCATGACCTGAGCTGAAGGCAGCTGCTTAACCAACTGAGCCACCCAGGCGTCCCAGTATTCTAGATTTTAAGAGAGTAATCACTAGTCTTGATTTTTTTCTTCTGTGTTGATTTAAAAATTTTACTTTTGTTACAAAAGCATACAGTATACTGAATATACAACTTAAACAATTGTAAAATAAATTGCATTGCCTGTATCTTTGAAGTCAATTTATACTCCTTACCGCTTGTGTTCTCTGACCCGCTTCCTAAGAAACCACCATCTAAATTTTGTGTTAATCATTCCCTTTTCCTTTTAATTTTCATGAATTAAAGAAAATTTTATTTCCCTCTTTCTTTCAGTTTGGAAGTTAAACTTAATGTAGTTTTCCTTTATTTTAATTTTCCCTGACTCCCAACAAATTAGATATGATTACTTTTTTAAACACTGTTGCTTTAATTTGCCTCTGCTTTACAAGTATCTTTGCTTATCATTTTCATTTGCATCTCAGACCTCTTGTTTGGGGTCTAAGATCATTTTCTCTCTGCCTGAAATATACCCTTAGAACTTTCTTCAGTGAGGGTCTGTTGTTGGAAAACTTTTAGTTTGTTTGACAGTGTCTTTATCTACATCTCATTCCTGAAGATGGGTTTTCTGAGTATGCATCCTATGTTAGCAGTTATTTTTTTTCTTTGTTCATTATAGATCTTATTCCATTCTCTTCTGGCTTTTATTGCTGTTGAAAACTCTGTAATCCATCTAATTGTCATTCTTTTATTAAACTATATTTAGAATATTTAGAATCTGTTTTCCACACTTTCATCTTGATATGTCTAGACGTTGATTTCTCTTTATTTATCAAGCTTGGAATTCACTAGGCCATGGAATCTGACGATTGGTGTCTTCAACCATTTTGGAGAAATTTTGGCCATTTTCTCCTCACTTGTATTTGAAGTTGGTCTTCTTACTCTACCCTCCATGCCTTTTAACCTGTCTTTGCTATTTTCCATTTCTTTGTCTTTCTGTATTGTGTTCTGGATAATTAGATCCTTTCTTCCAGTTAGCTAATTCTTGCTTCAGCTGTCTTCAGCTAATTTATTGAATTTAAAATTTTTTTTTCACTTTAAGTATTATGTTCTTTTTTATAGTAAAATATGCATAAGTAGAATTTACTTTAAATCTGAAAGTGTTCAGTTCAGTGATGTTAAGTACATTCACTATCACCTCTGTCCATCCCCAGAACTTTTTTTTTATCATCAGGAACTGAAATCTGCGCATTAAACAATAATTTCTCATTGTCCCCTCCACCCAGCCCCTGGCAAGAACTATGTTACATTCTTTTTCTATGAATTTAACTATTCTAGGTACCTCATATAAGTGGATTATACACTATTTGTCCTTCTGTGTGTCTGGCTTATTTCACTTACCAAAATGTCTTCAGGGTTCATCCATGCTGTAGCATGTTCATTGAGTTTTAAAAAATTTTATTTACTAGGGGCGCCTGGGTAGCTCAGTCGTTAAGCATCTGCCTTGGGCTCAGGTCATGATCCCCGGGTCCTAGGATTGAGCCCCACATCTGGTTCCCTGCTCAGCAGGGAGCCTGCTTCTCCCTTTCCCACTCCCCCTGCTTGTGTTCTCTCTCTTGCTGTCTCTCTGTCAAATAAATAAAATCTTCAAAAAAAATAAAAATTTTATTTACTATACCTTTTCATTTTTAAAAGTTTCATGTAGTTCCTTTTTTTTTTTTTAAGATTTTTTTTTTTTTTTTGTCAGAGAGAGAGAGGGAGAGTGAGCAAGCACAAGCAGAGGCAGAGGGAGAAGCAGGCTCCCTGCCAAGCAGGGAGCCCGATGTGGAACTCCATCCCAGGACGCTGGGATCATGACCTGAGCCGAAGGCAGCTGCTCAACCAACCAAGCCACCCAGGCGTCCCTCATGTAGTTCCTTTTTACAACTGCTTTATCCTTATTAATTTTTGGTAGTCTTATACTTTTTCTTGGTCATGTTGTCAAGCTATCTTTTATTTCTTAAAAACCTATTAAGTATACTTATTTTATACATTGTCTCTGATAATTCCAATTTCTGAAGTCTTTGTAGATATGATTCTGCTGTTTTGCTGTATTAATTTTGCAGAGTGATTTTTTTTTTTTTGAGATTTTATTCATTTATTTGACAGACAGAGATCACAAGTAGGCAGAGAAACAGGGAGAGAGAGAGAGGAGGAAGCAGGCTCCCTGAGGAGCAGAGAGCCCGATGCGGGGCTTGATCCCAGGACCCCGGATCATGACCTGAGCTGAAGGCAGAGGCTTTAACCCACTGAGCCACACAGGCATCCCTGCAGAGTGATTTTTAATAGCACTTTAAAATTGTATAGGTTAGAGCTTATAAATAAACCCCTGGAAGTTAGTATCCTGTTTTCTTAAATTTTGCCGAAGGTCTTATCTGGTTTATTTACTGTACAGGTACTTTTTTCCCCTTACAAGTAGTAAATAACTTGTAGGGAAGGATCCTAGTGTTTTATTTTTTCTTGATGAAAAACTAAAGTATAGTAATATACCTTAAATTTGTATAGGGCCTTCTAGTTTGCTAAGCATTTTTATATTTTATGATTTTATTTTAAAGTCTTGGAAATAAAGACTCAGAGACATAGCTAATAAGAGGTGGCATTGGAATTTAAACCCTGGTTTTCTTAAGATTCTTTTTACTAGCTATGCTTGCCTTTTAGGTTACTAGATAGACTATAATCTTAGGGTCTTGTCTGTGACTTGTTCACTGTTATACTGTCAGTACCTTGGACTTTTTTTTTTAAGATTTTATTTATTTATTTGACAGACAGAGAACACAAGTAGGCAGAGAGGCAGGCAGAGAGAGAGGAAGGGAAGTAGGCTCCCCGCTGAGCAGAGAGCCCGATGTGGGGCTCGATGTGGGGCTCGATCCTTAGACCCTGGGATCATGACCTAAGCCGAAGGCAGAGGCTTTAACCCACTGAGCCACCCAGGCGCCCCAGTACCTTGGACTTTTGAGTGAATAAATAACATAGGGTTGCCTGGGTGGCTCTGTCAGCTAAGCGTCTGCCTTCAGCTCAGGTCATGATCCCAGGTTTCTGGGATCAAGCCCCAGGTCAGGCTCCCTGCTCCATGGGGAACCTGTTTCTCCCTCTCCCTCTGCTTGCCACTCCCTCTGTTTTTGCTCTCTCCCTCTCTCTCTGCCAAATAAACTAATAAAATCTTTTTAAAAACCCAATAACAGACATGAGTTGCTGTCTGACAAGTGTTTTATTTTATCATTATTTTTTTTAAGATTTTATTTATTTCTTTGACAGAGATCACAAGTAGGCAGAGAAGTAGGCAGAGAGGGGGAAGCAGGCTCCCCACTGAGCAGAGAGCCCAATGTGGGGCTGGATCCCAGGACCCTGGGATCATGACCTGAGCCGAAGGCAGAGGCTTTAACCCACTGAGCCTCCCAGGCACCCCTGACGAGTGTTTTATAAGGTAGTTCTATTGTAATCATGTTATTTATGTATTTTGTGTTTATATTTACATATATAATGTATAATTATGTACATATAATCATTGAGAGCTTAGAGCTTGTGTGGAGGGGTTTTTGATGCTTTGCATAACTCTAGCTAAGATTTTTTTAGATAAAAATTTGATGTATTTGCCTATAGCAAAGAAAATTTGGTTTTCTTGAAAATATTAGGTGATGAAGATTAGTGAGGTGGACTTTCTGGTACTAGTTCAATTCTTTTTCTAGTTATTAAACAATTCTTTTAAGACTTAGGTGATGGGACGAAATGATTCAAGGTTTTCCTAAGGTCACTTTTTATTCTGATAAACTAGGATGAAGTGTCAGTTAATGTAATCTTTTGACCTGGTGAATTGGTAGAAGCTGGGCCCTAGCTAAATTCATGCCTTTTTTTCTCTGACCTCTTACTTTCTATGTCCCATTCTTGGTTAAAGCTGGAGGGACTTGGGCATTGAATCTTGGCTAGAACATGCATTCATTCACTGAGTGAGTGAGTCAGTAAATGGTTCTTGTGAGCCCAGGTATCAGGAACCATGCTAGGCATTGAGGTTAAGACGGAGGATTAAGATGGATGTGGTTGCTGTCATGTAGCACAGACTAGAGGTCATGAACTATTATATCCTTTGTCTATATTAGTCATTTATGTATTTAAATGAATATATGTAAGAAAATCACATTTATATCTGTTGAAACTTTTCTGGCGAGAGAGAGGATTCTGAGGGCTGTTGCTTAATGGAATATATAAGTATAGGGTTTGAGATTCAGAACTATTCAGTTAAGCATATTCTGAAAATTGACTGATACTTTCATTTAAATTGAAGCCTTTTATTAAAGCCTTTTATTAAAACCTGACCTAAGTTATAGTTCAATCTAAAGACTGCTGTTTGCCTCATATGTGGTTTTGTGCATAGTTAGTATGTAATAGTGTCTTGGAAATTCTATATTTCATGGCTCATTTTACATTCCTTTATTCCCCCCCCCAAAAAAAAGCATAATATATTCACAAGCACATGTGTTAAAAAAAAAATCTTTTATTTTGAGGTAGAGACTCATAGGAAGTTGCAAAAACAGTAGTGTCCTATATACTTCTTACTCAGTTTCTCCAGTGGTGATATCTTATGTAGCTGTCATAGAATATGAAAACCAAGAAGTTGATATTGAAAAAAAAAAAAAAAGAAGTTGATATTGGTACATTTGTGTTAACTAGACCATACATATAAACCATACACAGATCTCACCATTTTAAAAAACCTGCATTTCTGTGTATGTGTGTAGTTTTCTGTACAGTTTTATCCCATGTATAGTTTTGTGTAACCACCATAATCAAGATTCAGAACTATTCATCATCACCAAAGAATTCCCTAGAGTCACCTCTGTGTATTCACAACCCTACCCAACACTAGTTTTGCCATTATGAGAATATTATGTGAATGAAATAATACAGTATGTAATCTTTTGAGGTACATATTTTAAAAATATAATATATTTTAATTCTAAAAGTAGAATAACATTTCAGAAATGTTAGACAATGGAAAAAACATACTTTCAAACCACCACTCTAATAGTCATCATTTTGGAGTTTTTTACAACCTCGTTCATATGATGTTTTATATCCTATTTTTAGTATATGCTCAATCTTGTTTGCTTTTTTAAACTTAATGTTATATTAAATATTTTGTTACCATCATACTTAATTTTCACTATTACAAGAAATGTTGCAGAAAACACCTTTGAGTATATAGATTTCTTCATATTTTTAGTTATTTCCTTAGGGCAGATTCCCAGATGTGTGATATTGAGCCAAAGGATATGAAGGTTTATTAGTCTTGAAACATTTGGTCAAATTGCTTCTCAAGAGGATAGTATTACTAGTACTGTTTCACGTATCCTTCTTAGATTGGATATTAGTGTTACTTCCCTTGCTCCCCTCCCCCCAAATTAGTAAGGTGAAAAAGGTATTTCATTGTTCTAATTTTAGAGTGCAGTTCTTTATGTAACTTTTTTTTCCTTGAAGAAGATTTATTGTAATGTCAGAATGACATGAACTTTTAAAAATGTGATTTTACTTTTAAGTAATTTAGAAAAGCATTTAAATATCTCCGTTAGTGTTCAAAGTTCCGAGCAAGAGGTTGAATCACCAGATCCTTGTCTTTACCTTAACCGTAACCTCCTTAGTTGGCAGGTTTGTTACCTGCCAAATGATTGCCAGTTTCTGCATTGGTTCTCTTTGGTCTCTGCCATTATCTCTTAATTACTATCCTCAGTCTGGATCCTTGACCTTTCCCGTCTGTTCCCTAAGCAGAGAATGGCTGCTCCCTCCAATGGTAACACACTGACACCTCATTCATTTTTCTTATGTTCTTGTCAGCTTTAGGTGCACGGTCATGCAATCATGTTAATGCATTACTGTGATGTTTATCCTTATGATTAAGTATAATCCTAGGGACTCTGTATAATCTGGGGCATTCATTAGGATTAAATGTCTTCACTTTTTTGACGGCCACCACAGAAGTTATATGGCCAATAATGTATGGGGCATGTACAATGTGCATAAATAAAAAAAACAACAATACAAGGAAGTTGTACACTTTTTGCTTTTCTGTATGTTTCAGAAGACAGCAATATTATATTCTTAGAGCAGTAGACCATCAGGGTAATAACCAAACCCTTAAAGTAAAACAAGTTTTTAGCTGAATGTTACTAAGTGCCATGCACTGTGCAAGTTCTTTATTTAGTCTTCACAATTTTCCCTTAAATTTTTGGGATAGCTAGATATGAAGATCTCATACGTGATGTGGAATAGATAATTGAGAAATTTGATTAGCAGGGAATTATAAAAAACGATACATTATTTGTAATACTAACTTGAATATACACTATATTCCTTCACCGTTTCTTTCCCTCTACAGCGTCAGTGTTTTTCTTTGTGAATGGGTCCTTTGATTAGAAATCTGGATTGTCTAGGAGTGCCCAGGTGGTGTAGTCAGTTAAGCATCCGACTCTTAGTTTTGACTCAGGTCATGATCTCGAGGTCTTGAGATCAAGCTCCACCTTGTGCTTTGCACTCAGTGTGGAGTCTGCTTAAGCTTCTCTCTCCCTCACCCTCTGGGCCCTGCCCCCACCTGCACTCTCTTTCTCCAAAGTAAATAAATAAATCTTAAAAAAAAAAAAAAGAAAAGAAATCTGGATCATCTTTTTGGCTTAATCTGCACCCAGGAGGCATTATCTATTGGATATCATAACAGTATCCCTTTCCTATAGAAGAGAGAATTTAAGGCATTTTCAATGTGTTCTGTAAAATCTTTCTATGTTTTATGATTTTTTTGTTATTCTATTAAAGCTCTTTTATGCACACATGATTCCATAATAACTTTTTAAAAGTTAATTAGCCTTTGAATCTTTTTGAATTTTTCAACACAATTTTCAGAGACAGAATCTGTCAGAAACAGCTGGCTCTTGTTAAGTGTCTAGCTCATTTGGTGAGCAGAAGGGTGGGGACACATTAAGAAAGTGGTCTGCTTAGAAGACTCTACCAGGTGCAAGTGGTCAGCCTGCGGTGGGCATCAGGGGTTGATTTATGGAGGGACTGGAGAGCGTTATTTCTGTAAGATGATAAAATAGAGAGCTGTTAAACGAGTTTCTACTGAATTATGAACCTTACTTCCATTTTACAGATGAGGAAGCTGAGGCCTCAGAGAGTTGAATAACATTCCTGAGACAGATAATAAGTGATAGAGTCCAGGATTTGTACCTGAAATATGAATAGATTGAAATATAGCATGTCCTCATACCTACTGTGCAGGTGCTCGATGCCTTTTAGGTCATCTGATTTAGTCAGTTCAGTGAGTACACGTGAGCGGTCTTCAGGTCGTGCTTGGGGGTAGGGTTTTTGTAGTTATTCCACGTCTTGGGTCCTAGTTTTATTTTGCACTTAAGTATTTCTTTTGTGCTAAAAGAAAAATAAGAGCTATAAAAAATAAGAGCACATACCCAGGTGAAAATTAGGCTTACAGTAATTTGTTTTGTTTTGTATTGGATGTGTGTATGTGAGAAATATGGCTAAAATCTTGCAGTGTTGTAACTGCCGAGGAAATTATGAAATAAAAACTTAACGGGGAAGATGGAGTGGAGAACACAGACATAAACTTTGCTCTTCCTCCTATGAAATTTCCTTCATAGTTTGGGATCTGAGCAGTCATCTTTATTCATGTTATTACTTGTTATTTCATGAAGCATCAGTTGAGCCATTAGGATTTAAAGAAAAGGATATTTTCTTGTAATTCATAGGTTCTTTCTGTGCTCACCCAGAACACATTAACCTTTTCCTGATAAATGTTTTGTCAATATTTAGAATCTGGTATGTATTTTTAGTTTACATTTCGCTTTTTTAGAACAGTTAAAAAAAAAAGAAAAAGAAAAAAGAAAAACCTAAAATACTCAATTTCCATTAATTTCCAGATGTTAGAATCCAAAAAAGTCTTGCCACAAAATAAAATACATTTATTACATAATAATTCATTAGGTTTTCTATTTTTATCACTGCAACCAGGGCTTCTGATCACTATGAGATAATTGGTGTTGCCACATGGAGTTTAAATTCCAGCCCTCCAAAAAGAAATTTGATTATTTTAGTTAGCATAGAAAGCTGTATTTCAGATAGTATATGAGATTATTAGGCTATTTCTAAATCTTGAAAATCGCTTAAGGAACTCTTGGTTTTACCTTTGGTGGTCCTTGACTCAGGATTGGAACCATTGATGTGAATTTAAATACTCATTTGTGTAGTTGTTAATCCCTGACTTTGATTTGATTATAATTAATATTATTACTAGCAGTACTCTTTTTTTTAGCAGTACTCTTTGAGTGTATCAAGTACCTCAAATACTTTTGAGCCCAATGAATAATTTAGTAAAAAATACAGAATGAAAATGAAAATTGTCAACTGATAACATTCTTGCCCTTTTTCTTTGTAAATGTCAAGATACTTAAACCCCACATAATAATAGGTACTTTTTTACCTCCTGTTTTCTTAAGTACATCTTTATTTCATGAGTTTGTTGTTTGCATTGGTCTAAGTATTTGAATCTGGCCAAGGAATATATAGATTTTTTGATATGCCAGCTAGCATCTTTCACTTACTTGATATATTCTAGACCTCATTAGACTAATTGGTAATGACAACAAATCTTTGTGCTATATAGTTTGATTTTGTTTTGTTTTGTTTTAAACAGATCATTAAGTCTGTAAATTTAGAATGGTACATAACAATATAGCTGTGTGCTCAGATGCAAAACAGTGTTGTTAACAAGAGATCCAATAAAAGGATTTCTTACTTTCTTTTTTTTTTTTTAAAGATTTTATTTATTTGACAGACAGAGATCACAAGTAGGCGGCAGAGAGGCAGGCAGAGAGAGAGGAGAAAGCAGTCTCCCTGCTGAGCAGAGAGCCTGATGCGGGGCTCGATCCCAGGACCCTGGGATCGTGACCTGAGCCGAAGGCAGAGGCTTTAACCCACTGAGCCACCCGGGCGCCCCAAAAGGATTTCTTATTTTACAAAAAATAAATGTGATCCTCTCCCTAATTATTAATTACCATGTTATATACTCCACCCCCTTCAAGATTTTTTCCCCTAGTTTTCTGGTTTTATAATTGAACAGTCAGATTGTAATAAACTTTTTTTAAAAAGATTTTTTAAATTATTTATTTGACAGGGAGAGAGATCACAAGTAGGCGGAGAGGCAGGCAGAGAGAGGGGGAAGATGGCTTCCTGCTGAGCAGAGAGCCTGATGCGGGGCTGGATCCCAGGACCCTGAGATCATGACCTGAGCCGAAGGCAGAGGCTTAACCCACTGAGCCACCCAGGTGCCCCTGTAATAAACATCTGAAGCATAGGTGGAAGAGGGCATCAGATTAGTATTAGCAGCTCTGTTATTTGTTCTTTTCAGGTAGTAGCAAAACCAAAAATCATATTAAGTAGCAACATTTAAAAATTAGCTTTAGAGTTTGAACTGTTTCTTTTAATTTCTTGAGTTTTAGTTGAGGGACCACTTTCTTCAATGTTACTTGGAATTTAAGAGATAAGGAGAAGAATTCCTCTCGAAAAATGGTATCTTAAAAGTTTGTTCCTTTGCCATTGGAAACTTATTGTCCATGACTTTGTCCTTCCCCTTCTCCCTGTTTTTTAACTGCCTTTTGGATTCAGCGATTTTGATACTTAGATTCTTTACTAAATATTTCTGGTGCATGTAGCCATTTGTTAGACCCTAACCAGGAATTTCAACCAGATAGTTTTTTTCTTTTTTTTTTTTCCTTTTGGTAAAGTACAGTTTTTAAGAGTGCTGACAGAATTATAGTGCATCCAGTTTTATTTATGTAATCAAAGTTGCAGTGAGTGAGATAAATTCTTCACGTATTTCTTCATCTCTTATACTTTGCTTTGAGTGATGCAAAGCTGCCGTAGTTGCACATATTCTCACTAAGGAGGAGATGTGCCCTCTACTCTGGGACGTTGGTTGTTGGGTAACCTCTAGAAGTATACGTTCTCAGTCCTACTTAACATTGCCTGCAGATGAACAAGTAGAACTATTTATGCATCAGAAGATCAGGGAGAATTGTCTAAATTCATTAACAGATGTTTAACTTATTCATTATTTAATAAGATTTATTTATTAGAGAGAGAGAGAGAGAGAGAGCGAGCAAGCACGCGAGCAGGGAAGGACGGAGGAAGAGGGAGAGAGAGAAAGACTCTCAAGTACTCTTTCCGCTGAGTGCGGAGCCCATCACAAGGCTTCATCTCAGGGCCCTGAGATCGTTACCTGAGGTGAAATCAGGAGTCGGACAGTTAACCAGCTGAGCCATCCAGGTGCCCATTAACTTACTCATTTTTAACCAAAAGGGCACTATGTGTACATGATCCAAAATTTAAAGGTACAAAAGGGTTTATTGTGAAAAGTCTCCTTTCTACCTCCCTGTCTTGTAGGTCCTCCCCTCCGTTGAGATAGTTGCTGTTTGTAGCAAATTTTCTACATTTACAACTATATCTACTCTTTTTATTAGCTGTGTCCGATCCGTTGTGTTGAATATACTATAAATTCCCTTTTTGGTGGACATTAAGCTTCTTTCCTATCTTTTATAAATAATGTGGTAGTATTTTATGTATATTTCACTCCTGTGCAAATATATCAGTACTTCAAATTGTAGAAGTGTAATTTCTTTGCCAAAACTATATATATGCATTAAAATTTTTGATAGATACTGACAAATTATTCTTGGTGTATTCATTTTCTAAAGTTAGAATATTAGTTTTATAAGGCAGTGTTTCATAAGTATGATCACCAATTGGTTGTGTTGTTTATAACTAGATTTATCTCCTTTATTTTTATTAATAAGGTGGTTGCAAATGGATTGCTCACATTGCACAAGCTACTGACATTTGCTTGTTTACTTTGTCAAAATGGATTGTTTTAATTACTAGCAGTCATTAGAATTTTATTCTTTTACATAGGTAGCCTCTATCTTGTAAACGAATTGCTTAAAAAGGGTTTTGGCTAAGGGCTGGGTGTAGGGGAAATGGGGAGTTGAAAAAAAGAAATTTGGAATTAGGAGTCTATTTTTCTAATTAGTCTTATTAAAATGGTGTGTAGCGTACTTGGTCAGGCCATAAAAAATGATGTAACCCGTTATATCACAATGTATTCAAAACACCCTTTAAAACACTGGTGGAAATTCATTCATCTGGCTCCATCCCTACCTTAAGAAGCTGGGTTGTGATTTCCACGACTTGGGGCTGGAGCCTAGGGGTGAAGCCTGAGGAGCAGAATGCCTGGAGGCGGGCAGTGAGTGAGTTGGAGGTAAAAGAGTGAGAAATAGAGTGAGCCTAAGGTGGTTTATTCTTTCCTTTTTTTGCTACCTGGTTGTGCTAGGACAGGGTTAGGGAGGGAGCAGGGAAGTGAGAAAGATAGGATTTTCCTTCCTTTTTCTTCTCAGTAACTTGTACTCTTTTATCAGTCCCATTCAGGAGATCCTGATATCTGGGATTCAGGTGACTTGAGACAAATTAGAGCTTGATGGAGGTGGTGGAGAGGGATGGAGAGTGAACACGTTTGTAAATGTCAGAAGGTTTATAGAGGCTGAGGATGGGGAAGTGGAATAGAAAAGATTTCTAGTGATAAGACAAAGAACCATCTGTAAAGCATTTATAGCTCTCTTTTTAAAAATCTTTTATATTTTTTTGGAGGCAAGTGGGTGAGCAGTGTTGAGGGCATTTTAAGCATTGTTTTGGGGGAGAGGACACTGACATCTTGGCTTCATATGGATTTTTTTTAAAGGGTACTCTAACCATTCTTCCTTGAAGAGGAGACATACACAAAGGCTCTGACTTAAAGAGAATGTTCTATTATATCCTAGTTGGTTTAAAGGTGTCTGGGCTGGTCCCCCTTGAAGTGGTAGCAATAATTCTCTTTCTGTTTGGTTCCATGGTGGAGCAAAACAGAGTTGACTATACAGCCGTTGTCCTTCAGACATGTCTGAATTTCTCAGCCTATTTATGAGCATCAACAAACACTTTGTGCATACTTTTGCCATGGGTTGAATGCGTCTATTTTCCTTTAATTTAGCTTAAAACTAGTAATGGAATTCCTGAGGTTTTGAGAGGAATAGTGTTGGCAAGCTTAGTTTTGAAACTAAAGGCAAATTAAGATACCAAGCAAAACAGGAGGCTATTACTTTAGAAAGGGATCTTAAAACTCTGCTGACATTTGCAAACCCAATGTCTTATATTTATATAAGCTTTAGATAGGAACTGCTATTTTTCTAAAATTGTTGGTTTAAAAATAATTGTTACATTTGTGCATTTTAAAAGTTGCTTCTAACACACTTTGGGTATGCTGGAGCTCAGCCTTTTCAGCAAAGTACTCAGACATTTGGGCATCAGCCCTTTTGGTCTTACTCTGTCTCAGGCCATTTAAGTTAATTAAGATGGATTGTGGATGTTAGGAATTTGATAAGCTTCCATTAAAATCTAATGTGGTTTAAAAAATTGCTAAAAGTGGCCTTGGAATATGTTAAAATATGCCACCATCATAAGAATTAGGAAATTTAGCTGAGTATTGCTAAAATGACAAATGATGGCACTTGTCATTTTAATGTTTGTTTCTTAAATGTACTGTTTCATTGCCTTTGGAAGAGATTAGCTGCAGGTACCCTGAAGGATTATACTAATTAAAAATAGGACATTCCCTGATTAAGTCTATTTAATTTTAACTTTTTGTGTGTGCCATTAGTATTCATTTGTGGCCTCAGTATTTATGTAAATTTTGCCCATCAACCCATGATGGGCAACTATATGTTGGCTAATTGAACATAATAATAATAAAAAAAGAAATGACATAAAAAAGTGCCAGGTAAATACCTTCTAAATATTACAGAGTTTAGAAACTTTAGGTGATATATTATAGAGCAAAGATACCAATTGCTTCAAATAAACGAAGACCTAGAAAAAAACTGTACATTGAATATATTCGGCTTAATTTACTTTGTGCTTGGTGGCCTGGCACTTTCCTACTAGTGTTGATTTTATACCATTAGAAATTCCATTAATTATTTTCTCATATCTCTGCTTCAGTATAAGTATATCCTTGTTGTGTGGATACACCCGTTAATACCTTTTCACTAACTGGACTGTAGTTTGCGTGCTAAACTCAGTCTAGGTTGGTGGTGTAGTTCTCTAACATGGGAGTCTCTCAAAATTGAGTATATAATAAATTTTAGGAATTTTAAGAAATTCCTAATTTTTAGGAATATTGAGAAATAGTATCTACAGAACTACTAATAGCATGCCAGATTTGGAATCTTAAATAGTTTTAACTTACATTTAACTTTTTGATAAAGCATTAATATTTGACTTGTCATAATACTGTTTTCCTCCTTTATTTTATATTGGTAGGATTGAGTCTAGATTATAATAGCTAACCTGAAAAGTTAGTAGAGCAGAAAACTCTTATTATTACAGGCAATAGAGAGTCATTAAAGGTTGTTGAATAAAAGAGTAATTTAGTAAAGATAACTTTTCAGGAATATTATTCTTATAACTGTATGTATAACATATTGGGCAGTAAACTTCACAAAGGTCAGTTTAGAGGCTAGGCAAGAGGATATAATGAGAGTCTGAACCAGAATGCTTGAATAGGGAAGGAGAAATGAGTCTGGATGGGAACATTTTGTAGAATATATTTTTTCTTGATTATAAAAATACAGTAAATGTATAAAATACAGAAAAATGTGGGGAAGATGGTACCTATTTTTATTTCTATCATTTAGAAATATAACCACTTTAATATTCTCAGGCATTTCTTTTTAGTTCTGTTTAATCTTATGTCCTCCTGAGTGCACCCCCACCTCAAAACTTTGGAGAAAGAGTCTACAAGACTTGATTCTCTTCTCATAGATTATGAAGTTTTAAAAGAAAATGGTTCATGTGCTATAGGAACCCAAGACCTGTTTGGGAATGAGTGAATTTAGTAACTGCTGGAAATCAGTGAGTAGACGAAGATAATGCCTGGGTTTTGAGATTGTGTGAATAGTGATAAAGGGGAATTTGGCTAGCTTCTGATGGTGAAGTGGTGTTGGTAGTGATAGAGTGATCCAGAAGAAAATGGTTTTTTTTGTTTTTTATTTTTTTAAAGATTTTATTTATTTATTCGATAGAGAGAGATCACAAGTAGGCAGAGAGGCAGGCAGAGAGAGAGGGGAGGAACAGGCTACCTGCTGAGCAGAGAGCCCGATGTGGGACTCGATCCTAGGACCCTGAGATCATGACCTGAGCCGAAGGCAGAGGCTTAACCCACTGAGCCATCGTGCCCGAAAATGGGTTTTATTTGAAGGTATTGCATCAGATGTTCTGGTGCAATATCTGAATTTGAAATATGGAGCTTAGCTGAGTATTTGGGGTGATCACAGTGAGAAAATGTGGAGGAAGAATTGAGTTTAGAAATAGCCACAGTTCTGGCCAGAACAGTGTTTCTGATGTATCACTGTTTCAAGGACCACTCCAAAATGCAATTATTTCCTTATTATTCTTTAAGTGACTTTTTAACTTAAATACATTTATTTTAAAGGGAAACATAATATTGGTTCTAAAAATGGCAAACAAATATAACTTGCTTTAAGCAGTTGGCAATGGAAAAATGAAAGTAATGACACCAAATAGAATAGTATTAAATTTTAGCTAGATACCATTACCTGTTAAATCCTCTGAGTTTAAGTTTACTCAATAAAAAAAACCAAATGAAACAAAAAAACAGTAAGACTTTGTAATTAGAGGGCTCAAGGGCTTGACAAGCTAATAACTTTCTCATGAAACGATTCATTATTATATATGTGTCACCTACTGTGGTATATATCCCATGCTTTGGGAGATGCTGAGCTGTGGTAGAGGATGAGGAATCTGCTGTGGAAACAGGCAGTGAATGGTCACAGAAATGAGAACCAGGAGAGAGCGATGGTGTCCTAGAAGTCTTAGGGTGTTTCAAAAAGGTATGTGTGATGCTGTTGAAAAATCAAGGAAAGGTTTTTGATAACTTGCATTATCAGGATATGGTTATGTCCATTTAATGCACACTAAGAAGTTTCTGCATTCTGGTAATTCTGATATATTTGGATTCAGCCGGTTCCCACTGGCAAACATGTAGAGATTGATAAAATACTTTCCTGGTGCGTTAGCAAGTTTTATCTGGGGTATATATATAAATAGTGAATAAAAATGTGGAGAAAGAACAAGACATTTATGAGGGAATAGATTCATGGCTTTCAAATAAGTAACTGTTAGAACATTATTTCAGTCATGTTATGCTTATGACAGAGGTTTTAGCAGAGATTTTAGTTACTTCAATAGTAATGATTAATTTGTAGATCCAGGCATAAGCATGAATTAGGCTGCCATATATATAGACAAATACATAATACACTTACCTATGTATGCACATTTGCATGCACACAATTACAGTTTCCCTAAAGAGGAATAGAATTCCCCTCCCCCCTTTTGGAGCCTATTTTTAGGAAATTTGATTGTACATCTTCGTAGGGATAGGGAATAATTTTGAGGAATAGTTATTATGCGGTTTTTGTCTCTCTGTCATACTCCAGGGTATGAACCAACACTGGTCACAGGTGGGAAGTTCTTTTAACTTTTGGTGGGTTGGTGAAGTTAGTGTATTAACACTTTACTTTTATTTTTGTTGTCTTTAAAATGAAAATTTGTCCTTGAACTCTGAAGAAATTTTGGAAGTTCTTTGAGTTTATAGTGCTAAAATCATTCTGTGAATTACCCCTAATAGTGCTTTGTTTTTCTCTGCATTAGAAAATTTGTTTTCAGGAATATCTAAGTAGAGTATGTGCTTTCTACACCTTTTTTCAAGCTGAATTTAGGTGGTCCCTATTTAAGATTAACCTTTTTAAATGCAAAAAAGATTTATTTAGGAATTGGAGTACTTGAGAAAATTTATCAAATTGATACATATGATGATTCAGCCTTAGTCCCTTGCCCCATTTTAAAGAATGAGATGAAGTGTAAGTAGACAAGATACATAGCAGCAGTTGCCGGGGCCCCAAACCCTATAACCATCCTGAAATATAGTACTGCATCATCTAACCATCATTTAGAACAATGATTCTTTGGGGCAGAAAGACATTCATGACTCCCAAGCAACCAACCAAAAAATCATTTTTTGGAATGTACCTTGTTTAAGTTGGGAAGTGCTGTAGAAGTAATTGATTCTGGCAGAAAAGAAATGTGTTAAGAGAATTGGGTATCTCTTTTGCCATTACATGCTCTGGAAAGTGCCCGAGTCTGAAGTCTGTATCTAGTGGAAGTATGATTATTACGATATTTCTTTTATATTGTATTAGGGCCTTTAAACTTATTTTAAACCTATTTTGAGCAACATGTGATTTGTTACAACAAAGAAACGAGATGGAAATGTGATCCACCGTGTAAAAATATGCTCTGCTGGTCTCCTGGAGATTTTTCTGGTTCTGTGTTTCTTCAGGGATATTAGGATTCTTCAGCTCTGGCTCTGCAGAGGTGGGGTGATTGTGTGGAAAGAGGCAAGGACTTGAACTGGCCCCATCAACTGAAAATAAATACTACAGTAGTTTTATGTTGGGATTTCATGATCATATTGTTTACCAAAATGCCATTCTGTTATTATTGATATGTTTTCATATCAATAATAACATATCAATAATAACAGAATGGCATTTTGGTAAACAATATGATCATGAAATCCCAACATAAAACTACTGAAGTATTTATTTTCAGTATTTATTTTATTTACCGGGCTGCAAATATTCTTTAATGGATTGCATCTGTTCAGGCATCTGTAAGAGCATCTGTGAAACAACTGTATATGGAGAGACGTGTATCTTTTTTGGATTTTTTTTAAGACTTTATTTATTTATTTGACAGACAGAGATCACAAGTAGGCAGAGAGGCAGGCAGAGAGAAAGGGGGAAGCAGGCTCCCCGCCAAGCAGAGAGCCAGATGCAGGGCTCCATCCCAGGTTCCTGAGATCACGACCAGAGCCGAAGGTAGAGGCTTTAACCCACTGAGCCACCCAGGTGCCCCTCTGTTTTGTATTAAAGGAAAATTATTTATTAAGATGGACTTTGCTGGGTGCAGCATATCCAATTGATAATGTAGTTATTTCAGTTTCTTAGTCTAAAAAACTTCATATATAACATGGTTTGAATTTGGGTTATAGACTGCTCATTCAGGAAATACGTATTGCCTGCCTACCTGCCAGGCATTTTTTAAGGTGCTCGGTGTGCAGCAGAGAATGAGAGACATGTCCCTGTTCTAATGGCGCTTTCATTCCTGTGAATGAAAGAAGCAGCAAACAGATGAATATGTTTGGTCTGGTAATGATAAATATGAAGGAAATGAAAGCAGGGCAGTTTGCAGTTTGCAAGCATGTTCTTCATTATGGTGACCCTTCTTTAGTTTTCAGTCAAATATATGCTCTGTATCAGGCCTTCCTGTTGTGGTGTTGCTTTCGGTAAAAGGAAACCTGCTGCAGTAGCAGCCTATACCCTTACCCTCCAAGGAGTCCCTGTATTCGTTTTCTGTCTCTGTGTAACAAATTGCCACAAACTCAGTGGCTTAAAAGAACACCCATTTATTAACTAGCGCAGGGTTCTGTATGTCAGAAGTCTGGGTGTGGTGTGGTTGGGTTGTCTACTCAGGGTATTGCAAAGCTGAAATCGAATTGTCATATGGGCTGAGTTCTTGTGTAGAGGATCTTCCAAAGCTTACTTGCAAAGCTCAGATTGTTAGCAGGACTCACTTCTTTGCAGTTGTGGGACTGAGCTCCCATTTCCTTGCTGGTTAAGTAGGAGCCACGCTCAGCTTGTAGATACTGCCTGTATTGTTTGCCACATGGCTCTTTCCATCTACAAAGTCGGCTGGGGAGGTTGTTGCTCATGTCTTGTGTGTCTCACCCTCCAGTCTCCCTGGCTTCTCTGTCTTATTTAGACCTAGATTTAAAGGGTTTCTGTGGTTAGCTCAGGTCCCCCTGGATAATCACTTTTTCTTAAAGTCAGCTTTTTAAAAGTCAGCTTTATCATGGGAGTGAAATCTCTTATTTTCACAGCCCCATGGATAGTGCAGGGTATGTACCCTGGGAAGTAGAGATCTTGGATCTTACAGTTCTGCATACTGCAGATGGTCACTGTTGTGTGGCTGTCAGTAAGCACTGCAGTTGCCACTGCTGTGTTTGAAGAGGACCATCAACAGCTCTACTCAGTACATTTATTAGGTATCACGAGCTTCTACAGTGATAGGAATGGTTTTCTCTCGGGCTCCTAAGAGGAGTTTGAGTCAGAAGCTGTTAGTAGGAAGTAGCGAGTGGTGGAGCAGTGTTTCTCTGCATTTTGCTCTTCAGTGCTAGGAATGAGATGGGTAATAGTGGCTCGGGAGAAAGCAGAGGAGAAGGGTAGGTTCTGAAGGCCTCCTTCACCCCTGGGGCTCAGAGTTGAGCTGTTTCATAGAAATGAGATCACCAAGGGTTTTTTGCCCCCCAAAAAGGAAAATTGGTATTAGTTAAATATTTTTACAGATTTTTAAAGATTTTATTTTTTGAGAGAGAGAGAGAGAGAGAATGTGAGCAGTGTGGGTGGGGGGAGTGGAACAGAGGGATAGGGAAAGAGAGAGGATCTCAAGCACACTCCACGCTGAACACGGAGCCCGGCTGAGACCCTGGGATCATGACCTGAGCTGAAATCAGCGGTTGGATACTTAACCTACTGAGCCACCCAGGTGCCCCTTTACAGATTTTTTAAGAAAGAGCTTTTAAGGGAATTTAAAGCATAGATCTGGGAGATGGAAATGAGAGTTTACTTAGGAAAATGAACTAAACAAAGTATAGTTTATAGAGGAAAGTAACTTCTCTACTATGTTAGCAATTGCATCCCATTACAAAATATATTTTTTCAGGTAGAAAAATTCTTATGATATAAGAATGTCTTTTCTGTTTAATGCACTACAGTGTAACTTTTCCTTCATCATCAAAGTAGAATCATGGAGTCTGATGTGAGTAAATGGACAACCAGTTTTAATTCCATGCTTCCTAAGTTGGTCACAATTGTGCATCTGGTTGTAGAAATTTAATTCTTAACATGTTTCCACTTTCCATTCCTAAGGAGTACTGCATGTCATATGGTACCTGATATTACCAATGAGGAAATGGAAACAAAGGAAATGTCAACCTTCCTTTGCAGTAGACAGTTTCTGGCTTATGTGTTGGGAGTGTATTTCTTTGGAAACATTTTTCTGCTTTTTAGTGGTGGGAAAGTAGGATTCACCGTGTATTAACCTTGGAAAACTAATTCCATAAAATGAAGGATACATATACTATAAATTAATTTGTTTAGCAGTAGGGTTTAGTAAGTGCTAACTAAGATTGTATTCTAATATTACGGAAAAATTCGTATCTATTGAATCAGTGAACAGTATGTCCCATAAGTTTTGATTTATGTTTTAAAATACACAGGTGGTCTTAGTTACAAGTAAACAAGAATACCACTTAAAAGACTTGTAGTGGAGCATAAAAGTTTTATTAGACATGGAACTATGTTTCTGCCAGTAACTCGACATTTTGAGGACAGATAGCATCCCTTTTTCAATTTGAGATTGGGTACAAAAGTATCCTAGGGCTAAGAATAGGCATAGTAAATTGTACCACAAAAACCTTTTGTGTATTTGTAATGGAGGGAAAGTCTTCATTGAGTATGCATGGGAAAATGTGATATATGCTCTTTATGTTTTAGATGGGACCTCGTGTGTTCTGATGATTACTCTGTACCATTAATTTTCAATGCAAATTCCAAAAAATGTCCCTGCATATGAATTCCTTGTTTGTTTGTGTTCTGTTGTTTTCATCTTTGGTTAATTAGAACTCCCCCCCCTTCTCTTTCATTAATTTTTCTCTTCACATATTCTTCAGTTAATGTTTTTATACTACTTTAACCTAAAATTTTCTCCTAGTGTTCAGTAAAGTTGTCTTCAGATGTCTTTTATTTTCACCCTAACACTGTTTGAGTTGGCTTTTAAGACATGCTTATTTTGCATAAATTTCTCCTTATGGAGAAGAGTCACATGTAGCATTAACACTTCTGGGAATTGTTTCAAAATTTAGTTTATTGTCTTAATGTTAATAAGACTTCTCAAAGTCTGGTTTTTGGTTCTATAT
The DNA here is from genome assembly GCF_963455335.1 of Martes martes. Lineage (NCBI taxonomy): Eukaryota > Metazoa > Chordata > Mammalia > Carnivora > Mustelidae > Martes > Martes martes. Next base: position 47,375,387 of record NC_137895.1, on the reverse strand, counting down.
TCCAAAGAATATATTTGATTTTGTTGTTTTAATTGGGTTGTGTAACATTCAGTTTGATCCCAGATCCTCCATAAAATTAAAATTAACTTTTAGTCCTCTTTATAGTTTATCCAGTATTTTAAAATGGTACTACAAATATAATATGCTGATAAATTTGGGAAGTACCAATATGTATTCTTTAGGGGAAATTATTTGAATAAGATATACTACTATTAATAACAAATATATTTAATGAGATTGTTTAATAAATGTTAATACTATACTCAGCTATTAGATAAAACTTTGTGGTGGCAGCAATTAAAAATTATATGATATAATTACATAGAGTTTTTTATAGTTATCAGTGAAACGTAACTACAGTGAAATGGTGTCTGTGTCCATTAGGGAATATTTTGTTGATCAAGTATTTAACTAGTTTAATACACGATCATTGAAACAGACCATAATTTAATACACAATAGTCCATATTCTGTGTGTTGTGTGTGTGCATGGCACATGAACTGATATATTTTCAAAAAGTTAAAAAGAATAAATTCCTGAAAGGCTAATGTAGTACTTTAGTGATTGTTACTATTTGTTACTGAGTTTGTGAATATGACTGATAAAACACTTATCTCAGTTTCTGGTTTGTTCTTGATACCTACTACAGTTATTTCCTTATTGATAGGATACAGATAATAAAATGTTAATTTTTTTTTTTTTTTTTTACAATTTATTTATTGGGAGGCCTGGATGGCTCAATCTGTTAAGCACCTGCCTTAGACTCAGGTCATGATCCCAGCGTCCTGCTATGGTGTCTTGCTATCCTGTCCTACTTCCAGCTCCTAGCTCAGCAGGGAGTCTGCTTCTCCCTCTCCCTCATCCTCTCCCTCTGCTTGTGCTCTCTCTCTGACAAATAAGTAAAATCTTAAAAAACAAAACAAAACAAAATCTTCATTAGCTTCCCCTTTAAAAAAAAGATTTATTTATTGGAAAGAGAGAGAGAGTGCGTGTGCATGAACGAGGGGTGTGGGTAGGGCGGAGAGGGAGAGAAAGTTTTTTTTTTTAAGATTTTATTTACTTATATGACAGAGAGAGACACAGCAAGAGAGGGAACACAGCAGGGGAAGTGGGAGAGGGAGAAGCAGGCTTCCCACAGAGCGGGGAGCTGGGTGTAGGGCTCTATCCCAGGATGTTGAGATGGGGAGCCCGCAGCAGGGCTTGATCCCAAGACCCTGGGATCATGACCTGAGCCAAAGGCAGATGCTTACAGGCTGAGCCCCCCAGGCACCTGAGAAAGAGAGAATGTCTTAAGCCAACTTCTTGCTGTCACGGGCTGATCTCATGACCCTGAGATCACAACCAAAGCCACCTGGGCGCCCCTAAAATGTTAAATGTTAATCTAAAATGGATGTGGTCAGAAGATGTGTACTAAAAATCACACAACATATCCAAAGGTAAGTAGAAATAATCCATCCACAGCTACATGGCTGCACAAGAGCATGAATTTTAGGGTCAGATTCCCTGAATTTGAATCCTGGCTCCACCACTTAGCTGGGTGACTTGGGTGGGTGATTTATTATCTCTGCTTCAGTTTGTTCATCTGTAAAATGGGGATACCTATGTCATAAGGTTATTATGAAGACAAAGTAAATTATAAAGCACTTAGAATAATGATACACATAATAAGTACTATATAAATGTTAGTTAAATAAGATTTTAAAATTACAGTGTACAGGACCATTCATGTGTTTTTTTAGTCATTTACCAGAATCATAGGATTATCCAGTCCATTCATGTTGCAGCCTTCAAATCTTTACCAGTTCCTAAGGCTTACTACTCCCGCCGTCAGCTCCACTTCTCTATTTCTATTTCTGTATTTCTGTTTCTTTTACCTCTGCTGCTGCTTCCGTTTTGTCTCCTTTCTCTGCATCTGCATTATCATCATCATCATCGGTAAAGACTCTGCTAAGTTAAGGTAGTTTCCAAGATGTGCCACTGGAGGCTAAGCATGGCAAGTAGAAATGCTCGAAGGTGGTCACTCAACTAGTTAAGTAGTAGTAAAGTGGCAGATCTGGGATTAAGGCTCTGGTCTTCCACTCCAGGTACAATTGCTTTTTTCATTGTGCCACAGCTGCTTTAAAGGGCTGAAGGTTGTCCTTGGTTATTTTGTGCCTCTATTCAAGACTTCTTTTCCCTGCTCCTCCCAGTCACACATAAACACACATAAAAATATTGGAAAGAGGGCGCCTGGGTGTCCTAGTTGGTTAAGCGACTGCCTTCAGCTCAGGTCATGATCCCAGGGTCCTGGGATCGAGCCCTGCATCGGACTCCCTGCTCAGGAAGAAGCCTGCCTCTCCCTCTCCCACTCCCTGCTTGTGTTCCCTCTCTTGCTTGGTCTGTCTCTCTCCATGTCAAATAAATAAATAAAATCTTTAAAAAAAATATTGGAAAGAAATTTAATTACACCTATGTATACTAAGTAAATGGGATCAGTTAATTTGGTGGTGGCTTTCTGTAGAAGGAGGAGGAAGCACCTGGCTATTGCTCAGGGCTGTTTCAGGTGGGAATGTAATGGGGAAGCATAGGAGTCTTCTGCTTTTGCCCGTGCGGAAACAGAAGGAAGTGAGAGAGAATATAAGGGACTATGACTCCTATCCGCTAGACCAATGAGTGTTTTTCAGTTTGTGATGAATATATATTTTTAAAGATTTTATTTATTTATTTATTTGAGACAGAGAGAGAGAGAGAGAGCGCGCGCGCGAGTGCACACCACCACAAGCAGGGGGAGGAACAGAAAAGGAGGGAGAGGGACAAGCAGACTCAGCTCAGCGCAGAGTCCCGTGTGAGGCTTGATCTCACAATGCTAAGATCATGACCTGAGCCAAAACCAAGAGTCAGGATGATCAACTGACTGAGCCACCCAGGTGCCCTGGTGATGAATATTAATCTAGTTTGGAATACACTAGTAAGAATGGATACGATTTGTATATGTGCAAAAGCTAATAAGACCTTATTAACTTAAAGAAGGGAAAAATTTAGGTATAACAAGTAATATAATTTCTGAGAAAGCTTTTAATAAGTTTGTGACCGATAACCATATGGCATAATAACTTGTACATTTCACGAATGTTTTCATTTAGGTACATTAAGCATTTTTCTTTCTCTTTTTAAAGTTTATTATTTTTTTTTTTTTTTAGTAATCTCTATACCCAATGTGGGGCTGGAACTCATGACCCCAAAATCAAGAGTTGCGTGCTCTATGACTGAGCCAACCACGTGCCCCAGGGATTTTTAATCCCTTTTTATGTTGCTGTCAGTTTACAACCAAAATAACTTAGAAAAAAAGACTGAAAAAATTCTGTATATGAATTCTTGAAACCATGACTTTAGCTCTGAAATTTGCTGCCTAGCATCATCCTCCCTTTCTCTGACCATTAGAATGGCCTGTTGTCTAGAGGACACACTGGAATGGTAGCATGTCTCAATTTATTGGAAAGACCATGGTTCTGGTCATGAAAGTTTGATGGTCTTAAGTGAGACCCATTTGGCTAGCATATATTAAATCATACTTACTAAAAAATGGGGGTTGTTTCTTTTTTACAGTGACTGTAGCATTCTAATGCTCTTGGTTGTTAGAGGAAATTGAGTTTGATAATGAAGTCAATCCAGTGTAAAATACTTAACATGTAAAGTTGTATGCAGTATAATAGATAGATTATAGGACTGGGAGTCTGGAAATCTCAGCTATCCTTAGATACTTTTGTTGCTAAACAAAACTTTGTTAGTCTCTTTATGGAAGTGTGATTATAACACTCCTATTCTTCTTCAAATAATAGAATGAGGCTAGTCAAAATAGTATGAACATTTATTGATACACAAGATAATATGGTTTTTGGTTAAGGTTTATTTTTTCTTCGTACATTTATTTTCCTTTTTCTGGATCAGTTCTCTCTCAGATTACTTTTTAAAAATTTTGCATACATTTGCTTTCAGTATTTCATTATGAAAAAGTTTAAGTATACAGCAAAATCTAGAAAGAGAGCCATTGATCTTTCTCTTCAAGTTTCTTCAATGCTTTTCTACTTGGGACCCAGTTCAAGGCCTCTTTCCATTTTCAAGGCAACCATTATTTTTCTCTTCTTTAAATTTATCAGTATCATTTATATTTCATAGTTTAATACTCAGCAGTTTCACTCTTTTATATTGTTCATGAGTTGTCTTTATGTCTTAGTCTTGGCAAGCCCCACCCCACACACTTCATACCTTTTCTGCATTGCTAACTTTCAGACTCCTTGAATGCAGGAGTCTTGTCTCATATGCATCTCTCCCTTTCATGTTTCCTAACATGTGGACACTCATTGATAAATACTTAAGTTTTCTTTGGTTGCTGTATCCGTCACTGTTTCTTGTTTCAGTGTATGGTGTTCAGTGTAAATAATATAACATGCACTAGTACCCCCTCATCTGCAGGGGATATGTCCAGGGATGCCTGACACTGCAGATAGTACCAAAACCCTATTATGCACTGTGTTGTCCAATATTTCCTATACATACATATCTATGGTCAAGTTTAATTTGTAAAATAGACACAGTGAGAGATTAACAATACCTAATAAAATAGAACAACTACAGCAATACATTGTAATAAAAGTTATGTGAATGTGGTTTCTCTCAAAATATCTTATTGTACTGTACTCACCCTACTTGTGATGATGTGAGATGACAAAGTGACCACATGGTGAGATGAGTCAAGTGAATGACATAGGCATTGTGATGTAGCATTAGGCTACATTGATCTTCTGACACTATGTCAGAAGGAGAATTATCTACTTCTTCTGGACTTCTGGACCGTGGTTGGCCAAGGGTAGCGGAAATCATGGCCAAGAGGAGGGGGATTACTGTATATGATTTTAAGGCTCTTAAGCCTTTGTAGAAGTTGTTTATATTTGGAAATCTGTTATGTAGTCCATACATAAAATTGAGCAGTTATATGTTGTAAATCAGCACTGTTTATTATTAGTACTACTAGAAAGGGAAACCAAGATTCATGTTTTTTTGTTTTTTTTTTTAAAGATTATTTATTTGACAGAGAGATCACAAGGCAGGCAGAAGGAGGAGGAAGCAGGCTCCCTGCTGAGGAGAGAGCCCTACGCGGGGCTCAATCCCAGGACACTGGGATCACGACCCGAGGCGAAGGCAGAGGCCCCAACCCACTGAGCCACCCAGACGCCCCGGTTTTTTTAACTTTATATGAAAAGAACTTCATTAATTTTAAAAAAAAATTAATAGATTCTGATGTAGTTGCTCATGGTTTTAATCTTGTGCTTTGAAGTGTTTTTCTGGAATGAGGTTCTTGGTTCTGACTGTGTAGAAGAAATATGTTAATTAGATTATATTTAGTTGGTGAATTTGTACCCACAAGAATGTGACTTTTAAAAAGTTGCAAGTTGCTACAGTTCTTGCAGATAAGATTGTTTCCTGTTTTCTTTTGCATATTTAGTACTTTGTATGTTTTTCCATGAGGTAGCCTTTCAGTTTGCCCATTTGTATTGTTTGACATTCAGACTTAAAGGTAAATTAAACACTACCGTCCCTGGTGCTTACAAAAGCTAGCCATTGAAAATGTCAAAATTTGGATTTAACCCAAGAGTTACAAATAATATAAGCTTTTGTATAAATATATCTAAATATATATTCTTACAGGGGAAGGAATAAATAAAACACTGTGTTCATGGAGTAGTTTAAACAGTTAGGCTTTAGAATTGCTACGTGCCCAAAGTATTTCTCCAGTGAATTGCATACTGTATCAGTTCGTGAATTGTGTTATAAGAAAGGTATTTAGTACACTGGGCCTCAGTACTACTGAAAACTCAGTAGAATTGACAGAAATCAACATAATAGTTTGAAAAAACGATGTATACTCAATTGAGACAATTTTAGATCTTTTTAACATGACAAAATCAGTTTTACCTCTTTAAATTTTTCTTTAAAAATTAAAGTGATATTTGTTTATATATAGTTTTATTGAAGATTAATATTTCAAAGCTTATAGAAACAGCAGTTTTCCTCTCCTCTTTTTACCTGACTCCCAGTCTTTAGAGACAGTTAGTTTTAGTTCTTCTAGCTGTTTGTTCTGATACTTGCCTTTATTTTTCTAAGTCAGTTCTGCTTTGTGTTGGCTTTTCATTTTCGACAGTAGTTCATTTTAGTAGTAGTTCATTTTGATTTCCTTCTAAGAAAAATGAGGATTAGTCATCGTAATTAATCTACTGCCTGCAAACATTTACATAAACTTCCTTTTCTGTCATGTTCCTTTTATAGGATATTGGATTTTAGGGGTAAATTCTTTATTTAATATTTAAATTATTATGACTATGCAAATAATTTTCACAGCTGAGTCACAAATTCACTGGGTTTGCATTTCCTTAATTGTCCAACTTAATTGTTTTTTCAAATAATTATCCGAGCTTGGAATTTTATGTACTTTGTGCCTGTTACTGATCCATTCGTAATTCTCTGACAAATCTAAGATGCTTTCAGTATGGCTGGATATATCAGGCAATCTGTCAGCCCCATCTTCTTCTTGGAGACCGCCTTCTGTATCCTGTGTGGAATGCAGACTTTCACATAATTCTTCCTGTTTTTCAGTCAGGGATTTCATCTTGCTTTCAGTTGTGGCTTGTGTTCCTGAGATCAGGGTCTCTGCTCCATCCTCCCCAGAGATGCATCTTTAGACTTTCTTTCATCAGGGCTGAGAAGATTGGTGTTTGGGAGGGCGCCACTTAAATGAAGTTTCAGTCTGTCATCTCGTTTCTCACTCCATGCTGCATTTTGTCTTCATCATGCTTCTGATATCTGAATTTCTCCAGCATGAATCCACTTACTTCTCTTTTTTATTGTGGTAATATGATAAAATATACATAACCTAAAATTTTCCATTGTAACCATTTTAAAGTGTACAATTCAGTGATATTAAGTACATTCACATTGTTGTGTAACAGTCGCCACTGTCCATCAGTCTTCAGAATTTTTATATCAGCCCAAACTGAAACTGTACCTATCAAACTCTAACTCCCATGTCTTCTTCTGCTGCAGCCCCTTGCAGCCACTTCTGCTTTCTGTCATCACCATCTTGTTTCTCGATGACTTTGTCGTGGATTTAGGTTTCAGCTTCCTTGCTCCTGTTAGTTGCCACTTTTCTCCCTTTCTGGCTTCCAGAATATTGTTGACTTCTCTCATTTGCTGTTGTGTCTTTCTTCATTTTCTTTATTCTGATGGGGTTTATACTTCTAAAAATTGTAAACTTTTAAGGTGAGGTTTCAGGAAGGAGTCAGAGTCAGTCTTGCTTAACTAAAGGTCTGCACTCCCCGCTACATGCCTCATTTATCATTTTTAAAATTCATTTAAAAAATATTTATTTGAGAAATAGAGACAGCAAGAGAGAGCATGAGCAGGGGCAGGGGAGAGGGAGAAGCAGACTCCCTGCTGAGCAGAGAGCCCGACATGGGGCTCGATCCCAGGACCCTGAGCTTGATCCCAGGACCCTGAGATCATGACCTGAGCCGAAAGCAACGCTTAACCGACTGAACCAGCTAGGCGCCCAGTTATTTATTTATTTATTTTTAAACCCCAACATGGGGCTTAAACTCATGACCCTGAGATCAAGACCTGAGCTGAGATCAAGAGCCACCTAGGTGCCCCAGTTTTGTTTTGTTTTTAAATTAGATACAGGTGTGTCAGACAAATAAAGGCAGTTTGGTAGTTATATTGGCTATCAAATTAGGATTCATGGATATGAATCCTTTTTTATCCCTGGTTCCTATTGTTTTGGCTGATTCTAATCCCTCAGACCTATTACAGCTTCCTCTTCCCTCCCCTGAGCTGACCCAAGATGGTGGCGCTGTGCTGAGGCGTATTCTCTGCTGCTGCAGCCCATTCATAGCAGTGAGAGCCTGGCCCTTCTGTGGCGAGTGATTTTGGGAGATAGACTGTTACCTAGAAATTTCTGTACAAGTCTGTTACTCAGTTGAGGTATTTCCTCCTCTGTGCAACTGCTCTGAGTGCCCTTGGCAGAATTAATTTCTCCTTCTGGGCCATGGCACCTGTCAGTTTTATTTTATTCTAACTACATTAGATCTGTCTACACTAGAAAACTACATTGTATGATCTGTCTCCTTTCTTTCTTAGATCTAGTGTCTCACAAGGTTTGGAGAGTACTCCCACATTCTAATACAGCTTTTGGTCCATAGTAAGTAGTAAATAACTATTTACTAAATGAAAAAATAATACATCTGGATTGATTGAATTTCCTGTTTTCTGGCAAGTATATTGTCATCATGCCCTTTATCACCAGTGTCCACTGAAAGCTATGCCAGTAACTGTTAAGTGCTTTTTGCTTGTTACTGGAGGTCAATTCTGTGTGGAGAATAGAGGTGTGGTGAGAATCCCTGGGTTCAGATAAATAAGTTTCTTAACCTCTCTGTGCTTTAGTTTTTTTTAACCTGTAAAATAGAGAAAATATCTACCATGTAATGTGAGGATTAAATTAATACCTTTGTAGTGCTAGATCAATGCCTGGCACATTGTTTTATAGTGAAGCTTTTTTTCATCTTTATGGGGAGATTACCTCCTATAATATCATTAGAATCTGATGATAATAGATGATGTTTTTTTTTTTCCAAAGAAAAATTTTTTTTAACATTTTATTTATTTGCCAGAGAGAGAGAGAACACACAAGCAGGCAGAGAGGCAGGCAGAGGCAGCGAGAGAAGCAGGCTCCCCGCCGAGCAAGGAACCCGATGCGGGACGCGATCCCAGGACCCTGGGATCATGACGTGAGCCGAAGGCAGCGGCTCAACCAACTGAGCCACCCAGGCGTCCCTAGATGATGATTTTTGATAGAAAAAGTAAAATGACCAATCTAGCTACTATTAAAATATTTAGTTCTTTGAATTTTATATATGGACAAGTTCTGGAATGATCTCCATGGACAATAACAGATTATGACATCTAGGTAATAATGTAAGCCGGGAGAAATAGTGTCCTCCATGTGTTATATACCTCTTAAAATTCTGTATTCTTTAAATATAATCTAAGATCCCCAGATTCTCTTCAACAGAAATATATTAGATTGCAGTGTCAATATTCGTGCTCTTTTCTTCCTAAGAAGAGTTTTAGGCAGCTCATTGATGACTTTGATATTTGGCATGCTTGCTGTCTTCTAACATCACCCTTCTGAAACTGTGTGCTGAGGGAAGAGAACCCTCCTCCATTCGTTCAGCAGTTACAGAAAACTTGCTTATGCACCTAAGTGTTGTGGATACAGGCGAGAAGAAGGCATACTTGTTTTTCTCAAGGAACCATCATCCCTTCATCATTTCAGTAATATTAAAATCAGATGTTCTGGCAGAATGTGCTCACTCACACTCTTTGACCCAGAATTCCATTTATATCCACTTTATAAATGGAATAAAAATGTGCACAGAAATTTATGTACAAGGTATTCATTAAAATATTAATTATAACAGCAGTAAAAAAGGTAGGAATTTTGGTATATCCATTATATTTTCCAGGCTTTCAATAAAAAACATGCTATTACTTGAATAATTAAAATTGTATTCAAACAAATCTGTTCTGGTCAAATTATGTGGGAGGATGGATAGAGGGTTAGGTCAGTTGTTGAATTCCATGATCCGTTAAGAGTAGTGGTAAAGTGCTTAGGTCTGTGTTAAAGGTTGTTGTGAAGATTAAATCAAACACTGTATGTAACCTAAAAAAAAAAAAACCACAACAACAAAAAACTCAGTAGATATTTGGGGTTCTTTCTGTTACTGTTTTTCCTTATACTCATTCCTTCCTTAAGGGTTTTTCTTTCTAATCTTGCTCCAGTCATTCTAAACCAGGAATGGCAGTGTTTCATTTGGTCTGACAACTCCCGTTGCTTTGTAATAACCATCTAGAGGTTTCTGAGGCTTTTGCCAAGCTCCAAGCTCGAAGCTCCATCACCTGTTACCTGTTTTGGCCAGTTTTGAAGGAGGGGAGGTAGCAGTACTGTATATCACCTTGGGTTTGTAATCCTAGCTTTAAACTTTCTTTGTCTCTTTACACACCTAATCACTCCCTTTTCTCTTTGGGTTTTCAGGTAATTTTTGTTCTTGTGCCTTATTCTGATAGGAGTTTGTTAGCTCTCATCTGCCTCCTTTTTAAAGCATTTTGATTGTTACTGTTGTTTGATACCATAAATTACTCCTCATTATAGAGTAGTACTCCAGAAATAGTCTTAGGGCCTCCTTAGTCTTATTTCTTCTAGGCCTCTCATGAAACATAGATATAGTTAGCTTGTGAGGCTGACTTGAACAGGTCTCATTCATTTTATTTTTTTTTGAACATGTCTCATTTAAAGAAGAGTTAGGTTCTATGTGAACTTTTTCTTTTGACACCCTAAGTAGAAAGCTATGTTTAGCTTTAACCAAATGCAAAGGAACTTTTCTGTAAGGGATTACAGTTTTCTTTTAGGGCAGGTAGATTATAACCAGAAAAATTTTGTCATTGTTAAATGGCATAAGTTTCAATTTTGTTTAGGTATAATCCATGCAGTAAATTACAACCAATAAATTATAACTGGTGATTAATGAAATATCCCTTAGCACATAGGCAGAAATGATTTTGCTTTGTAACACATCAATTTATATAGAAATGAAGTTATGGACACTATAAAAAGTCTTTACTTTTCTTGATGACTTTTTCTACATTGATAAGGCCAGGATATTTATAAAGTATCATAAATCTGACCTTTATTTATATTAAAAAGAGTATTAACAGTTGGATTTTGAAGTCACTTGCCTTGCCTTTAATATTTTTTTTTTGTTATTTTTAAATCCAGGAATTAAAACCATATGGTGCTCCATTAACTTTATTTTGACTCAATTTGAAGGACAGGCTGAAGATGTTTTAATGATATTACTCAGCTAGAAATCAGAAGATGAGTTCCTTGGGTAAGCTGTGTTTAACTCTTACAGCCTCAGCTACTTCTGTCCTATAATATACTTTAGGACATTTAATGCATAATTGTCATGAACCCTAAAAATCTCTGGCCTTTTTTCTTCCCCCACAAATCTCTGCCAAAATTCAGGTTTTTTTCTACTGAATTTTTTATGCATTAGGTATATATTAGATGTCAGTATGCATTTTCAAATGCTTATTTTTTCTAATTTTTAATCTGAAAAGACTATCAAGTTTTTTTAAAGCTATATTTGATTTTGTTTAGATTGTTCTTCTAGTCATTAAAGCATAGTTTTAACTCTATATGATAACTGGCTCCTGAGATTCGAAACAAAACAAAACACATTTAGTCCCCCAGTTTTACCTTCCCCACAAAACCAAACCTTGTATCACATATATATTGACAGGTAATAAAATTAACATATTTGAGCCTTAACGTTCTAAACAGTGGGAAAAAAGCATTACTGAACTGCAAAATATCCCTGTAGAGAAATCTGGCAGAGGAAGAGGAGTGTGTTTTATATATTGAAAAATCAGCCTGTGGCAATCAGGCACTTACTTGCTGTGCCCCGTTTTAACAGAGAATTGAATAGTTTTGTTAAATACAGATATTTTATGGAGTTGTTTGTTATAAGAGGACTACTTAAGGCCTTTTGATAATAATTTTTAAAATTTTGACCTTAATATGACCCTTAAGAGGCAGAGGGAGCCCCTTGGTGGTAGAACCTCAAGTGAATAGCTCTTGCCCCAAAGCAAGCTGTTGAGAATAGATACAAGGTGGTTTCAGGCATGTTAGGGTCATTTCCGTTACCTCAGTAATAGTCACTCCTTGCATTTAGTTACACTGTCTTGTGTCATTGCTTATTATTGACTGTATTCCTTTGAAAGAAATCTCAAATTGATGAGTTATTTCCCATCTTCTGAATTAGGAAACTGGTTATCTAAAATGTATAAAAATAAGATTTCCAAGGCCTTACAGGATAAAGTAGTTGGTTGAAAGTGAACAATACTTTTGTGTCTCTGGAGAGATTTAAAATCGAGTCTCTTTTCCCATGTGGTGGTGGGGCAAGTGAAAATGGATGTAAACCTTACCTGATTTGTCAGTAAGAATTTCTGGTGGCAGTAAAAACCAATTCAAGCATATTGCGTATTTTAAAAGGATACCGAGTAGAGCTCAGGGGCTCATCAAATTATTGCTCCAGGGTTAGAGAACCAGTATTCAGGGCTAAGCAGCCAGAAACAATGCCCCAAATCACATTGCACAATGATTCCCATGAGGATGCTGGTAGCATCTAGAGACAGACTGACAGACGCCACAGCCTGCCCCAGTGACACGGCTAGCTCTGGATGGCTCTGAATGCTCCCACCTCTGCCCGGGACTTGACCTTGCTGCAATTACTCCACCGTTAATCTGGGAGAGAGTTCCTTTTGGTCTCTGTTTCCCCTGCCCTCTAGTTGCCCATTCATAGCCTGGGCTGGGCAGAGCCCATGTCTGGCATGTATACAACACGTGGGAAAGTGTTTAACTTTTGAAATCATAAAATTGGTGGGGGGAAATGGACTCTCAGTTTTAAGATGTGGAAAACTATTGGACCTTCTGAAGTCATAAGGTGGGGAAGTTCCCAAACTTAAGGGAAAGTTCAGATGCTGGGCAGACCAAAAAAAAAAAAAGATAAACTATTGACTCCATATGATGTTTTATATGTAGTGCGTGTTGAGTCCTTACTGTGTGATAGTCGTTGTGCTAAAAGTGTCTTGTAAGCTCTGTCACAGATCATCCTCACAGCGTTAGTCATGAACTAATGGGCCAAAAGGGATCATACGCTTAGCCCGTTCAGAGCTGAGACACAAACTCAAAGCTATGATTCCAAAGCCTGTGCTCACAACTTCTGTATTAAGCTGACTCTTTAAAAAATCCCCTCCCCCCAATATATTTATCTCAAAATCTTGTAAATAAATCTGTTTGACCACTCAGTTTATTAAAATCTTATGTATTGCATATATATGTATTTAAAGGCAGTTGAAAATTTGTGGCTTTAATTTTCTATATTTTCAACTGACTGAATAATTTCTGATTCTTTTTCTCATTTTGTGATTTGTAGTTTCTCATTTTGTGACTTTGCCACACACTATAGCCTGATACAGTGCTTTCTTTTGGAATATCAGTGCTCGGAAGCCAGTTACTGAGTGTAAGGGAGACAGATGGACAAGAAGCAGAGGGGACATAGAGTGACCAAGACTGAGGCAGGAAGGGAGAACGAGAAACACACACACACACACACACACACACACCAGGGAGCACAGACAAATACATATGAAAGGAATGGGGGGGGCATACAACACGTCTTATCCTCCTATCAGCATCATTCTTTGCGTCCTTTGTTACTTATAATGGCAGCTTGAAACACAGTGGAACTCGCCCTCCCTGCTTTAGGAAAGTCACTGAGGCCTTTTTTTTTTTTTTTTTTTAAAGTTGAAATCAAGACTTTCTCTAGAGTAAACAGTAAGTTTTAAGCCTCTGTACCAGTTTGCATTTTAAATTGACTTATGCACTTCTATTTTAAAGCTAAAAAAGTATGTGATATCTAGGAGTAATAAACAGGAGCTGTTATTTAACTTGGGATGTATCCAATTTGGTTTGGGGGGTGAAGAATCATGAAGAGAAACTCCCATAGTTACTATGATGTCAGCCAAGTTAGAGTATTTCTTCATAAACCACAACTCTGGTTAATTATTGCTTTAGCACAAGTCTGTCTGTCCTGCAGATTTTTCTGTGCTACCAAAATAGAGCTTTATAATAATGTTATTTTATCCATTTGTGCCTTTGGGACTAAATGGGCAGCTATAATTTTTGTGAAAGTGAGTAGATCAAGTGCCCTTCCACACACATACTCTTGTAGGCAGTCTAAATGTGGGTTGGGTGCTAGAGAAATACATGATGTAAGGTAAATGTCCATGAAATTAAAAATGATTTTTGTCATCTTTACATATTACATTTTTAATACTGAATATATTATGTTTTTTGTCCTTACCTCTGTCTCATCTTTCTTAGGATATAAATTTTAATTTCAGAACTCTTTATTTTTCTATGAATTTCTTGTTTTGTCCAATGCTGGCTGTGTACAAAGGATTTTTGTATCATAGCAATTGTTGTTATTTACTTGGCTTTTCTGCTACTTTACTTTGAGATTTATGCCTCTTTTTTTTTTTTTTTAAAGATTTTTATTTTTTTATTTATTTGACAGAGACAGATCACAAGTAGGCAGAGAGACAGGCTGGGGGTGGGGGGAGAGCAGGAAACAGGCTCCCCACCGAGCAGAGAGCCCGATGCTGGACTCCATCCCAGGACCCTGGGATCATGACCTGAGCCGAAGGTAGGGGCCTAACCCACTGAGCCACCCAGGTGCCCCTCTTTTTTTTTTTTTTTTTTTTTTTAACATTTTTAGTGGGCCAGCGATCCTTAAATGGGCAGTAGTCCTTTTATTAAGCTACCAGGTTGAAAATATGATGTTGGCATATAGACAAGTTTCTTATCTTTATGGACGTTAGCTAATGTGAATTTAAATAGTCATCTTTTAAGAGATGTCCTGCTGGGCCAGAACAGTGATCCGTCCACCCGAGACTGACCTAAAGAGCTGAAGCAAGGAAGCAGGTTACTTTTTCGAATTCTGTCATTCCTAAAGGACACATAGGCCATTTCTGATTTCCCTTAACTTACGTACTGTATTCAGAATTCATGCATTCCTTTAAACTCTTCAGCATGGCACTCCATTCTGATTGTATTATGTATGCATTAAGCTAAAATACTTATTATAAATTTGTTGGAATGGGTAGCTCTGGGGGGAAATACCATTTATAATGTGAACTTCAGTTCTTTCTTTGCTCGTAAGCTGTTTTAGTTTCTTCACCTATAAAATGTAAAATGATTTCACAGGTTTTTTTCCCCCCCTTACTCTCAAAATCTGTTCTGTTATTTCTAATATGGCCAATTTATAAGGCTTGTCTTTCTCACCCTCCTTCCTAGCATTTCCTCTTCTATGTGCCATTTAAATATAGAATATTAAGCAAGTTCTTTATATATCATGAAGGAGGCACAAGTTATGTAGGGCCACTGAATTCCTTTGAATTATCAAAGCTGGGTGGATTTTTAGGAGAAACAGTATTTAATAGCTGAAGTTCAAAGAAAACAGGTATAGCTTGTATTTAGTACTTCAGGATATGGATTTATTGAAGGTCCTTTTATGCAACATGAATGCTGCTATTTAATTCGCTGGAAACTAGTTGAAGACACTGGTCATTCCTTCTTTTCTTTTGTCCCTTGTATGATACCCATCTTGAGAGATTATCTTAAAAAAAGTTCGGTTGTGGAAAAAAGAAGTCTCTAATATATTGCTGAAAACTATTTAGAGCCCACCAGAATACTAAAGAATGAAGGTGATATTTTCCTCCTAACAGATAAAGGAGGAATTTAGAAAAAAATTATAGTTCTTTCTTGGTTGATTTCTATTTTTGAAGTTACGGGTTACCACCTAGAAAAGAAAAGGGCAGAAGTGAGCATTATAAAAATTGTTTCTCCTTTTGAGGGCATTAATGGAGTTGGGTTGTAGTTCCTGGGACACATACGTATGATGACAGTATCGTCAAGAAGAGGGTATCAAATACTGAGGTATTTCGGTATTCAAGTAACTCCACTCCCTGAAAGAAAGGTAAACCTGCTTTAATATCAGGCTACTCTCCTTAGTGACTGTTTTATTGTGTGTAGTATTAAAATTCATGAAAAACAATAAACTTGCAGACTCTATGATACTTAGATTTGTATAAATGTCCTTGTTATGTATAATGTTGAAGACACTGAAGAAATTAACTCTGGAAATATTTACCTTGATGTTCTAGGTAGAATCACATGTTAAGATGTCCTGTTGTTTCTTACTAAGAAATACATTTTATATCATGGCCAGCGTGTGCCTAGCATGTTTGTATACAAAACAAAAGGTTTTAAAAATAATAGTTAGTCATTCTGTGTGTGAGTGCCAGGGTAAAGAAAGGAAGGAGAGAGAGAAAAAGATAAACATTAACTGTAGGAAGAGATTGTATATGTGATAAAGTTTTAAGAAACAATACTGTGTGTGCTATGCACTTACATTTTGTAAAATATAAAATAAAATAGCAAAGCTGTAGGTAATGCCCCCAATGTTGACTTCAAAACCAAGCAGGCATTCCCATTATCTTTATTTAGTTTTAACGATAGGCCTGCACACAAAGTATTTTGTCATTGAGAAAGAAACACTAAAATTCCAAAGTTATTTTGAAAAAAATAAGGTTGTGTTATTCATAATTGGTGTTCTGGGGGAGTGTGTCCTCCCCTTAAAATTGAGAGAGTTTTGTTTTTTTTTTTAAAGTGTTAATTTATGCTGACAATTCCCAGGTCACAATCAAGTATTTAGAAGACCAGCATATCTGTTTAGGCCTTTGGAAACTTTAAATCATCAATCTATTGAGTCTCTTCTTTGTGAAGAAGTCCATTGTTTAAATGGTGTGTTTTTTAGTCAATGGGGATAATTTGTTCCAAGGAGTTTTCACTTTCTTTACACGACTAAGGACATTTAGTGAAGCAAGCCTACCTTTCCCCAGTGATGTGTCCTGATTGTATTTGTCTATTTTACAGTAGATATGTTACTTTATTTTATTGTGTCATAGGCAGTGGGTGCCTCTAATAATAATTAAATTTACATTTCTGAAAAAATATTTCTACAAAATGTTTTTTAATTAGTTTTTTATTTTTTGTTAACATATAATGTATTATTAGCTCCAGGGGTACAGGTCTGTGAATCGCCAGGTTACAAAATATTTTCCGATTGATGACTCATTAAACATTAGGTTCTGTTCAATATAAAGAAGTGAGGCCAGTAAGTGTTACCCTGTCCCATGGAGTCAGGAACTAAGGTGTTTCACATTAGAGAATTCTCTAGAAAAGGAAAATTACAGTCTTAATTGTACTAATTTTGTTGTAAATTTTAAGAAATTAATGAGGTACTTTAATGTTTGTATTTGTCTATATCTGTATTACCAGGAGTGAAAGAAATATTTCAAACATCTAGAAAAGTACAGAAACTATTTTTGATAAACACCTGTGTACCCCATCTATTATATCTAAGTGTTTCTTGCCTGACTTCTCTGAGTGTATGGAATAACCATCAGTGACTTAGAGGAGATATAAGTTAATCATAGTGAGAGAATACTAGTTACTGAGCCGTGGTGTGACTAGTTTAGTTACCCAGTTCCCTTAAACCTCAGTGTAGCATATTTTTCTGATTCATCTCTTAATGCCATGGGTTTTTGTTTTTTTTTTTAAGATTTTCCTGATTTATTTGACAGAGAGAGAGATCACAAGGAGGCAGAGAGGCAGAGAGAGAGAGAGAGGAGGAAGCAGGCTCCCTGCTGAGCAGAGAGCCCGATGCGGGGCTCGATCCCAGGACCCCCGGATCATGACCTGAGCCGAAGACAGAGGCTTTAACCCACTGAGCCACCCAGGTGCCCCAATGCCATAGGTTTCTTTTCAATATATATAACAGTGAACTTTCCCCTTTGTCTTTTCATCTAAAGCAGCTTTTGAAGAATGGAACACATTTCTCATCTGAGCTGCCTGGATTTACATGTTACTCCTATAGGGCAAATGTGGTATTTGTGATTAATAATTTCATCCCAGTTTACTACAGATCATAATAGTGAAAAGAAAGATTTTGCATCATGGAGCTATTTCTTTCTGGTTTGGACAAGTTATTTAACCACTCCATGTGCTTTGTTAATAGCTTTCCCATCGAAAAGTTCTGAGAATTAAGTGAGCTTATGTAAATAACTGGCACACAGAAGTTGCTCAAGAAGGGGCACCTGGGTGGCTCAGTCAGCTGAGCTTCTGACTCTTGATTTCAGTTCAGGTCATGGTCTCGGGGTCATGAGATCAAGCCCTGCTTGGGGCTCTGTGCTGGGCGTGGAGCCTGCCTGAGATTCTCTTTCCTTCTCCCTCTGTCTCTGCTTTCCTGCTGCCCTGCCCCCGCCGGCCACCTTCTGTGCGCACAGACACTCTCAAAAAAAAAAAAGGGGTTGCTCAAGAAAGGTTACTTTAATATCACAAGCCTTCTTTGAAGTGGTTGAACTTGCTAAAGTCTGATTTCTAAATGAGTGGGGGTATTTCTGCATGCAAATACTCAAGACTTCTCTTCACCGACCCCCCCAGACAAAGCTGATTTTAACATTAAATTTCATCATCCAACTCTTAGAATCCCTGCTGTTTGTTTTCTTGTACTCTTGGTTTATTTTTGTACCTAAGGTCTGATAGGCACATAACAAGTGCTTTGTGAACCTTAAACTAAGTGAAAATAGATTGTTCAGATGAAAGGTATGTGGATAAGTCAGTTTTGGGGCAATTCTCAAGATCTCTTGCCAGAACTGGTATCTTTGTTTTGGTCTTCAGAGACTATTAAATGTGATCACTGAGTCATACTTGCTGTTTTCTCTATCCCCTGGCTATCTCTCTTAAGACTCTGAAGCTTGCCAGCCACAGGATGTTTAAAAGGCAGAGTAGGCTTTAGCCCAGGGGAGTTTGTTTATTTAAAGAAAAATAATTAAGTTCAAACATCCCTACCATGTCATAGCTAGTCTAGTCATGTTAGAGTTAGTGAGTTCTTTTGATTCTTTCTGGTGAGTCATGGTACCTAAAGGTAACAAATTTGAAAGTAGTTTAAACTTTTTCTGAGATTACTTGAAACTTTATAATGTAATCCCAAAGAGAAATCCCTAAAGGAGTGGAGGAAAGGGCTAATTATTTTGCTAGTTGTTGTTTTTTGATGGGACTCATTTATTTATTTATTTTTAAAAACTTTGGGACACCTAGGTGGCTCAGTGGGTTAAAGCCTCTTCCTTCGGCTCATGTCATGATCCCAGTCTCCTGGGATCGAACCCCGCATCCAGCCCCGCATCGGGGCTCTCTGCTCAGCGGGGAGCCTGCTTCCCCCACCTCTGTCTCTGCCTGCCTCTCTGCCTGCTTGTGATCTCTGTCAAGTAAATAAATAAATTTTTAAAAAATTTTATTTATTTGAGAGAAAGAGAGTACGAGCAATGGGAGAAAGCAGACTCCCTGCTAAGTAGGAAGCCCAATGCAAGGTTCCATCCCAGGACCCTGGGATCATGACCTGAGCCGAAGGCAGACGCTTAACTGACTGGGTCATCCAGGTTCCCCTTTAATGGGACTCACTTAATTTTCAAATCATTTACCATTCCTTCCTAGAGTTATGATACAGATGATTTAAAAACAAAACAACAACCCCCTACCCCAAAAAAAAGCACTGTCGTGGCTTTACCTTCATTAATTCTTGGAAGTTGGGACCATAAGAACCTTTTAAAAGGGGCGGTGTAATTCTGCAGATGTTTAGGCACGAAGATACAGTAATTGGTCACTTTCATATTTCAGTTAATTACCATCTCCAAAATATTTCTCCTTACATATTCTCTGCAAGATAAGAATATCTGAGGCAGATACTTTGTATTTTGGGCTCACCTAGGGTACGAGGACCTACCTCTTGATGAGATAACTTGTAAAAACTAAGTCCTGGAGGAAGTGGAGGAGGAATAAGACAGATACCTGTGCTCCAGGCAGAGGGAAAGACAAGTCCTTGAAGTGAGAACATGCTTGAAGGCAAGGAAAGAGGCCCGTGTGGCTGGAATGGAGTTAACAAGGGGGAGAATGGTAACAGATGATGTTCAAGAGAAGTGAAGGGGATATATCAGATCATGGTCCTTATGGCCTTTGTTAGGGATTTTGGCTTTAGACTAGAGAGATGGACTCAGAGGGTTGAACGGAAGAATGACATGATCTGACTTTCTTTTGTAAAGGACTAATCTGACTGATTTACTGAGGTGAGCAAAGGGAGAGGCTGAGAGATCAGATAGGGAGCTATTAGAGTAATGCAGATGAGAACTAAGGTGGCATGGACCATGGTGGTTAGAGTGGAAATGTTAAAAGTGGTAACATTATGGATGTCTTTTGAAACTGGAGCTCCCAGTATGAACACTTAATGGGTAGCGATGAGTATTTCTGAACATAGTGTTTGACCCATTTTTAAATGATGTTAAGATTAATTGCTGGGTTCAAAGTTTGTCTGCTTGACTTATCTATTATAAAGTTTCTTTTTAGCTTTTTACCTAATGGTTTTAGCAACCATTGATCATTATTTATTTATTTATTTTAAAAGATTTTAATTTATTTATTTGACATACAGAGATCACAAGTAGGCAGAGAGGCAGGCAGAGAGAGGGGAGGCGGGGAGAAGCAGGCTCCTGCTGATGCAGGGCTCGATCCCAGGACCCTGAAATCATGACCTGAGCCGAAAGCAGAGGCTTTAACCCACTGAGCCACCCACGCGCCCCCATCGATCATTTTTTAGATCCATTCTTTCTTTCTTTTTTTTTCCCCCCAAGATTTTATTTATTTATATTTGACAGACAGAGATCACAAGTAGGTAGAGAGGCAGGCAGAGAGAGGAGGAGGGTAGCAGGCTCCCTGCTGAGCAGAGAACCCGATGTGGGGCTCGATCCCAGGACCCTGAAATCATGACCTGAGCCGAAAGCAGAGGCTTTAACCCACTGAGCCACCAAGGTGCCCCATAGATCCATTATTTCATTAGGGTTTACGAAATGATGATTTTCTAATTTTATCATTCCTTCTACATTTATAATTTGGAATCCTATAAAAAAGAGCTTTCACTTATTAACTGCTTGATTACTGTAGGGTATTTTTCATATAAGAAAGCCAGGATAAGTGCTTGGTTCTTTCCCTTTTTTAACTTTCAGAGTAATAGGTTAGCCCTGTAGCAACCTCCAGAGACGACCGTGATTTTTAAAAATATATTTAATGTTTTGGGGGCGCTTGGGTGGCTCATTCATTTTAGCAGCCGACTCTGGGTGTTTCGCTCAGGTCCTGATCTCATGGGTCATGGGATGGAGCCCCACGTTGAGCTCCATGCTCAGTGGAAGTCTGGTTGTACATTCTCTCCCTCTGCCCCCTTCCTCTGCTCATGTGCAGTCTCTTTCTTTCAAATAAAAAAATCTTTAAAAGAAAAATATATATTTAATGTTTCAATCAGTGGTAGTCATTACCACTTTGATGTCTAGAATGTCTTTATCATTTGATGTTCATTTGATCTTAAGACATGTCTCCAGCATAAAAACTGTAAAACAAGGTTGAGAAGTCTTGACTTTCATCCCTGTCCCTTCCATCCTGCTTTCTCTTTTTCCTTTAGATAACCATTTAAAAATGATTTTGGTTTATCCTTCCAATGCTCTTTTCCTTTTGAAAGAAAAAACCCTGAAGTCTGTATTAATATTTGTAGTCTCCTCCCCGCCTTTTTTTTAAACAAAAAGAATAACATTGTGCGAAATACTAATTCAGGTATAGTATGGGAAGTAGAGAATTACTGGTTTCCTTAGTGGTTATTCTTGAGATTTGTCAACTTTTTATTCCATGTAAAAGAATTTCTTATATTCCTTCCTGTCTCTACAACTAGTGGTTAAAGAACATAAATGTTAAAAAAAAAAAAAAAGCCTACTTTACTATTGGGACTTCATCAAGATAAAAAACTTCTGCACAGCAAAGGAAACAGCAAAACCAAAAGACAGCCAGCAGAATGGGAGAAGATATTTGCAAATGACATATCAGATAAAGGGCTAGTATCCAAAATCTATAAAGAATTTATCAAATTCAACACCCAAAGAACAAATAATCCAGTCAAGAAATGGGCAAAGACAGGAACAGACATTTCTGCAAAGAAGACATCCAAATGGCCATCAGACACATGAAAAAGTGCTAAGTGTCACTTGACATCAGGGAAATACAAATCAAAACCTCAAAATACCATGTCACACCAGTCAGATGGCTAAAATTAACCAGTCAGGAAATGACAGGTGTTGGTGAGGATGCAGAGAAAGGGGAACCCTCCTACACTGTTGGTGGGAATGCAAGCTGATGCAGCCACTCTGGAAAACAGTATGGAGGTTCCTCAAAAAGTTGAAAATAGAGCCTACCCTATGGCCCAGCAATTGCACTATTAGGTATTTAGCCCAAAGATACAAATGTATTAATCCAAAGGGGCATGTGCATCCAAATGTTTATAGCAGCAATGTCCATAATAGCCACACTATGGAAAGAGCCTAGATGTCTGTCAACAGATGAATGGATAAAGAAGATGTGGTACGCACACATGCACACACACACTGGAATATTACGCAGCCATCAAAAATCGGAATCTTGCCATTTGCAGTGATGTCGAAAACTAGATGGTATTATGCTAAGCGAAGTAAGTTGGAGAATGATTACCACCTAATCTCACTGATATGAGGAATTTGAGAAACAAGACAGAGGATCATAGGGAAAGTGGGAAAAATGAAACAAAATGAAACCAGAGAGGGAGACAAACTATAAGAGACTTTTAATCTCAGGAAACAAACTGAAGGTTGCTGGAGTGGAGTGGGGTGGGAAGGATAGGGTGGCTGGGTGATGGACATTGGGGAGGGTATGTGCTATGGTGAGTGCTGTGAATTGTGTAAAACTGGTGAATCACAGATCTGTACCCCTGAAACAAATAATATATTATGTGTTAATGAAATAATAATAAGAAAATTAAAAAGAAATGAGAAAGAAATAGCCTACTTGCAACATTTAGCAATATTTAGCAAATTCCCCTACCCCGTTTGGAGTTTCCCCCACAGACTGCAGTAACAAAATTACACAGTGACGTATGCCTTTGTTCTGTTCCTTGAAGGCTGGTACCCTGTCTTGTCTTTTAATTATGGGTTTTGCTGAGGAAAAAACAATAACAATGATGTAGTTGGCATTGATAGCAATGGTATATGTGTGGAAGAAGTGTCATTTTGAGAATTTACCATTTTGAAATAGTACCAGGTTAAATATTTCATCAAAATTACATCACTCATCAGTTTATTCATTCTTTCAGTGAATATTTTCCGAGCACTTACTGCATGGCAGTCATTGTCTTAAGTGCTCAAAAGATGTCAGTGAATAAAGCCAGTAAAAATCTCTTCTGGAGGGGCGCCTGGGTGGCTCGGTGGGTTGAAGCCTCTGCCTTCAGCTCGGGTCGTGGTCCAGGGGTCCTGGGATCGAGCCCCGCGTCGGGCTCTCTGCTCAGCGGGGAGCCTGCTTGCCTTCCTCTCTCTCTGCCTGCCTCTCTGCCTACTTGTGGTCTCTGTCTGTCAGATAAATAAATAAAATCTTTAAAAAAAAAAAATCTTCTGGAGCCTTCTTTCTATAGGTGTGTGTGGGGGGAAAGGTACAAACATACATTATCAGTTAATTTATTTTTTCCAAATGTGGAGTTTTAGGGCTTCTCTCCTACATCTTCCTTTTTTCTTTTTCCAGTCTGTAAATGGCATTCTTAGGAATTGCAAGACCCTGTTGGGTGAAGGCATTTAGGACTGAAGAATTTATAGATCTTTATACTCAGTACGTGTAACATAATTCTGGTCCCATGGGGTGACAGCATATATTCCAGCTCTCTCACTTCATCCTCAGCCCTGTTAATGTTTTTTATTAGAAGGTTGCTCAAGAAATTTTTTGATAGGGGCACCTGGGTGGTTCAGTGGGTTGAAGCCTCTGCTTTGGGCTCAGGTCATGATCCCAGGGTCCTGGGATCGAGCCCCGCATCGTGCTCTCTGCTCGCCAGGGAGCCTGCTTCCTCCTCTCTCTCTGCCTGCCTCCCTGCCTACTTGTGATCTCTGTCTGTCAAATAAATAAATAAAATCTTTAAAAAAAAATTTTTTTTGATAACTCTTTATAGACACTAAAATTTAGGAAATTGTCCTTAAAGATTTGATGTTTTTGTTATGATATGTTCTTAACGACTATGTCTTTATTTCAGAAATGACCATTAAGAAGTAGACGCCCAGATGCAAAAGTGATGAAACAGTCAATTTGTCATAAAGTAAGATGCAGCTGTGGCTTTTCAACCAGATTAGTAAGTGTGGCCCGAATTTTTTAAAACTTTATATTTATTTTATCTACTTTGAAAAACATTTACTAAAAAGTACAGTGGACATTTTCTTAAGTGTCAGCTTGTATTTCTCTTGTTACTTTGGATTGTAGTACAAATTAGAGCATGTAGCTCTACAGAATGTATCCCTGTGTTGTACCTTTTTAAAAACCGTAAAGGTAGTTTTATAAAATCAGAGCTTTAGAGGAAATATATGAAAAAGAGTCACTATGTTACCACTATCCGAATACAGCTCCTTTTAAAATGTTTGGATACTTGTTTTCCTTCCCAGTCTCTGTTCTGTACATTTTTTTAAAAACATCATTTTGATCATAGTATTGTGAAGAGTATGCTTCTTTTATATCTTTTGAAATTAAATGTTTTAGATGTTTCTCCCTGTGAATAAAAATGTACTCTTTAAAAAAAAAAAGTACTCTTTAGTACAGGGTTTCTTACTGGGGTAATGAAAATGTTCTGGAATAATATGGTGGTGATGGTTACATAACTTTGTGATTATAGTAAAAACCACTAAATTGTACACTTTAAAGGGGGTGAATTTGATGACATATGGAGTACACCTAAAAACTACCTTTCGGGATATCAAATCTTGGTAAGAGTAAAACCCAATTGAGTACCGATTTTTGGAATATGAAAATGTGCTGAGACATCACTATGTACCTAGAAGAAATGATTTGATAGTCAGTAGAATAGTGTTTTTGTAATAATAAAAATAATGAATTTTATAATATTTTAATACAAATATTAAAATGCTTTTTATTTTGTTTATTTTTTTATACTTTATACTTTTATACTTTATACTTTTTATACTTATTTATTTTATTTAAGAGACTTACTGCCTCTTAAGTTTTGGTAATACCAAATGTCATGACATTCTGAATGTACTGTATTTTGTTAACTTTTTATTTTTAAGAGGCTTCCTGTTTTAAAACCAACATTTTAACTTTTCTACCTGAAATTTTTTTAGGAACAGAATTGTATCTATTCTTCTCAGAAGAGAATTCCACAAGGTAAGAAATTGTTACTATAGTAGTAAAACAAATATAGTTGAATATAGGCTTAATTACTCTTGATTTTTTTTTAATTTTTTTTTTAATTTATTTATTTGTTAGAGAGAGAGAGCGAGCACAGGTGGACAGAGTGGTAGGCAGAGGCAGAGGGAGAAGCAGGCTCCCCGCCGAGCAAGGAGCCCGATGTGGGACTCGATCCCAGGACGCTGGGATCATGACCTGAGCCAAAGGCAGCCGCTTAACCAACTGAGCCACCCAGGCGTCCCTACTCTTGATTTTTTAATCCTTTCCCTATATTTATTTCATATCTTTTCTTGATTATTACAAGATTATCACAAATTTTTTAGCTCCTCCTTTACTACCTCAGAATTTGCAAACAAAGTACATCTCATCTTATTTGAAGTTAAGATTAAAAGAGTATGATAAAAGTAGTCACCTTTGAAACTCAAATACTGCTTTTCATGGTATCCTTATTCCTAGTATTATTAAGGAACTTAATTCCTAGGATCCTTAGGATTGGGTTTGTCCATTTTAGAAAATAACTTTTCTTCTTCCTTTGGGGCCTATTCAGCTTTTTACCTCAGTGGACATTACCTAAATGACTTGGGGTGGTAGAGGAGTCATAGAGGCTCTATTAGAGGCTTTAACTTAAGGGAGATTATTTACCTAGGTTTCCACCTATGAAAATTATAGAACACCTACATTCAGTTTAAAAAGTGGAATGCTTTCTCCTAGGTAATTAATAAAATATTTAGTAACAGTATTAAAAAAATTCTAAATGATCATCTTTACAATGAATTTTAAATCAACGTTGATTTGGATTGTTAGATTTTTAGACTTCTGAAGGATGAAATGTTCAAGTGAGTAGATAGTAAAATCACCTCTTGGTGTGCTTATTACCCTATGCTAGGAACTTAAAATCAGTTGCTTGGCTTTAAGAGGTTACATTTACAGGAACTCTTTGGTACAGGTAGTAGTGATCACTGCAGATGAATTTAACCTGTCAACTGGAAAAATGCTTATAAAATGAATTATTCAGATCAATAACTGTTTCTCATTTATTGTCCTTTGTCCTGAGGGGAACATGGGCTCTGAAACACATCTTTCCCACCTGTTTTTGAAATTGCCACAGATTTAATCAGGTCAGTTTTTATCCTGATAACTGAAAACACAGGGTTAAAATAAAGAGACCCGTTGGCTCATGAAGAGGGAGTGGGGAGCAAAGCATCACTGGTTTTCACTTCCAGGTTTTTTGTGAAGCTTTTCCCCTGTATTTTTCTTCTATCTTTGGAGGGTTAAAGGAGGGAGTCGTGGAACCTGTGTATAGCACTATCTGACCCTCCATGGAACCTGTGTATAGCACTATCTAACCCTCAAGGGCAGTGCTTTAGGAGAAATCCAGATTGTTCTTTTCTTGGACCATTGTGCTTAAAGTGAAAACAAATTTCAGAAGATTTAATTTTAGTGAACTTGATCTCTTACACCTTTGTCCCTGTTCTTGGGGCAAATGGAGTTTGAATTCTTAAACATTAATACAGTTTGTGATACAATGGTGATGGATCATGCTATCTGATATCCTTAGGGCTCTCCTGTAAGTGTTCAGTAAATATGTTTATAAAAGCTCAGATTCTTTCATAGCTTTTTTTAGAGTAGAAGATAATCAAACCAAGATTATTCATATTTATATAGTATCATCCTCCTACACTGTCAAAGGTATTAAAAGGACAGTGACAACTTTAATAAAAATTACTGTTAACTGTACACTAGCAGATGGTTGAAGTGGTCAGTTTTATGTTATATATACTTTACCACAATTTAAAAAATTGTTTAAATTCTTGAGCAACTCTGTTTACTGTGAAAGAGGATGGCTATGCTTGAAGTATCAGTTTTTAACCTCAAGTACTAGAGTATTGAGTTAGTGATATTCCTTAGTTTGTGTCATACCCATCATCACTGGTTCATTAAAGGACTGTTTTTCTGTTTTCCTTTATAACTAGTCCTTATATAAGTGACCCTTTAATATATTTGATATGTATCCCTTTATGTCATATAAAAGGTTTTATTATTTCATGTATTATTTTATTTTATTTTTTTTTAATTTTTAAAAGATTTTATTTATTTGACAGACAGAGATCACAAGTAGGCAGAGAGGCGGAGGGGGGGGAGAAGCAGGCTCCCTGCTGAGCAGAGAGCCCGATGTGGGGCTCGATCCCAGGACCCTGAGATCATGACCTGAGCCGAAAGCAGAGGCTTCAACCCACTGAGCCACCCAGGCGCCCCTATTTCATGTATTTTAATTATACATTAGGCTTTAGTCGAATTCTTGTAGTCCCCTTCACTCACCTCCCTCTTTATTTCTAAAACCTGGCCATGTTGCTGAGTGTTTGTCTAATTTGTTTTGTCTAACTGGTACATTGTATTTTAGGTTATTTATTAAAATGAAACTGTTAATGTAAAATTCCTTAAATGTATAAGGAACATTAAATGAACATTTAAGAGAAGTCCAATTTGTGTTCATTTTTTAATATTAAAATTATATCTAAAAGATGGAATTAAATGCTGTGGAAGATAAGAGGAAACATAAACATCTGTCTCAAAGGCTAAGAGTCTGTTAGAACAGTCAAAGGAAAGAATTGTGGGGCCTAACAAAAACATGTATTTTTCTTCTAGAAACAGTGTGTTAAAATGCTCTGGTCTCAGTGTTAGCCCACAATAACTTAATAATTGAGAGATACCTGTAATATTTTGGAACTTCCCCATTACCTATTACTTCATTAATTTCTACCTTGTAGTATATTTCTTTGATGCATAACCATGTTCTGTGAATTCCTATCACCGAATCTAACACAGAGAAAGAACAGTACAAATGCAGGTTTCTAAATTTGGGATGCAGAAATACAATTTCATATGTAGTAGCACATTATTGGCAAAGCAGCTTCTCTTGGATCCCCTAACTAGAAACTACCAGAGAGTGGGAACTTCAGAAGCTCTGTGTCCATGGTGATGGTATGCCTTACACCAATGAAAACGATAGAAAGAGGAGCACTCCTATGAGGGGATAGGGTGATTCCTGACTTGAGAAGAAGGATAATGACAGCTGTGATCAGATCAGGGAAGGGCTTCCAACAGATAGAAAAAGCTAAAGGTACCTCGTGGGGAGCAGTTTGTGTGGGAGGAGGATTTTAGGGGCACTTTGTTCTGGGAGCTAGGAGAAAATGTTATTGCTTCAGTAATGGAATGGCAAGGAGTGAGGGAATTCATGTTTGCTGAAAGTGAAGCCAGTTTGAGGCTTATTTATTTATATGTCAATACTTAAGTATTTATAAGATCTTTGGGGGGAAGACCAGCAACTCGAGGTTGTTATTGAGTTAGTATCCCATGCATTGCTGAATACTCCCTACACTCTTTTTAAAAATAACAATTCGGAGAATTAGATTAGACATCAGGTAACATAGTCCCTTTTTCTGGTTTCATTAGTTTCTGAGTATTTTATATGGCTTCGTAATTTGATTACTCTCACTTTGTTATCTTAAGAGATGGTATAAGTAAAACAGTCTCATTTTACAAATGATGAAACTAGAAGTGGAGTGAGCTTTAGGGTTTTTTTTGTTTTTTTTTTTTTTTTACTAATCTATACTGCCACCCTTTCAACTGATATTTTGCCCTATATAGAATATTGAGTTACTAGTTTTAACTTAAAAGAAATGCTTCTGACCTGGAAGAACCTCATAGCCTAAAAAGTTTTAAAAGCACATATATAAAAACAAAAATATAACCAATGAATAATTATTGATAGTCACTTAACCTTAAGGTTCATTAAAAACTTTAATAAACTGGGGTGCCTGGGTGGCTCAGTGGGTTAAGCCTCTGCCTTCGGCTCAGGTCATGATCTCAGGGTCCTGGGATCGAGCCCCGCATCAGGCTCTCTGTTCAGCGGGCAGCCTGCTTCTCCCTCTCTCTTTGCCTGCCTCTTTGCCTACTTGTGATTTCTCTCTGTCAAATAAATAAATAAAATCTTTAAAAAAAAAAAAAGCTTTAATAAACTCACTTCAATTTTGTCTGCTACTGTTAATATAGAACATTATTTCAAAAATATTTCCAATTTGGGGCACGTAGGTGGCTCAGTCGGTTAAACATCTGCCTTTAGCTCAGGTCATGATCTCAGGATCCTTAGATCCAGCCCCATGTGGGCCTCCCCACTCAGTGGGTTATCTGCTTGTCGCTTTCCCTCTACCACCCCCACCTCCACTTATGCACTTTAGGACTCTCTCTTTCTCAAATAAATGAATAAAATCTTTAAAAAAAATTCCAATTTATAACAAATACCATAAATTTAGTTTCTTTTAAGTTTAGAATATGCCTGTTTACTTAAGGATTTGGGGTCTAGGTTAGATGGATGGGACAATTAGAATCCCCAGTTTGTGGGAATGGAACAAGCAATTTGATCTCACATATTTCAGAATATGGTAATCCCTTCCCCCCAAATCATTTGTTTGTAGTATGAAAATCAGGGAAACTGTATTATAAACCTGTATTTTTTTCTCCTGAGTGACTTAATTTGGCTCAGGCCCAGCTTTAGTGGTATAAGTACAGATCAAGTTTGGTTTTGAGTAATCCAGTTTTATCCTGGGGCATTCTAGGTCTGGAGTGTCTTTGGATATACTAACCATTTGGTTTCAATACCTCATTGACATTTGATCCTCTGGAAAGATTGTGAGAGATTTCACATGTAGGTGGTGGGATAAAAGAACCCAGATTGTCTCATAGTCTATTGAGTAGATTGGAGTTATAGGACTTTGAAGTTTAGTAATGTTATTGTTATTCAAAAATAGGCTGTGGTGTTAAAAAGACAGGTCTTCTGACTCTGATTTCTTATTATATATTAAGACGTCAAATGTGGTTTAAGTAAATATGAACTTTAAAAAATGTGGATAACTTTATTTTTTTTAATGAAAGAATACAGTTATTTCAGATACCTTTTTTGTTTCACGTTCCAGTCTTCTTTAGAATTCCATGTGAGCTGCCCTTTTTTTTTTTAAGCCACTTGCTTTCGAATTTAAAAAAGAAAAACAAAACCAAAAAACCAAAAACTCAGAATAGGTTGAAACTTGACACAAATTGCCGCCACAGAACAAAAGTGCTGATCAAGTTAAATCAACCCCTGTAATGTGTATTGAAAGGAAAACCTCTCCTCTCTCCCCCAGTTTGAAGAACAAGCATTTTTCCTGCCAAGAAGGGCTGACTTTAAATGGACCAGCTGTCCATATTAGGAGCATTGGGTTGCTAAGGTGACCATGGCTGTTTGGAGAAGAATGCAGCTGAGAGGGCAAGTTCTTGATGTGTGAGCTGAGGGAAGGAATGTGGTGTGATTGTGCATCATTCCTCCTAATCACATGCTCACAAAGTGCTGTGTGGGCAGCATGGAGAAACTACAAATCTGAGGGCTACAGCTTATGTGTGGTTAAAATCGTTTTGTTTTCATGTGAGCCGTAGGCTTACAGTTTAGATTGAAAACAGCTACCGTGTGTGTGTGTGTGTGTGTGTGTGTGTGTGTGTGTGTGTGTGTGTGTTTTGGGTGGACAGGAGGGTGTTTGATGGTAGATACATTGGAATTGAGTTTGTTTTGTCTGATGGACACATACTTTCATATGGTGAGACAAAAATTATCTTGGGATAAATGTTCTTTCCGTCTCATCCCTTTCCATCTTATATATGGTGTTATTAGTTCCCCCAAGTGAATGATGTGTTCCTTGTAATTATATCTTTGGCGCTTTTAGTTTCAGAATTATTTGAAACTCCTAAGAATATGTTGTCTGTTTGGTCCATTTCTCCCCTTCTCCCCTCCCCCCTTTTTAAAATAGTTCTTTCTCTTCCCAAGGGAGATCTTAATACATTGTATTTCTTCCCTGAAGCTTCCAAAGATAGGTTTGGCATTTGGTAAAAAATATAATTCAAGGAACGGTGGGAAGTGTCAAACTAACAAGCCCACTTACCTAAAACACTATTTAGATTTTACCATGGACATCATTGCTAATATTTGAAATGAGATACAGCCATATCCATTGCTGTAGATACTTACTGAATGAATATGAGGTTTTTTGTTTTTTTATCCTTGCTAACATGTCCTGACAATAACAGGTTGATCTTAGAGAACATAAATGTGCATTATCTTTAAGATGTAAAGTCACTGGACGTTGGCAGCTCTGTATAACATAAGCATCCTATTCTTATTCAGATAATCTGTGTGCTTTGACACAATTGCTGTTTAATTGATTAATTTATAAAATATGGAGAGAAATTAAATGATGAAAATAATTTGATCATTGAATTCATTTGGTTATTCTCATGGTATGCCTTGATAACTTTTGATGGCATTTTCTATCAACTAAATGCTTCATGGTTTTGCCTTTCGCATTTAATCCTCAAATCTCCTAGTAATTGATTTTTGTGACAGGTATGGGATATGAATTCACTCTTTCCATGTGGATAATTGGTTATGCCAGTACTGTTTATTAAAATTGTTCTTCATTTCTTCCCTGATATATGAAATTTTCTATGTCATAAATCAAGTTTTCATATAGGTAATTTTATTTCTGTACTCTCTCTTCTGTACCATTGATCTTTTGTTTACCCCTGAATCATACTATCTCAGATATCTCAGATACTCAGTTTTGTTTCTTGTCTTGTTCATGACCTCAAAAAATGCTTTCAAATTTCATGGTTTATTATTTTTTAAAAAAGATTTTATTTATTTTTTTGACAGAGAGAGAGATCACAAGTAGACAGAGAGGGAGAAGCAGGCTCCCCACCAAGCAGAGAGCCCGATGTGGGGCTCGATCCCAGGACCCTGAGATTGTGGCCTGAACTGAAGGCAGTGGCTTAACCCAGGCACCCAAATTTCACGGTTTAAAATGATACTTGTAGTTTTTTAAAATGATCGTCTTTACCAAATTAAAGAAGTTTTCATTCTGTTCCTACCTGGCTAGGTCTTTTGTTTATCTATTCATTTTAAATCATGAATGGATGGTGAACTATACTGAAAGGCTTTTGTATAACTTCAGCAATGATTGAAAGTTTTTCTCCTTAATTTGTTGATGTTGTCAGTTACATTGATTTTTCAAATTAGGTTAACTAAGCATTGCTAGGATAAACCCAATTTAGTCATGTAGGGATTATCTTTTTTTATTATTATTATAAATTATTAGATCTGGTTTGCTTAAATTTTGTTTAGGATTTTTACATTAATATTCATGAGTCAGATTGGCTTTTAAATTTCCATTCTTATATTATCCTGGTTGGATTTTTAACATATCTCTCTTTTTAAATGTTAGTTGTGTTAAAATATGTGTATTATAAAGTTTACCATCTTACCCATTTTTAAATGTATGGTTTAGTGTAGTGTAAAGCATATTCACATTGGCTGTGTAGCTAATCTCCAGAACTTTTTCGTCTTGCAAAACTGAAACTCTGTACCCATTAAACACTCTTCATCTCTCCCTCCCCATCACCGTGGCAACCACCATTCTTTCTATTTTTATGAGTTTGACTACTGTAGATATCTCCTAGAAGTGAAATCATCCCGTATTTATCTCTTCATGCCTGGCTTTTCACTTAGTATAATATTGTACCATGTATCAAAATTTCCTTTTTAAAGCTGAATAATATACCATTGTATGTATAAACATTTTGTTATTCACTCATCTGTTAGTGGACAAGTATGTTGCTTCCACCTTCTGGCTATTGTGAATAATACTGCTGTGAACATATACGTACAAATAACTTCTACACACTTCCTTAAATGCTTTTGGATACAGACCCAGAAGTGGTATTGCTGATAATGTGGTAATTCTATTTTTAATTTTTGAGGAATTGCAATCCTGCTTTTCGTAGCAGCTACACCATTTATGTTCCCACCAGCAGTACGAAGGGTTCCAACCTCTCCATATACTTGCCAACACTTATTTTCTGTGTGCGTGTGTGTGTTTTAAGATTTTATTTATTTATTTGACAGAGAGAGACACAGCGAGAGGGAACACAAGCAGGGGCAGTGGGAGAGGGAGAAGCAGGCTTCCCACAGAGCAGGGAGCCGGATGCTGTGCTCGTGCTCGATCCCAGAATCCCGGGATCATGACCTGAGCCGAAGGTAGCTGCTTAACGACTGAGCCACCCACGTACCCTGTGTGTGTGTGTGCGTGTGTGTGTTTAAAGATTTATTTGAGATCAGAGATCGAGAGAGTGCATACGCACATAAGCAGGGAGCGGGGCAGAGGGCTAGGGAGAGAAACAGGCTCCCTGCTGAGAGCAGAGCTGCCTGTGGGGCTTGCGGCTCCATCTCAGAAGACCTGAGCCTTTGGAGCTGGGGGCTTGATCTCAGGACTCTGAGATCATGACCTGAGCCGAAATGAGGAGTCAGATGGTGAACCAATGGAAGCCACCCAGGAACCCCTATTTTCTGTTTGGTTCTTTTTTGATAGCCATCCTAATGGTTATGAAGTAGTATCTCATTGTAGTTTTGATTTGCATTTCCTTATTAACTAGTGATGTTGAGGCTCTTTCCATAAAATTGGCCATTTGTGTATTTTCTCTGGAGAAATGTCTGATCAAGTCCTTTGCCCATTAATCAGGTTACTTGTGTAGTTGTTACTGTTGTTGCTTATCAGATATATGATTTGTAAATATTTTCTCCTGTGTCTTTTAGGTTGCCTTTTCAGGTTGCTCATTGTTTCCTTGGATACCTAAAAGTTTTTAATTTTGGTGTAGTTCAGTTTATCTATTTTTACCTCTGCTGCCTATGGGTTTGGTGTCATAGCCAAGAAATTATCGTCAAATCCAATGTCATGAAACTTTACTCCTAGTTTTTTTCTGAGTAGTATACTTTTAGATCTTATATTTAGGACTTTATTTTGAATTAATTGTTGTATAAAGTATAAGGTAAGGGTCCAAGTTCATTCTTTGGCATGTGGATATCTTGTTTTCTCAGCATCATTTGTTGAAATGATGGTCTTTTCCTCCATTGAATGGTGTTGGCATCCTTTGTGCTGGTTGGATTTTGATATGACTTAGAAAGTGTTTTTCTTTTTTCACTATTCTCTAGAAGAATTTGTTTAAAGTTGTAATTATTTATTTTTTTTTATATTCATTGTTTCTCCACCACTTGGTGGGACTTACTTGTAAAACTATTTGGATTTGATGATTTTTTTAGTGGAAAGATTTTAAACTAACTGTTCAATTTTTTTAAAAAAATTCCATTTATTTGGGAGAGAGACAGAGATAGTGAGAGAGAGAGCACGAGCAGGGAGGAGAGGGAGAAGCAGCTCTTGATGTGGGACTCGATCTCAGGACCCTGGGATCATGACCTGAGCTGAAGGTAGACATTTAAGTGACTGAGCCACCCAGGTGCCCCACTGTTCGATTTTTTAATAATTATTTTTCTGTTCACATTCTCTGTTTCTTATTTTTAAATGCTCAGTTGATATATTTGTCCTTTAAAAACTGATACTTAATTCACATATAAAATTCACCCCTTTAAAGTGTAAAATTCAATTTTTTAAATATTCCCAAAATTGTATAACCATCTCCACTGTCTAATTCTAGACCATTTCATTATCCTCAAAAGAAGACCTGTACCCATTAGCAATCACTTGCTATTCTCCCTTAACCCATCCCTGACAACCAGTTATCTATTTTCTCTATAGATTCGACTATTCTGGACATTTCCTATAAATAGAAATATATAATATGGGGCCTTTTTGTCTAGGATCTTTCACTTAGTGTAATGTTTTCAAAGTTTATTCACATTGTAGCCAGTATCAGTACATCTTTCCTTTTTTGGCGGAATATTATTACATTATGTGGATATACCACATTTTGTTTATGCATTAATCAGTTGACACACATTTGGATTGTTTCCATTTTTTGGCTATTATGAATACTGCTGTGAATCTCCAAATAACAAGTTTTTGCATACACAGATTTTTCAGTTATTTGGGTTGTGTGTCTAGGAATAGAATTGCTGGGCTCATATGGTAACACTGTATTTAACTTTTTAAGATCTGCCAAAATGTTTTCTAAAGCAGTTGCACCATTTTACAGTCCCATAAGCAGTGTGTGA
Source organism: Martes martes (assembly GCF_963455335.1). Lineage (NCBI taxonomy): Eukaryota > Metazoa > Chordata > Mammalia > Carnivora > Mustelidae > Martes > Martes martes. Next base: position 47,340,228 of record NC_137895.1, on the reverse strand, counting down.
GGGTTCTAGTGTCTCCACATCTTGGCCAACACTTGCTGTTGTCTGTTTTTTTGATGATAGCCATCCTAGGGGGTGTGAAGTGGAATCTGTGGTTTTGATGTGCATTTTCCTAATGACTAGTGATGTTGAGCATCTTTTCCTGTGCTTATTGGCCTTTTGTATAACTTCCTTGGAAAAATGTATATTTAGAGCTTTTGTCCATTTTAAAATTGAATTGTCTTGTGGTACCTGGGTGGCTCAGTCGGTTAAGCATCTGCTTAACCGACTTGCTTGGTCCTGGGATCAAGCCCAATGTTGGGCTTTTTGCTTGGCTGGGAGCCTGCATCTCCCCTCCCTCTGCCTTCTGGTACTCTCTGTCTCTCTGTCAAATAAATAAATAAAATCTTTGAAAAAAAAATTGGGGCACCTGGGTGGCTCTGTTGGTTAAGCGGCTGCCATTGGCTCAGGTCATGATCCCAGGGTCCTGGAATCGAGCCCCCTACCCCCACCCCATATCGGGCTCCCTGCTTGGTGGAGAGTCTGCTTCTCCCTCTCCCTCTGCCTGCCGCTCTGCCTACTTGTGCTCTCTTTGTCAAATAAATAAATAAAATCTTTAAAAAAATCTATTAAAGGGGCACCTGGGTGGCTCAGTGGGTTAAAGCCGCTTCCTTCGGCTCAGGTCATGATCCCAGCGTCCTGGGATCGAGCCCCGCATCGGGCTCTCTGCTCAGCGGAGAGCCTGCTTCCTCCCTTCTCTCTCTGCCTGCCTCTCTGCCTACTTGTGATCTGTCTGTCAAATAAATAAATAAAATCTTTTTTTAAAAATCTATTAAAAATTGAATTGTCTTTTTATTGTTGAGTTGTAAAAGTTCTCTATATATTCTGGATATTAGACCACTCAGGTATATGGTTTCCACATATTTTCTCTAGCTCTTTTGTCTTTTCATTTTATTTCATTGTGTCCTTTAAAGCATAAAAGTTTTTTATTTTGATGAAGTTCAGTTTATCTTTTTCTTCTTTTGTTGTTTGTGATTTTGGTACCATATCAAAGAAACTTTTGCCTGAAGGTAATGAAGATTTGTGTGCTGAAAATCTTATGTTTTAGCTCCTACATTTAGGTTTTAGATCCATTTTGAGTTAATTTTTATATAATAGCATAAGGTGGAGGTCCCAATTTATTATTTTGCAATTGGAAATCCAGAGGTCCCAGTACCATGTGTTGAAGAGACTGTTCTTTCCATATCAAATTATCTAGGCTCCTCTTTTGAAAATCAGTTGACTATAAATGTATGCATTTATTTCTGGATTCTCAGTTTTATTTCATTTGATCTGTATTTCTCTTCTAGCCTGTACCACACTTCGTGATTTGATGCTTGATGACAGTAGCTTTAATATAAGTTTTGAAAATGGAAAGTGTGAGTTCTAAATCTTTCTGATTTATTTTTAATAGATTGTATTTTTCTAAAAACTTTTAAAAAAATCTTTCCAAACTTTCAGATTTATTATAAAATTGTCCACAATATCCTCTTATCAGCTTAATCCCCATAACATCTGTAAAGTTTCCTTTTCCTTTTTATTAGTTTGTGTTATCTTTTTCCCAATAAGTTTTTCCAGAGGTTTATAATTTTAATTACTCTTTTAGAGAATGAACTTCTAGTTTATCATCTTGTTTTAAATATTTTCTGTTCTTTTAGGGCCTGCTATTCTTTCTTTCTTCTTTCTTAGAACTTTTAGGTTTTTGGTTTTTTTCTGTCCTTTTACAAAGACTTTTGAATTTGGGTTTTTAGTGTTTAAATTTGCCTCTAAGTATCATTTGAGCTGCCTTTCTACAAGTTTTGATATATAGTATTTATGTGTTTTTCCATTAAAAAAACCTCTTATTTGCCTTAGGAATTATTACAAAAGCATATATTTAATTTCAACATATTTAGCTTGTAAATATAATTTCTGTGACAGTGTTCCAAGTTGATTTCTTCATGGTCACAGACCATAATATTCTAATTTGTAGAGACTAACTTTAAGACCTGGTATATGGCTAGTTTTCATGAATGTTCATATGCATTTGGAAAGAATGTGAAATCAGTTATTTAGTATAGTGCTTCATATATGTTCGTGAGCTTGTTAGCTGTTCTACTTACATCTTTCACGGTTTGCCTAGGTGTTGTTTGGATTTGGGTTTGGTTTGATTTTGGGACTTCCTTATCCGTTTCTGTGCTGAGAAAGGCGTATTAATGCCTCTTACATGGTGGTAGGTTTGGCAGTTTCTCCTCTAGATGTGGTAATTTTTGTTTTATGTATTTTGATTCTGTGCTATTAAGTACTTACATTTTGAATTTTTTTCTTTTCAGTCGAACTTTTTGTTGGATTGAAAGGCCATATTCAAAACTATTTTGCCTTATAGTTTTGTTTTTTGTGGTTGGCTGTTTTCTTGGGTTAATATTTCTGTTCTAGCTTGCTTTTGGTTAATAGTATTTTTCATCCTTTAGCTTTTCATTGGTCCTGTATTTTAGTTTGTGTCTTGTAAACAGGGTATGGTTAAATTGTGTTTTGTTCTGAATGACAATATTTTTTACTGGTATTTTAGTCAGTTGTGATACTGGTAGATTTAGATTGATTTCTGTCTTTGGTCTGTTTTTCCTCCTCGCCTTCCTTCCTGTTCTTCCGGTCTTGTGGTTGGAGTTAATGTGTTTGAAGCCTTCATGTAGGCATGTTTTCTCATTTCAGTCCCCCTAACACCTTGCACACATGCACTCTTGTTTGTAAATTAATGTTATTTATTTTTTCAATGGTTGCTCTAGCTTTTTTAAGAAGTCCTTTCTAAAAGAAAGAGTTTAAATCAGTATCTTTAACCTATTCTTGAATAATGTAATAACTTAAAATGCTCTGATTGTCTTCCTTCCAGAAATCTATAACACTATTGTCTATTATTTGAGTTTTAATATATTTATCTCTTGCATAAAAAAAATTTTAATGGGGCGCCTGGGTGGCTCAGTGGGTTAAAACCTCTGCCTTGGGCTCAGGTCATGATCCCAGGGTCCTGGGATCGAGCCCCGCATCGGGCTCTCTGCTCGGCAGGAGCCTGCTTCCCTCCCTCTCTCTCTCTGTCTGCCACTCTGCCTGCTTGTGATCTCTCTGTCAAATGAATAAATAAAATCTTTTTTTAAAAAAATTTTTAAACATTATTGTTTTAGGTAGTTGATCTTTGTTTACTGTTTCCTTGGTGCATTATCTGAGACCTTCCATATGAAACAATTTTTTTCTACCTGAAGTACATTCTTTAGAATTTGTTTTAAAGAAAGTCTTTTGGTGAAGGTGGATGACAGTGTATGAGGTTTTTTTGTTTTGTTTTGTTTTTAATCTGAAGATGTGTTTATTTCATCTCCATTCTTGAAAGATAATTTCACTGTGTATTGAATTCTAAGTTTTCTCATCACATTGAAGACATTATTTTGATGTTTTGACTGCCACTGTTGCAGTTGAGAAGTAAAATTGCCCTCCCTTTGTAAATAATCTGTTATTTGACTATTTTTCAAGCCTTTTCCCCTCCTTTAGTGTTCCTAGTTTTATAGAATGTATTGAATTTTTTAAACTTTATTTTTTATTTTATTATTTATAATCCTACTTGGGATTCTTTGGGCTTCCTGGATCTGAGGATGTCTTTGAATAATTATGTTAAATTCTTGACCATTATATCTCTGAGTAATGTCCATTATTTTCTTTATTTTCTCCTTCTGTAACACTTTTTTTCCCCACCAGGGACAGTTTTTCTTCAGAACTTAAGTACTCAGCTTCTTATATGGACTTTGGCAGAGGTCATGGGGCAGCATCTTTAGGTCTAAAATAGGGTGGGGATGTTTGGTCCTTCCATGCATCATGAGAATAATTTTTTTTTAAAAGATTTTATTTATTCATTTGACAGAGATCACAAGTGGGCAGAGAGACAGGCAGAGAGAGAGGAAGGGAAGCAGGCCCCTCGCCGAGCAGAGAGCCAGATGTGGGGCTCGATCCCAGGACCCTGAGATCATGACCTGAGCTGAAGGCAGAGGTTTAACCCACTGAGCCACCCAGACACCCCCATGAGGATAATTCTTGATTTTCTTGTTGGGAATGATACAATTCACACAGTAATATAGTTCTGCATACAGTTTAGGAACTACATAGACAGTGAAATCACTCACTCTGGAAATGTCTCTGATGCCTCCACTGTATTTCCAGTGATAAACTTTTTTTTTTTTTTTAAGATTTTATTTATATGTTTGTCAGAGAGAGAAAACACAAGCAGGAGGAGCGGCAGGCAGAGGAAGAAGCAGGGTCCCTGCTGAGCAAGGAGGCTGATGTGGGGACTTGATCCCAGGACACTGGGATCATGACCTGAGCTGAAGGCAGATGCTTAACCGACAGAGCCACCCAGGTGTCCCCAGTGATGAACTTCTTAATGACCTTGTCCTTTGCTGCAGCCCTATTTTGACAACGCTGTTGTACCTCCTTTTCATGGTCATCGTGGAAACAAGGGCTCTATAACTGATGACATATGTTAGGCCTTCTTAATCTAATTTCCATGTTTCTTACCCCTTTTCATCTTTTCCTTCTCTACAAATTTAAATTTTATTTAAGAGCTTGCCTGTAGTTATAAATACTTACATAAGATTTTTTTCCTTCCTTCTACCAATACCATGGTCAAGCAGGCAAGTGCGCTTGTTCTCAGCTTCTGCTAAGTAGGTTTACTGTTCATTCAGCTCTGCCTTGCAGGTGTAGTCTTTTGAATTTTCAGCTACATGCAGAGTTCTTTGATTACATTCCCCATATTGGAGAGTCTCAGGGTATATAGCCTGTCTCCAGCACTGTAGTTTTCAAAGTAGTTGTGAGGTAACCTGAAAGTCAAGAGCCACCTTCCAGGGCTTCTCTGTACATTTGTGCCAAATTAGGAAATTTAAAAATAGTAAGGAAATATTTATACAGCATTCTAGATTTAGGCAGTAGATCCAGTCTGAGCATCTAACCTACCATGTTGCCAGAAATGGAAATCCTTGATCTCTTTCAAATAAACATACATTTTAGGTAAGATTTATATAATAAATAAGGCACAGAATTCCCACCAGCAGGCCTCCATTAAAAAAAAGCTCCTAGGGGCACCTGGGTGGCCCAGTTGCTTAAACCTCTGCCTTCGGCTCAGGTCATGGTCTCAGCGGTCCTGAGATCGAGCCCCGCATCTGGCTGTCTGCTCAGCGGGGAGCCTGCTTCCTCCTCTCTCTGCCTGCCTCTCTGCCTACTTGTGATCTCTGTCTGTCAAATAAATAAATTAAAAAAAAAAAAAAAGCTCCCAACTCTAAGTTTGGGTAATTCATTCCTTTTTTTTTTTATGTGTAAGCTAAAATAAAATGTTTAAGGTACACACACCCACACCTACACTTAATTTTCTGATTTAGCCAACTTAAGGTCTGTTTTAAATTGGACAAGATGGGTTTTACTGAACTTGCTTAATATCTGTGGCAGTGGGAACAGTACTGCTTCCTTTATGTGGGGAGCTTATGTGAGTAACAATAAGATAAGGAAAAGGTAAGTATACCCAGATATTCTGAATAATAGTGAAAGAACAGTTGTACCATTCATTTCCCCTTTAGTGCAGATGATTTGTAGAAAGTTGGGGACAGCATTATAGTCCATCTTTGTCTTCCAAATTGACTGTTACAAGACATTTGTTTGACTGTTAGAACAGATGTGTGAGGGCACACCAAGCATGGTCACATTTAATATGAAACCAAAAAGAAAAACTTGGTTAGGATTTTGACCCTAGTTTTTTTCTTTTGGAAAAAATGATACTGGTAGCACCTTATTCTTGCAGAGGTTTCCCCTTTCTGGGAGTACTGTTAGCTTCATTTTTCCTTGAGGCCAGGAAGCTAGTCCTTTTCGGCTACTTGGATCTCCCAGAAACAGCCTTAAAGCTTCACTTTTCTTTTGAGAGAAACCTCTGAAAAGATTTATCTTCTCTGAAACTATTAATATTGATATGTCTTTTTTTTCTTCTCTTTTTTATTAACATGGAGAATTATTTTGGTTTTTCTAATATTAAACCAACCTTTGATATTATTTGCTATGCTAGTATTTTAGGAATTTTTGCACCAATATTCATGAAGGACATCTGCCTCTAATATTCTTTTATTGTGCTGTGCTTGGTATCAAGGTTATACAAGTCTCAAGATGAGTCAGAGAGGGTATCTTTATATATGGCATATATTATGTAAAATGATTTCTTAATTGCATGTTTGATAGAATTCATCTGTGACGCCATCTAGACCTAGAATTTCCTTATGGGAGGATTTTTTGATTCCTGATGGAATATTTTAAGATTTTTAAGACTATTCATATTTTTGCTTCCTTTTGAATTGCATTAGGCAAGTTAATTTTTTCTAGAAATTTATTTCACCTAAAATCTCTGAGTTTTTGGTATGATATTATTGTAATATTATCTTATCCTTTGAATATCTAATTTTGAGCAGTGTTCAAACTATACTGGGGACCTATGTGGGTCCGTGATACCAGATGGTCTGGAAAGTCAAAACTCTTCATAATTTTCCACTGTGTTGACATTTGCAATGCTGCTCTAAAAGCAATGGTGAGTAAAACTGCTAACACCTGAACACAGATTAAGGCGGTGGCACCAAACCGATTATTAATGTTTCTCTTTGTCATACATTCATAGTTTCTTTTTAAAAAAAATCCAGTTTAAAAAATAAAGAAATAAAGAAAATCCAGTTTTATTTAAGAATGACCTTGATGTGGGGTGCCTAGGTGGCTCAGTTGGTTAAGTGTCTGCCTTCAGCTCAGCTCACGATCCCAGGGTCCTGGGATTTAACCCTGCATTGGGCTCCCTGCTCAGCCTTTCCCACTGCCCCTCCTCCCCTTAAAAAAAATAATGCTCTTTTTTTTTTTTTTTTTTAATTTAAAGATTTTATTTATTTATTTATTTGAGATAGAGAGAGAATGCGAGTATGAGAGGAGACAGGTCAGAGGGAGAAACCAGCTCCCTGCCGAGCAGGGAGCCCGATGTGGGACTTGATCCCAAGACTCCAGGATCATGACCTGAGCCGAAGGCAGTTGCTTAACCAACTGAGCCATCCAGGCGCCCAAAAAGAATGTTCTTGATGAAGCAATAAAAATACTAATTTCCTTTTTTTAAGATTTTATTTATTTATTTGAGAGAGAGAGAGATCACAAGCATAGGGGAGGGATAGAGGGAGAAGCAGAGTCCCCGCTGAGCAGGGAGCCGGATGCAGACTCGATCCCAGGACCCCAGGATCATGACCTGAGCTGAAGGCAGACACTTAACGGACCGAACCACCAAAAATATTAATTTCATTAGATCTCGACTTTGAGTACTTGTCCTGTGTACTAAAGCATGATAGTTATCTTCAGAAAAATTGCTTGCTCAACCAAGGTATGAGCTAAACGCTGCTTTTTTCTGTAAAACCTCCTTCCCCCCCCCCAAAAAGTGAAAGTTTTTGGTTATTTGAACTAATGTATTTGAGATTTGTTTTTCTCAAAAATGAACTAAGTGGGCCTAACACTTCAAGAAAAACAGCTGTATTTGTAGCCAATCTTAAAATAAAATTTTCAGGTAAAATTTAGAATTTTGGAAAACTTGTACCTAATACTGTGAGCTTGACAGCTTCCCAGATACTTAAAGGCTTTTCTTGTGAAGTGGGTATTGATATTAAAGAATGGAATTTTCTTTTCTTCGTATTGTTTCCTGAATTGTGTCAATTTCGAACACCTGCATAGCTCATTGAATCAGTATTTTCCAGATGACCAATGTATAATGATACTAAATCATATAAGGGTCAAAGATCCATTCAAAGTGCAAGATAAATCAATGGATTTTAATGTAATAGAACATGAAAAGGTCATTGCTAGGGTTTTAGAATCCACAGTGTAATTAGCCTTCAGGAAACTACCATTTGTTGAGTTCAGGTATAGTTTCAAGAATATCAACAGTTATTTGAAATAATGATTAAAATATTCTCTTCCCCAACTGTATATCTGTTGTGAGACTGGATTTTCTTCATATGCTTATATACTTTGACGAAAACAACATATTGCAGAATCAGTCTTAAGAAACTAGCTGTCCTCTATAAGGCCAGAAATTACAGATATTTGCAAAAATATATCACTTGTCTTATCAAGTTTTTTGGAAAACAAGTTTTTTTAAACAGTTTTTTTTTATACAGATGTAATTTATGTTAACACCTCATAAGCTTATCCTTTTAAATAAATTAATTAATATTTTAAACATTTCTCACATTTAACTTCTAATTTGGTATGTATCAAGAGATAATCCAGTTAAAAGCTCTTTGAAAAATTTCTCAAATAAATCTGTAATTGCATTAACTAATTTTAAAACTCCATAGGTCTAGTACAGTCTGTGCATGAATGTATTTCTATATCTTGTTTTGCAGGTTACCCCAAAATAACATAAAATTCAGTTAAAAACAGGTCCTCCTGGAAGCAGTGACATCCCAGTGGCAAGAGCACACCTGGTTCCCAGATCTTGGTTTCTAGTACAGTTCTCTACGAAAAGAAACCAGGGCTCCTTGGAGAAAAGACTGATTCAAGGATTGGGGCAAGGAATATATAAGATCAGCCTAGATTATTTTGTAGTACCAAAAAGTAAGAAAGTGCTTAAACAAACTCACAATGATGGGATTATGTCAAAGGGACATAGGAGCCAACTGAAAGAAGTCCCAGTGGTCAAAGGTAGAAAATTTTGAGCAAGAAAGTAAGTGTAATATAGTATTGGATCATAACCCAAAGTATAAAATAAATACCCATGGCTCCATATGGTATAAATAAGTTGTTGAATAAATAAATGGTGAAGAGACAAATCTCTTGTGCAAAAGAACTCCAAATAATTGATCTTGATAGTCCATCTTCAGCAAGGTAGAGTGGAACCCCACTCTTCGAGTGTGGGCTCTGTGCATGGTGACTTCCTTTTAAAGAGTACACTAATGAAAGGAGATAGGGAGGAGTAACTTTACAGTAGAGAAATCTGGTAAACACTACCTTAGCTAGGTCAGTAGTGATAAGTCATACTGGTAGTTTGTTCCAAAAGATTTGCTATGATGAAAATGGCACTTTACCTCCTTGACCTTCCTCCTCAAAACCCATGACTCCAGTCTAATCATGAGAAAAACACTAGAGAAATCTCAGTAGAGGGACATTCTACAAAATACTTGACCAGTATTCCCTGAAACTGTCAAGGTCATCAAAAACAAGGAAAATCTGAGAAACCATAGCCAAAAGGAGCCTAAGGGGGTATAACTAAATGTAATATGGTATCCTGAATAAGATCCTGCAACAAAAAAAGCATATTATGTGAAAATTAAGGGAATTTGAATAAAATATGGATTTTAGTTAATAATTATATATCTATATTAGTTTATTAATTGTAGCAAATGTACCATACTAAAGTAACATGTTATTAACATGTAACACCAGCTGTGGAGTCAGTCTGGGGATTCTATACTATCCTCTCATTTTTTCTCTAAATCTGAACCTGTTACAAAAATTAAGTTTATTTAAAAAAAAAAAAACAAAACACCGAGTCCCTTAAGTATGTTTTTAAACCCAGAAATCATGTACTTAACAACTTATACCAGATTTTTGCTCATATTCCACTCTTAAAAACATATTACTCTTGGAGCAACCCAAGTTTTTAAAAGTCTAGTAAAAGAACAATTTGCTTGAGGGTGTTGCATAATTGATTCTTATAAACAGACCCAGCATTTATTATGTTGTATTTAATGCCAGCTTTTGGCCTACTCACAAGTGGTAGAAAGTTGTATTTATTGATCTTAAGTTCTTTTTAGTATCATTTTAAATTTTTTATCTTTAAATCAAAATTTTTATTAAAAAATATTGACCATACCTTTGAATGTATAATTTATTACTTTAAAGCCCTCTCTTATTCTTTGATATAATCTTATGACATTTTTTGTTAAAGATTTATTTGTTTGAGAGAGAGTGTGCCCACAGGCGTGCAGGAGCTGGGGGTTGGGGGGCAGAGGTGGAGGGAGAGGGAGAGAATGTCAGGCAGATTCCCTGCTGAGTGTGGAGCCCTATCTTACAGCCCTGAGATCATGACCTGAGCTGAAAGCAAGAGTGTGTCACCTAAGCAACTGAGCTGCCCAGGAGTCAAAATCTTACCATATTTTTAATTAATTTTTTATTTGAGTGTAGTTAATACACAATGTTACATTAGTTTAATCTTAACACATTTTTAATCATTTAAAGACTACTGGGGGTGCCTGGGTGGCTCAGTCGGTTAAGCGTCTGCCTTTGGCTCAGGTCATGATCCCAGGGTCCTGGGATCGAGTCCAGTATCGGGCTCCCTGCTCAGTGGAGAGCCTGCTTCTCCTCTCTCCCTCTGCCTGCCGCTCCTCCTGCTTGTGCTCTCTATCCTTCTGTCAAATAAATAAACAAAATCTTTTTTAAAAATAAAAAAAATAAAGAGTAGTGGTTTTAAACGATAAATTATTTCTCTATTTTTCAGAATAAATTTGCCTTAGACACTTGAATGGTGATTTGATTATCTTTTTATTACTAAAGCAGGTGTCACTGGGGCCATATATTAGGAAAATAGCATTTATTGCCTCCAACCCACCTATTTTGTTGTTGGGGGGTGGGAATGGGGAAGTGTGTACTGGATATTTTTCCCTACTAACATACTTAGTTTTGACAAAATAGACATATTAATTTGTAGCATTTTAATTAAAAACTGAAAATGTACATGCTAACAGACCCAATCTTAAACAGTTGCAACCGTGTCAACAAGAGGAACACAGCCTTATTTTGTTAGCTTTACTTTTGGTTTATTTGTAGATAGAAGAAGAAAAAGAGGAGCCCTTTTGTCCTTTGAATTTTTAAAGCAGATTTTTTGAGTTAGCTAGTGTAAAGAGAGAAAATATTTGAAGAACCTAACTAATATTAATAGCTAAACCGTTTCAGTAGCCTGTGATATTCCAGACTCCTGCTTTCTACTTACATAATCGTATTCCTCTTTTAGCAGAAATATCTACCAAATAACAATACCAAAGAAATACCAAATATTAGACCAAAGATATCGGTATTGGAATTGCATATGGCAGGTAATTCAGATGTTATGCAAAGAACATACTAATTTGTTAGGCATCTTTTAAGGTTAAAAATTACAAGAGCTTAGGGAAAGATTCAGGATTAGAAATCCAACATAAATAGTAGTCTCAACCCTAGAAGTCTATTCACCTTCACCTACGTCTATGCCAAGACTGTAGAACTTCAAGGAGTGATATAGCTTGGTGAAAATAATATGGCTTGGATAATGATTTTGAGGCAATTAAGTTGCCCAGTTAGACTCTTCAGGTATCACCTCTGCTATAACTGCAGTCCTAATGACAGTCTTTGAATCTGTGTAGTAGGAGAAGGAGGACATCTGGTGCCACCCAAGTCTTGTGAGTATAGTTGCTCATTTTGACAGCCACGGGATGACATTGCTTCTGAGAGAAAATTTGTGGTACCATATGCTAAATTTTAAAGCATTTTTCATGAAATAACTGTCAGGGTTCAGACCAATCTAAGTAATAAATTTTGAGCTCCATTTAAAAAAATAATCTTAAGAAGTAACTATTAAGTAACATGTTAATTAGTTAAAATGTAAGATTATTTGGTTGTAGTTTTTTTTTTTTAAGATTTTATTTATTTATTTGACAGAGACACAATGAGAAAGGGAACACAAGCAGGGGGAGAAGGGGGAGGGAGAAGCAGACTTCCTGCTGAGCAGGGAGCCCGATGTGGGGCTCGATCCCAGGACCCTGGGATCATGACCTGGGCCAAAGGCAGACATTTAATGACTGAGCCACCCAGGTGCCCCTTGGTTGTAGTTTTTTTTTTTTTTTTAAGATTTTATTTATTTATTTGACAGAGGTCACAAGTAGGCAGAGAGGCAGGCAAAGAGAGAGGGGGAAGCAGGCTCCCTGCTGAGCAGAGTGCCCAATGCAGTGCTTGATCCCAAGACCCCGAGATCATGACCCGAGCTGAAGGCAGAGGCTTTAACCCACTGAGCCACCCAGGTGCCTCTTGGTTGTAGTTTTATTGCTATGTTTTATGTTGAAGAAATTCAGGGCGAAATTTATCAGTAAGTATGTTGTAATTGTGACACATTATCCATTATTCAGTACCTATGTATTCATTCATCTGAAGCTTACTGAGCATATAGTATGTGTCTGGCACTGTCTAGATATTGGGGAGATAGCAGTGAAGAAAGCAAAGTCTTTGCCTTCTGTGCAGTTTACATTTTGTGCTGTCTATGGAGGAGAGAAGCAGGGAATCCAACAGTAAGTCAATATGTAGCATGCTAGTTGGAAATAAGTCATTTGAGAATAATATAGCAGTGTAAGAAAAAAGAAAAAAGGGAGTACTGTTTCGATGTAGGCGTTTACGTATTTCATATAAGGTGCTCAGGAAAGTTCTCTCATAAGTTGATCTGAGTAAAGACCTGAAGTAAGTGAGGGAGCAAGGATATCTGGAGGAAGACGGTTTCTGACAGGACAACAGTTGCAAAGGCCCTGAAGTAGGAGCCTGCTTTTTGTCTTCAGAAACAGCCAGGGGGCCCGTGTGGCTGGAACAGATGTGGAGGGGGAGAGTTAGTATGTGGAATCTTCAGTGGAAGCTGGAAGGGCAGGGAACAATAATAAAATATTTGGGATCTTGTAGTCCAGGCCATTAAAAAGTCCTTTAATTTTGGGCGCCTGGGTGGTTCCGTGGGTTGGGCCTCTGCCTTTGGCTCTGGTCATGGTCTTGGGGTCCTGGGATTGAGTCCCGCATTGGGCTCCCTGCTCAGCACAGAGCCTGCTTCCCGCTCTCTCTTTCTCTGCCTGCCTCTGCCTGTTTGTGATCTGTCTCTGTCAAACAGATAAATAAGATCTTTTTAAAAAAAAAAAAAAAGGTCTTTAATTTTTGACTTTTAGGGGAATAGAAGGAGACCTGCAAAGTTTTGTGTGGAAAAGTTGTGAACAACTTTGAAATGGGCAGAAAACGATAAGCAGGTTTTTATCTTGCTCATCCACTGGGTTTATCTCTGTCTTATTTTCTTTGAGTTACTATACAATTCTGTAATTTGCAGAAAACTGCTAAAGAAGTACATAATTCTCTTTCATAGGAGTGCAAATTAAAATTGTGTCTAGCAGAATACAGTTGATTATTGTCCTATGAATCGACCCATTTTACATCAGTTTGTAAATTTACACCAGAATTCCCTGTTCTTTGTGTGTTTGTGGTTCTTGGAATTTTTCTTTGAACCAGTTGTAACATTTTAATGACAGCCTTATTAATTAATGAAAAATAATATCTTGGATATTATTTTACTTTATGTATGAGTCATGATTTTTTAACCATTGAAGAAAATTTCAGTAACGCTTTTTGATAGAATTAATCTGGTTGCTCTGTTGAGAAAAGACTGGACCAGGACAAGAGCAGAGGCAGAGATTAATTAGAAGCCTATTTCAAAAATTCAGACAAATGTTGGTAACTTGAGCCAGAGAATCAGTGGTAGGGAGGGTAAGCAGTGTTTGAAATTGGGATATATTGAAGATAGATAGAAAAGGATTAATAGATTGGAAAGTGAGAAAGTGTCAAGGATGACTACAAGCTTTGGGGGTATTAATCATAATAAAATTCAGTAAAGTTAAAGACATTTTTTTAATCCTAAAAATTCATTAAAAAATCTTTTTCCCTTTTTATTATTTTTAGGTTGATAATTTTTATTTTCTATTTTTAGGCATTTTAATTGGTTTGAGTAGGAAATGTAAAAGCTGGTGACCATGGCTCTTTTCTCATAAGGTGTTTTCTCCAGTGGCTAGAGCGCAATACATAATTACTGTATTGAAAACATCAGTGGCAACTTGTATCAGTCAGGGTTCTGGCAGGAAACAGGACACTGACAAGTATAATAGAAAATTCAATGATGGGCTTATTTGCAGAGTGTAGGCAGGCTAGATGAGCAGGCTAGTTAGCAATAGCAGGAAGATGTTACCACTTCTAGATCTGAGAGGGACGGGGGAGCAGATGAGTACCTGAACCAGCAAGACATACTTACAGGAGGGGGTTGCCTGATAGGAGCCATCAGAAAAGCTATGGGGGTAATGGAGTCACAGCCAGCCTGGTCTGTTGGCATTCCATGCAGGTCAGGCTTTCAGGGAACAGAGCAGAGTGGCTCTGGAGGGTCAAATGGAAAATGTCCAGAATTGCAAATAACTTTTAAATTCTGCCATTAAAAACAAGTAAGCCAACAAACAAACTCATGTGCCTGGGCTTTAAAAAGAAGAGAAAAAATTACTTTTTTAGTAGTAGAAGTTATGAAAACTCAGTTGGATAGGTTTTGATGACATTAAACAGGATTATTATGGCTAAAAATCAACCGTAAAAATTGGTTAAGACTTAAAAGTTTTTTTTTTTTAAGATTTTATTTTTAAAAATAATGTCGACACTCATTATGGTGCTTGAACTCACAATCTCAAGATCAAGAGTCACATGCTCCACTGACTGAGCCAGCCAGGGGTGCCCCAAAAGGTTTTTGTTTTTTTTTTAATTGAGGTAAAATTGGCATAGAATGTATTAGTTTCAGGTATACAACATAATTTGATATTTTATACACCACAAAGTTATGATATGAGTCTGTTTTCCATCTGTTAGCATGTTATTGTGGTGTATCATATTATTTGATTTGCAAATTTTAACCATCTTTGCATCCTTGGAATAAATCCCACTTGATCATGATGCACACGATTCTTTTAATATTTTTGAGTTCGGTTTGCTAATATTTTGAGAATTTTCGCATCTATGTTCATTATAGATATTGGCCTGTAACTTCCTTTTTTGTGGTGATTTTGGTTTTAGTACATCATAATGCTGTCCTTGTAAATGAGTTTGGAAGCATTCCCTCCTCCTCAGCTTTTTGGAAGAGTTTGAAAATGATACGTATTAATGTCATCTTTGAATGTTTGGTAGAATTTACCACTGAAGTCTGGTCCTGTACCTTTGTTCATTGGGAGGTTTTCCATTACTGATTCAGTCTTCTTACTAGTAATTGGTCTATTCAGATTTTCTGTTTCTTTTTGATTTAGTCTTGGAAGTTGTGTTTCTAAAATTATCCGTTTTTTCTTTGTCCAGTTTGTTGGATTATAGTTGTTCATAATTGTTCCTTCAGTAGTTTCTTATGATCCTTTGTATTTCTGTGGTGTCAGTTGTAACTTTTCTTTCATTTCTAATTTTATTTGAGCCTTTTCCTTGGTGAGTCTAGGTTAAAGTTTTTTTTTATATTTTCAAAGAACTAGCCCTTAGTTTCATTGATTTTTTTTTTTTCCTATTGTATTTTTTAGTCTCTCTTTCATATATTTCTGTTCTGGTCTTTATTATTTCCTTCCTTTTATTAACTTTGAGCTTTGTTCTTTTTTTTCTCCCAAGTTTCTTTAGGTATGAAATTAGATTGATAGTTCTCCTGTTTCTTGAAGTAGGCTTGTATCATTGTGAACTTCCTGTTAGAACTGCTTTTGCTGCATCTCTTAGATTTTGGATGGTTGAATTTCCATTTTCATTTATTTCAAGGTATTTTTTAAATTTTCTCTTCGATATCTTCATTGACCTTTAGTGGCTCAATGGCATGTTGTTTAATTGTCACACATTTGTGATTTTTCTAATTTCTTCTTAATTGATTTCTAGTTTCATGCCATTGTGGTTGAAAAAGATGCTTATTATTTCAGTCCTCTTAACTTTTTTAAAAAGATTTTATTTATTTATTTGATAGAATGCACACAAGCTGGGGGCGAGGGGCAGAAGGAAAGGGTGAAGCAGGGACATCCCTCCCACCACCGTCGTGTCTCTCCCCCAGGACCCTGAGATCATGATATGAGTGAAGTCAGACGATTAACCCACTGAGCCACCCAGTTTCCCCTCAGTCGTCTTAAATTTGATAAAACTCGTCTTAAATTTGTTAAGATTTTTTTTGTGGCCCAAGATATGATTTATCCTGGAGAATGTTCCCTGTGCACTTGAGAAGAATGTGTATTCTGCTGCTTTTGGGTAGAATGTTCTCTGTATGTATCTCTTAAGTCCATCTGGTCTAATGTGTTATTTAAATGTATGTTTCCTTTATTTTCTCTCTGGATGATCTATCCATTGATACAGCTGGGATATAAAATCCCCTGCTATTATTGTAATGCTGTTGATTTCTGTCTTTAGGCCTGTTAATATTTTCTCTCTATATTTAGATGATCCTGTGCTGGTGCACAAATATTCACAAATGTTTTATTTTCTTGTTGGATTGATCCCTTTATTATTATGTAATACCCTTGTCTTTTATTACACGTTTTGTTTTAAGGTCTGGTTTGTCTGATTGGAGTGTGGCTATACCAGCCTTCTTTCCATTTTTATGTGCATGGAATGTCTTTTCCCATCCCTTCACTTTCAGTTTTTGTATGTCTTTAGATCTGAAGTGAGTCTCTTGTAGGCACCGTATAGATGAGTCTTTAAAAAAAAAGTCTATTCAGCCATTCTTTGTCTTATGATTGGATAGGTTAGTTTACTTACATTTAAAATAATTATTGGTAGATATGTATTTATTGCCATTTTATTAATTGTTTTCTGGCTGTTTTTGTAGTTCTTCTCTCATCCTTTCTTCTTCTCTTGCTCTCTTCCCTTGTGTTTTGATGCCTTTCTTCAGTGTTGTGTTTAGACTTTTTTTCATTATCTTTTGTGGCTCTATTACAGTATTTTGATGTCATATTTTTTAAAAAATATTTTATTTGTTTATTTGACAGAGAGCTAGAGAGAGAGCACAAGTAAGCAGAGCAGCAGGGAGAGGGGGAGAGAGAGAAGCAGGCTCTCTGCTGAGCAGGGAGCCCGATGTAGGGCTCGATCCCAGGACCCTGGAATCATGACCCGAGCCAAAGGCAGCCACTTAACCAACTGAACCACCCAGGCGCCCCTGATGTCATATTTTACATCTTTTTATTTTGTTGTATGCCTTAACAAATTATCATAGTTATAATTAATTTTACTATTTTGTCTTCTGACCTTCATTCTAGCTTATAAGTGGTTAATCTACCAACTTTACTATATTTTCACCTTTACCAATGAGAGTTTTAGTTTGTGTTTTCTTATTAGTTATTCTTCTCTTATTCTTTTCAGTTTAAATAAGTCCCATTAACATTTCTTATAAGGTCCGTTTAGCTTTTGCCTGTCTGGAAAACTTGTTATCTCTCCTTGAATTCTGAATGATAACCTTGCTAGGTAGAATATTCTTTGTTGGAACTTTCTTCCTTTCAGCACTTTGGATATATCATGCCACTTTCTTCTGGCCTGTAGAGTTTCTGCTAAAAATTCAATCTCATGAGGGTTCCCCTGGTATGTAACAAGTTGTTTTTCCTCTTACTGCTTTTAAGATTCCTTATCTTTAATTTTGACATTTTAATTATAATATGTCTTGGTGTGGATTGCTTTGGGTTCATCTTATTTAGAACTCTCTGTGCCTTCTATACCTGGATGTTTGTTTCTGTCACCAGGCTAGGGAAGCTTTCAGCTGTTATTTCTTCAGATGAGTTTTTTGCCCCCCTTTCTTTCTTCTCCTTCTGGGACATTTGTAATATGAGTGTTGGCTTGCTTGATTTTGTCTTACTAGTCTCTTAAGCTCTCCTCACTTTTAATTGATTGATGTTCTGTTTAGATGAGTTTCACTACTCTGTCTTACAGGTTACTGATCCTTTCTTCTATTTCATCTAGTCTGCTGGTGAACCCTTCTTAGTGTGTTTTTCAGTTTAGTATATTCTTCATCTTGTTGACTTAATGTGTGGAACTTCCTTATATTTTCTGTCTCTTTGTTGAAGTTCTCACTGTGCTCATTCATTCTTCTTCTGATTGGTGAGTTTCTTTATGACCATTATTTTGAACTCTTTACTGGGTAAATTATCTTAGTTATCTTTGTTTCATTAAGGTCTTTCCTGGGACTTTATCTTGTTCTTTCATTTGGAACATATTCCTTTGTCTCCTCATTTTGCTTGTCTTTCTGCATTTGTTTCTATGTAGTAGGTAAATGACCTATCTCTCCCAGTCTTGAAGGAGTGGCCTTGTGTAGATGATGGACCTAGATGAACCTATTGTTCAACCTTGCTCTAGCTCTTGGTTGTTTCTCAAACCTTTGTGATTGTCTGAGTAGCCTGATTTATTCTCAACAGGTCCTAGTTGATGAGGATGTGCCAAGACCTGCCAGTGTTCCAGAGGGAATAATCTCAATCAGTACCTGGTTTCAGGCCAATTGGAAGCCAGATCCTCAGGCTTTTAAAGTATGCAAATATATATAGTACTGAGGGACTGCAGTCATAAACCCTGCTGACTTCCAGACCAGCAGTTCTGGAGGTATCCCCCGGGCCACAGTTGAAAAATCAGGGCTTCAGAGGAGTCTGTAAGCTCGTTTCTGGGAAGTACCAGTGATCTGTAGTGCAGCCCAGGGAGGGCACACAGATGGTGCCTCCCTGCTTAAATTTCCTGAGAGCACCTCTGTAATAAGTGCGTGGCAGAACTGAAGCCTGTACCTCTTGGTACCGAGGGTATGTTTCTGTTTGCTGTTTGTGTAGTGCCTTGGGTGTAATAACCTGCCTAGAACTGTCTTTCTGACTTTTATAGTCCTGTGAAGCCCAGAAACGCAAGCCCCTTTGGCTACCGGGGCCAAGTGGTCAGGGGGCATCCACTGTGTGGACTGTGCTCACCTGTGGGCTTTATGAGATGGCTAGAGAGTGCCAAGGGTAGAATAAGCCTGCAGTTTTAGCAAGGCAAGGAAGGAACTTTGGGGGTGAGGCATGCTCATGGCTTTGGCAAGGCTGTGTCTGCATGTGCCTGCCTGCCATGGTAAGGTAGAGGGAGACTACAAAAATGGCACTTGCTGGTACCTCTCTCCCCAAAGACACTCCCAGCTTGTTCTTGCTTCTCTAGCAGATAACTTTTAAGTTTAGTAAATAAATCTCCTTCACATATAATTCAGTTACCTCTCAAACTGCTGCTTTTGCACTGGATCCAGGGATAAGTGAGTCCATACACAAGTCCCTTAAAAGGAGTACCTCAGAACCTCACAGCTCCCCAGGTCCCCTGGACATAAACCCTTTTGGTTTCCAGAGCCAGATGTCTTTGGGAATTTGTCTCTGGTGTAGGGGTGCCTGAAGTGGGGCACAGACTTTTCATTCCCTGGGGAGAGGCTTCAGACTGTGAGATGACTTGCTGTGGGTGGTTGTGGGGTCGGGGTGAGGAGGTAGAATAGTTGGTGAGACCATGTCTGTCCCTCACTTACCTAACTTGATGTGGCCCTTTTATCCCTTTTGGGGGGAGCTATTCAGATGGCTAGTTTTCAGTTCTTTCTTAGTGGGAATTTTTTATAGGTAGCTGTAGATTTGGTGTGTCCATGGGAGGAAGTAAGTTCAGGCTCTTCCAGTGCCACCATCTTGGACAACTTTCTAAAAGTTTTTATATCAAATGTTTTACTTTGGACTCACAAGGTTAAAAATGCCTTTCTTAGGGTACCTTGGGTGGCTCAGTCAGTTAGGGTCTGACTCTTGATTTTCAGCTTAGGCCATGATCTCTGGGTCATGAGACTCAGCCCCACATCAGGCTCTGCACTGAGCAGGGAGTCTGCTTGAGATTCTCTCTCCCTCTTCTGTCCCTCCTCCCTGCTCACGTGCACACGCTGTCTCTCTAAGTTAAATCAGTCTTTTAAAAAACACCTTTCTCTTTTTTATGTGTTTTACTTAGAATTAATTGGAAATGATTTTTAAAACTTCATAGAACCATTACTTTATATTACTAAATATTAAAAAACTTTTTTTTTTAAAAGATGGGAAGATTTTTTTTTTTTTTTAATTTTTTTTATTTGACAGACAGAGATCACAAGTAGGCAGAGAGGCAGGCAGAGAGAGAGGAGAAAGCAGGCTCTCCACAGAGAGCCTGATGCGGGGCTCGATCCCAGGACCCCGGGATCATGACCTGAGCCGAAGGCAGAGGCTCTAACCCACTGAGCCACCCAGGTGCCCCAAAAAACTTTTTTGCTATATCTTTCCCTTTGTTCTTTTAATGCAGGTGTTCGGATTTAGTTTAGTCCTTGGAAACTACTTCAATTGAAAGAAAGGTCAAAGTTGGGGCGCCTGGATGGCTCAGTGGCTTAAAGCCTCTGCCTATGGCTCAGGTCATGATTCCAGGGTCCTGGGATCGAGCCCTGCATTGGGCTCTCTGCTCAGCAGAGAGCCTGCTTCCCCCCACCCCCACCCACCGCACCCTCTGCCTGCCTCTCTGCCTACTTGTGATCCCTGTCTGTCAAATAAATAAATAAAATCTTTAAAAAAAAAAAAAAAGAAAGAAAGAAAGGTCAAAGTCATCTCATCACCTTCTTGACCAGTAGTGAAATCTATTGAACCTTGCTAATGACTGGGAACGCAATTCTTTTTAGAAGATGAAGTCTGTTTTATTCTCACAGACTTCTGTGTTTTGGTCCGATTTCTGTTTCAGGAGCAAGTGAAGTCTGTTACTCCATGAAACAGAAAGAAATTTGATGACAGCTGACTGTTTCTGCTCTGCTTATCCTTACTGCTAAATATTCTTTTCTTCAAACTAACTTTACATGGGTCCTGCAGTCTTACTGGTGAAACTGTTTCTTACCCCATCTCACCTTGAATCATTGTATTTCCTAGGCTTTTGTGATAACACCCTCTTCGAGATTTTCTTTTGGATTCTTGTACAGTGCCTGTCCAGTCTCTTTTGTGGATTTCCCTTCCTCTGCAGTCCCCTTAAATACTGGTATTTCTGAGTTTCTGTAGGTCTTACTTTTCTTTTCACTGGGCAGTCTCATCTTGTCTCATGCCTTGCATCCATAAGTTGACGATGTAGATTTCTATGTCCAACTCAGATCTCTTTCCCACTTGGATATCTCATAGGCATCACAGCGTGTTCAAAACTGAGCTTACCTGTTTCTCTAAACCTTGTGTCCTTCCTGTGTTCCCCAGCCCAGGTCAGTGAATGTGTACATTCCCTGAGTCTTGCTTTCCTTCCCAATTTAATCAGTCATCAAATGTTATTGATGCTCATGTTTGTATTTTGCTCTAATCCATCTTTCTCCATTTTCATTGTTCACTATCCTAATTCAGACCCTTCCCTCAACTGTTATTACTGCCTCCTCCTCCAAACCTGTAACAACCATATGAGGTAGGTAGTGGTGGTGTTTTAAACTTGCCTATGAAGAAACATAAATTCAGAAAGGTTAAGTAAGAGTTCAGATTTCTGTTGCCCTAAAGCCCATGGTATTTTCATTCTGTCATCCTGCCTTGCTGACATTATCAGAGATTGATACTGTCTTCTGCTGGAGGAATTTAGCATGCTAAAAGCAAAGGCTTTTATTTTAGATTTTGATATGGTATATTAAAATATATTAAGACAGCAGAGCTGTCGTAGGCCATTTATCAGTTATGCAAGAATTAAGATCTTGCCTTCGCTGCATTCTACCTTATTTAGCAGGGTTCTGGTTTGAGAATTCACATTTACAGTTGGCATGTAGAGACTTTGACAAGAATGTTACATGTACCTAATTATATGAGACTAATATTCTTTGTAGCTAACTGTTGAATTAATTAAGTTCACAGATTTCTTTTTTTAAAAGGAGTTAAAGTGATAGCTTTCAGCCAGTGCTGGTAAAAAAATATTGGGAAAGCGAGACAGAGTAAAACATCTTAGAAATTCTGTTTTCTGTAGACATTTGTTTCTCCACACTTGCCCTTAAAAAAGAAAGATTCCACCATTGCTTTAAAATTATATTTTATCGTAAGTTGTGCTCAAAGGGAATAACCCCAGTGATCTGAGCTGTACTTTTGAAGATAGCTCTTCAGGATTACCTTGACCTTGTGTGATTGATATTCTGAGTTTAAGATCAAGGTAAAAACTGATGTAAAGCAAACCATGAAACCTTTAGGTAAAGAGTGCATATTGTCTTTGTTAATTAAAGTGGTAGAGAAACTAAAAATTCTAAATTTGGCTTTTAGTAAAATTTTGGTTAATTTTTTTACCTCATTTCTCCATTTGAAGAATGAAGAAAATAGTTCCCAACTCTCCGTCCTGAAAGATTGTTCTTGAGACAAGTATTTACCAAGGCTCAAAAGAACATTTGTTTTGGACACTCTGAAATCCTGTCACTTCATTGTAACTCTCTTCTAGCATCTGGGAAGGAGCAAAGAAAGGATTTTTAACACACTTCCCTTAGTGTCATTTGTAATGAGTTGAATGTTTTTTTTGACTGTATGCTGTACTTCATTGATTCTAAGAGACTTTTTCCAATTTTATTAATAGAAATTTAGGTGTATCTTACAATCAGTGGCATGTCATAGTTCAGTTGGCAACTTCTTTTCTTAGTGGTGTATAAAATATCAGCCTTAAACTCAGTAGTGTCTTAGCTTTGATGAAAAACAGTGTGTATCTCCATTGGTATTCACAATAATAACAAAATACTAACAATAATAAATAATTGTTATTGTGGCCTCCATACCTAAGGATCTTTTCTGGTCGCCTCTATTTTCTTAAACATAACTAGGACTAGAAAGTAAGCATAAAAGGTTTCTAACACTTAAAATTGTTGTAATAAAGCTTATGAAGTAAATACCATGCATTTTAACATAAAATATTCCTTTGTCTCTGAGTGCAGGGCAGTATTTTGCACCTATTCTTAATAGGCTTAGTTATCCGATTATAGAGTCCCCAAGGACTTAGGAGTTAAAAAAAAAATGCACATACATGTTTAAGTGACTGTTCTAGGACCTGCTGTACTACCAGCTGAGAATGAGGGTGATCACAAACAAAGAATTAAAAAACTTTTTAAAAAACGACACAAGGGACGCCTGGGTGGCTCAGTTGGTTAAGCAGCTACCTTCGGCTCAGGTCATGATCCCAGCGTCCTGGGATCGAGTCCCACATCGGGCTCCTTGCTCGGCAGGGAGCCTGCTTCTCCCTCTGCCTGCCACTCTGTCTGCTTGTGCTCACTCTCGCTCCTCTCTCTCTCTCTGACAAATAAATAAATAAATCTTTAAAAAAAAAAAAAAAAACGACACAAACCCGGAACTGGCCATATAGTGCTAGTTTAGTAGGGACAGATAGCCTGATACAGGTTAATCAGCCTCATTACAGCTTGGAAGAAACTCTATCAAAATGCAGTCTGTTTAAAGGGCGCCTGGGTGGCTCAGTGGGTTAAGCCTCTGCCTTCTGCTCAGGTCGTGATCCCAGGGTCCTGGGATTGAGCCCCACATCGGGCTCTCTGCTCAGCGGGGAGCCTGCTTCCTCCTCTCTGCCTACCTGTGCTCTCTGTCTCTGTCAAATAAATAATAAAAAAAATGCAGTCTGTTTGATTCCACTGGCACTTCCTCTAAGGGACAAAATGTATTTGATTTTGTAATTTTAGAGTGGGAAACATTTGTTATTGATTTAGTTTCCCCTCTTATTGCTTAATGGAGTTCTAGAACATATTTTGCCCTGAGGGTAACAGAATAATAACTTTTGTGATACCTTTCAGATGTCTGAAATAGGATTTGATTATGTAATCCCAGTGGTCTCTAGATCCTGATCTTTCTGGAGTGACATTTTTAGGCCTTAGAGCTAAGGGTTGGGCATAGGTTGTAGGAAGGTGCTAGAGAAGTTAAAGGTAGAGGAGAAATACTTAAAGAGCACATCATAGTACTGAAGAATGTTTCTGGAAGCCCTCAGTGGCCAGTTGTGCCCCAGATGTCCAACTGCATTATTATTTATTTTTTCAAGATTTTATTTGTTTAAATAATCTCTGTACCCAGTGTGGGGCTGGAACTCACAACCCTTAGATCAAGAGTCACATCTTCCACCCACTGAGCTGGCCAGTCACCCCCAACTGCATTATTTTTGTTTGAAATAAACTCATGCCATATATCTCCACAAATTCTTAGTATTACAGGAGTCTTTCAGGACATTCCTCTAAGACGTGTGAATTCTGAGCATAACTCTGCTGGCTGTGAACACCTTTAGCCTCAGAGTGGATGTTAAGTTCTGTGTGTTGGCAGTTTTCCAGCATTTACTAATTAGGTTATGCCTACTTAAATACTCCTGGCAGTTTCCCTTGGCCACTGCATTCTACACACTCTGCCCTAACCTGTTTTGTATGCAGTCTGCCTTTGGGCTCTGCTTTGACATTTATAGCTTTTCTTTCAAAAGAAGTTTTTAATGAAGTATTGATTTGTATATTCTTTAGTTAATAGTTGTTGATTATAAAAGCAATTCACTGTAGAAAATATAAAGAGAAAAATTTGTTTTTCATTCTGCCACCAGTGAACAAATGTTAATATTTTAGTGTATTCTGGTCTAGTCTTTTTTTTTCTGGGTTTAGGTGTTGTGTGTAGGGGTGGGAGAGAGAAAAATAAGTGTGAATGTTATTTTTTAAAATGAGAAGCCTCTTATATTTGCTACTGGGCACAGAAAGTAATTTTTAACATGAGCTTTTTTTTTTTCCAATACAATTTTAGAATCACAGAAAACTTGGAAAGATAGTACAGAAATTCCCACATGCCCTTTACCTGGCCTTCCCTAATGTTAATCTTATGTAACTATGGTACATACTTCAAAACTAGAAATTAACACTGGCACAATGCTATGAACTGTAGACTTTATTTGGACTTCCCTACTTTATCCACTCGTTTCCTTTTTCTGTCCCAGAATCCAATCCAGGGTACCATATTGCATTTTAAAAGAACAGTTTTTTTTTTTTTTTTCCGCTTAACTTTATACCATGAACATTTTTTTTTTGTCATTAGGTGTTCTTTAAACTATGCTTATTAATGACCCCATAGAAGCTCATCAAATGGGTAGGTGTACTCCAATGTAAATATTTCTGGTTAACTTTTTGTGTTGGGTGGCATCTTGTGAAGTTGAAGAGTGGTAGAAAACACACACACATCAGCCATTTTTTTTAAGTGGCGTACTTGAATCAGGTGATTTTAATGCTAGATTATAACAATAATTTTGAATGCATTACCCTAAAATAAGAAAATAACCGGGCTTATTTTCCTTTGAGAACATGTTTAAGAGCATCTTAGGTTGAATTAAATGCAGAAACTGATGAGCTATTCATGAAGCAGTTTGTTTTGAGGGTTATTTAGAGTTGCTTGGCATTTGCCTGACCTTACTTTAGGCAGATTGTGTACATTTTATATACACAAATCAATATTTAGCTTTTTAATGTGAGTCTAGTACTAGCATGGTACCCACCTGTGTTTGGAAATACAGATTTATGATATATTCTACCTATACATTTAAATATTCAGTTTTGAAAATTACCACTTTATTTCCTTTTCTGATATCCTTCATTAATGTTTATTTAGTTCAAGGTTAAGTATATAAAAGACAAAGTGAAGATACCTAGAGATTTTCTTGCATGGCTTGTATTATTTTGTAAATGTTTACAGCTTGATTGATACTGAATAGGTTTCATATGTAACATGAAGTTTGAAGTTAGAGTGGCTTGCATTTAGTGTTTTGTTGTTTACAGAATTAAGCCAGATGTTTTTTAAGAACTATTTGGTGTACCCTACTAATAAGCAAAATACTATAAAATTCATACTTAGGTTTTACCTCTTACTGTTGCTCTCTTCAGTGAAACCTCATAGGTTGGATATTTATTATGGTAGAGTTCAGTCTGGGATAGTGGACTACTCTCTATTAGGAAATGTATAAACTAGGGGCGCCTGGGTGGCTCAGTGGGTTAAAGCCTCTGCCTTCGGCTCAGGTCATGATCCCAGGGTCCTGGGATCGAGCCCCACATAGGGCTCTGCTCAGCGGGGAGCCTGCTTCTTCCTCTCTCTCTCCCTGCTTCTCTGCCTACTTGTGATCTCTGTCTGTCAAGTAGATAAATAAAATCTTTAAAAAAAAAAAAAAGGAAATGTATAAACTAGAGATTTATAATGAGGGTAAGTAATCATTTGTTAATTTGGCACAGTTGTATGAATTAATATGTAGAAATGACTGAGTTGAAGAATATGAACATGGAATTCTGATATACAGTACTTAGAGAAAATTGAATGCACTATCTCTGTAAGATGAAATATGTTTATTCCAATTTTCAGAGTTAGTGATAAATATTTTCTGGAGAATGCCTATACTTTCTTGTTGCTATCTTACAATTATATGTCGTCTTTCTGTAGTGGATTTTTAGTGGAGAGAGCTCTGTGACCTGTTACATAGAATGTTATCACTTTGATGATACTGGAGCATGGTATTTGATTTCCTTGTACATATTTTTATGTGACAGCATAAAGGACTAAACTGAGAGTTTCTTTGAGAGTTCCCAAGGTTGATGATACTTTTTCCTAAGATTGAAGGTGCTCAGATTGTTGCCATTGGTACTGATTACATTGTTGAGTTAGCTAAGACAGAGTGACTCATCTGCTGGGTTTGCACATCTGTAGTTGTGTTTTTCTATCTTAGGTCAGAGATTATGGACAGACTTCATTGTATAAATTTCTTTTTTTTTTAAGATTTTATTTATTCGTTTGACAGAGAGCAACACAGGGAGAGAGGAAACACAGCAGGGGGAGTGGGAGGGGGAGAAGCAGGCTTCCTGCTGAGCGGGGAGCCTGATGTAGAGCTTAATCCCAGGACCCTGGGATCATGACCTGAACTGAAGGCAGACGCTTAACAACTGAGCCACCCAGGCTCCCCCATTGTATAAATTTCATCACCAGTGTTTCTGGGTATAAGTATATTCCTAGGTTATAGATGACTCCAGGATCGAATAATGACCAGTATAGTTAAAGGCAAAGTGGCGTTTTATATCATCTTCCATTTTAATTTCTCTTGTTTTATTTTATTTTATTTTTTTTTTTTATTTGACAGACAGAGATCGCAAGTAGGCAGAGAGGCAGGCAGAGAGAGAGGGAAAGCAGGCTCCCTGCTGAGCAGGGAGCCCGACGTGGGGCTCGATCCCAGGACCCTGGGATCATGACCTGAGCCGAAGGCAGAGGCTTTAACCCACCGAGCCACCCAGGTGCCCCTCTCTTGTTTTATTTTTATCAAGCCATTTTAGTATCATTTTCTTGAGTATTTGCTAAGTACACACATAAAATTGTTGATAGGTAGATAAATGGTAAAGGTATAGCTATAGATTCTTTCATTTCATTCTTAAAAGTTAAAGTGTATGATTGAAAATGACTTTTTCTGGGGCACCTGGGTGGCTCAGTGGGTTAAGCCTCTGTTTTCGGCTCCGGTCAAAAGTTAAAGTGTATGATTGAAAATGACTTTTTCTGGGGCACCTGGGTGGCTCAGTGGGTCAAGCCTCTGCTTTCGGCTCAGGTCATGATCTCGGGGTCCTGGGATCGGGCCCCTCACCGGGCTCTCTGCTCAACGGGGAGCCTGCTTCCCCCACTCTCTCCTGCCTCTCTGCCTACTTGTGATCTCTGTCAAATAAATAAATAATTTTTTTAAAAAAGGAAAATTACTTAAAAAAAAAAAAAGAAAATGACTTTTTCCAATTCAGTGTGAAATATGAGATTAAAGTGGGTAACTTTTTAGGTCTCAAAGGAGTATCTGTAGGCAAGTCTAGGTGCTGTTGGGAAAATGCTTATGTTTATAGATGGATACTGTGATTGATAGGTTAGACTTTGGGTGTCATAGACAGTAAAACATCATTAATTGTATTCTTTGGAATTAGAAATTCTCCTTGTACGGACTCTAGATTTTCTGCTTATATAGGACAGTGTTTTGGTAAGATATTAGTGCCATCTTTAAGATTATAAGTGAGAATGTGAACTGTGGAAGTGCAAACTGACCCTTCATGAGATGGCATGAGCCTGTCTTTCTACATATCTCTTAATATTTTCCCATGCATACCCTACATCCCAGCTGTAAAGAATTATTTGCTGCGTCTCGAGCGGGCCATGTCCTTTTATGCTTCCATGCTTTTGCCTGCACTCTTCTTGATCTGGATTGCCCTTGCATTAGCAAACTCCCTTCAGTTTTTTAGGACTTGACTTAGAGGTTACCTTTCTCAGGAGCCCTCCTGTCGCTTGTCTTTGCTTCTGCTGTGAGATGTTTTGATGGCACTTGTATATGGGCTTGTAACTCAGTCACGTTTTCATTTTCTTGTCTGCCTCTTTCACCAAATAATAAGCTCCTTGGAATCAGGGAATATGTCTGCATCTTATTTCTAGCATTTAACTCAGTGTCTGGCAAAGAGAATTGGTGCTCAGGAAATAACTTGTTGAATGTTTCAGTATGAAGATGGAAAAAATGAATGAACTCAATTTTTTATTTTTTATTCTCTCCTTAATATTGATAATTGTTTATAAATTATTATTACCTACTAAGTAATTTTTTGCTAGCTTCAGTCAAACAACTATATCTGAAATAAGGAAATGTTACTTTGTTAATATTTTAGATTTATCCACAGGAAAATGAATTGTTAACAGTTTAAATATACATAGGTATGTGCCTAATTTTTCTTGATCATGCTGGTTTTACTTATCTCTTACAGAGAAAACAGAAATGAGAGGAATCTGGTTTAAATTGCAGTACCAGGAATTTAGATTAGACATAAAGAGTTTCCAGAAAATAAAGTACCAGATATTGAATGAAGTGTGTAAGTAATGTAATTGATTTTTTGAAGAATTTAAGAAGGAGGGTGGTGTGGTTAGATGGCTATGAATTGCAAAGTAGTTCACCAAAATAGACCCTAGTAAAATAAAAAATCTAAAGGGAGAAAAATCTCCGTGCATCGACTTAAGAATATGCAGATACAACCATATTCATGGATAGATGCTTAAAAAATAGTTGGATACCTTTTTGTGGGTTTTTTTTTTTTTTTTTTTTTGTGATTGTGGTACTTCAGTTTTCAGCTAACAAGGAAACTATGTTGCAGGTGTCTTTACTTTTCACAGAATGGCTCTGGTTTTGGTGACTAGCAGAAATATATTGAGAAATCTCTCCCCTTAGCTTGTTCTTTGTTTGTTTCTTAACTCTTCGTCAGAGTAATATAAAGAATAAAAAGTCCTTAGCAGTGTTAAGAATAATCAGGAAACCATTATGTCCCAATAACTAGTCAGACCATTGACATAAAGAACAAGGTTTTTGAATGTCATTCTCTTGATTGTTTTAATGTAATTAAATGTGGCAGTTAGCTGTGCCCCAAATTTAGAGTTATATTGCTATGCTTCTAACTATAGATATTCTGTCCTGGGTACATTTGAACAGAACTACTGTAGTATAAGCCAAATTCACCCTCAGTGCTAGTGAACTGCAAGAGCAAATATACCTTCCTAAGCACCAAATTTATAATCATACTCATGAATAGAGTTCAGTGTTCTCTTTGCTTGTCATTCTGCAAGAATCATATTGGAATAATTTAAGACAGCTTTACTGAATTTGTTAATGTAACTCTTGTTATGAGGATAGTGCTTAAGTTTTAGGCTTCTATGCTTATAGTGGAAAAGGCTCCTTTGTAATAGAAGAGACAGGATTTTACATGTAGCAGTGATATAATAATTCCTTGTCTTTTTAAACACTATATATTTTTCTTAATGTTTTGATAGCTAGAATTTATTTGGTTTTCACAATAACTCTGTGAAATAGGTATCCTAATCTTACAAATGAGGAAATTTAGGCACAGAATGGTTGACTGACTGCCATCTAAAACATCGTTTTAAAATAAATTATTGTTATTATTATTATTATATTATTATAATAATAAAATATTATTATTATTATTAGTGGCTAGCATTTTACTAATTGCTTACTGTATACTAGGCACTGGTTTAAGCTTTTTATAAATAGTAATTAATAAGAGCTTAGGCTTTAGAGTCAGATTTGGATTTAATTTGGCTCTTCTTATTATCAGCTGTTGACCTTGGAAAAGCTACCTAACTTCTTCAAGACTTGGTTTCTTCATTTGGAACATAGAAATAATGTAGTACTTACTTCATAGAGTGGTTGTATAGATTGAGATAATCCAAGTGAATCTATGTCTAGTGTACAATGAAGACTTTAAAAACAGTTTGCTATAGAAAAATAAGGTGTTAATAGATAATATTTAGTATAATTTTTAGCTTCTTGATAATTTTCCCAACAAAATCATTGTATTCTTCTCGAGTATGGAGTCATAGTTGATCTGATATACCTATTTTACAAAGTAACTTCCATGTTACAACAAGATATAGTGTCTATAGCTACCTCCTTCTTCTCACTACCTCCAAATCATCTTTTGGTTCTAAGCCTTTTGCTAGTGAGAAGAAACCAAAGACAGTTAACAAGTCATGGATAGTCTCTAGGCATTCATGTTTCAGAGTCAAATGCAGGACACCTATAGTCCATTTAGGTTATGTTCATTCTAGGAGTGCTGTGGTATATCAGTTATTAGGAACTCAGAATGTGTTTTTGTATAGAAAGAAGCCCATAGAGGCGCCTGGGTGGCTTATTAAGCTTCTGCCTTCCCCTCAGATCATGATCCCAGGGTCCTGGGATCGAGCCCCATATCGGGCTCCCTGCTCAGTGGGAAGCCTGCTTCTCCCTCTCCCACTCCCTCTGCTTATGTTCCCTCTCTTGCTGTGTCTTCTCTCTATCAAATAAATAAAATCTTAAAAAAAAAAAAAAGCCCATAAAGTCTTTTAATCCCTGACACAAGACTGACATGCTGAATATTTGCATTGATAAACAGTAAAAGCAAGTAAAAACTTCACAGTACTTTGGCAGTGCTAATAATCAAGGAAGTAAAATGGTAAAACTGAATATATATTGATACTCAAAAAGTATGGTGGAATATGAAATCTAATAATAATAGTAATCTATCTGCCTACCTAGGCAACAGTTGCACTGGCAGAATCTTTTATAGCTGTTTTGGTACTTCCAAGTTATTGAAGTTATTGGAGACTTGCATGTACCAGCAGGCTTGGCTATAAATTGCAATTAATTTCAATCAGCTTCAGCTCTTAGCACAGCTACCCATCTTTTCCTCCCAGCCCTGTGCAGCTTATACACAGCTTGTGAAAGCCAAGATAGGCAAAAAAGATCATCTTTTCCAAATGTCAGAGATCTGTACTTGGGTCACTGATTGCTGCTTCTGATCACAGAGGTACACACAAAAGAAGTGGGCAACCACTCTGGAGAACAGTATGGAAGTTCCTCAAAAAGTTGAAAATAGAGCTACACTACAATCCAGCAATCACACTACTGGGTAATTACCCTAAAGGTGCAGATGTAGTGATCCGAAGGGGCACGTGCACCTGAATGTTTATAGCAGCAATGTACACAATAGCCAAACTATGGAAAGAACCTAGATGTCCATCAAAACATGATGGACCACATCTTCTTTACCTGCATAATATTCTATTGCGTGTGTGTATTTTGCTGTATAGCAAAATAAGTCAGCAGGGAAAGACAAATTATCAAATGATCTCTCTGATATGAGGAATTTGAGAGGCAAATTGGTGGGGAGTAGGGAAGGAAAAAATGAAACAAGATGTGATCGGGAGGGAGACAAACCATAAGGGACTTTTAATCTCGAGAAACAAACTGAGGGTTGCTGGTAGGTGGGGGAGATAGGGATAGGGTGGCTGGGTTATGGACATTGGGGAGGGTATGTGCTATGGTGAGTGCTGGGAAATGTGTAAGCCTGATGATTCACAGACCTGTACCCCTGGGGCAAATACATCATATGTTAATTTAAAAAAAAAAGTGGGCAACCAACTTTGTTGTTGCAGGCCCCTCCCCTCCAGCCCAAGTGACTTCTAGGATTTTAAGGGCTAACACCTTCTTTTGCCCCATTCATTTTTCTCTTTTTTCCCTTTGGGAAACAGACATTAAAGACTAAAATATTCAGAAACAACTGCATGTAAAGGGAAAATTTGAAGGTGACATCACATGTCCAGAAGAAGGCCCAGAAAAGATCTTAGAAGACAGGACCTTAAGTGCACATGTCAGACTGACTCTTGGCACAGAGCCAGCCTACAACAACTACAACAACAACAACATCAACAAAAAAGAACAATCACAAGAAACAGCAAAAGGGAGGAGAAGGAGAGAATCTGTTTTCCAGAACTACCTATTTTTAGATTAAAATGTCCAGTTTTCAGCAAGAAAATCACAAGGCATACAAAGAAATAAAGAATGGGCCATTTAAAGGAAAAAAATAAATCAGCAGAAATTGCCCCTGAAAAAGTCCTGATGATAGTAATATTACAGAAAGATGAAAACCAGTGGTCTTAAAGATGCTCAGAGAATTAAAGGAAAATGTGGAAAACAAAAATACCAATAAAGAGAAAACAAAAAGAAATGAAATAGAAATTCTGGAGCTGAAAAGTGTAATAACTAAAATGAAAAATTCAGTAGATTCAAAGGCAGGTATGAGTAGGCAGAACAAAGAGTCAGCAGATGTGAAGATGGGCCAATGGAAATCATCAAGTCCGAGGAATGGAAAGAAAACAGATTGAAGAAAAATGAACAGAGCCTGAGAGACTTGTGGGACACAGTCAAGTGGAGCAACATACATATTATGGAAGTGTTAGAAAGAGATGAGAGAACCAGGAGGAGAGAATATTTAAAGAAATAAAGGCTGAAAACTTCCCAAATTTTATGAAAGACACAAATATAAATATCCAAGGGGCTCTTTGCACTCTAAATAAGATTAAGTCAAAGAAACACACACCAAGATGCATGACAGTAAGCTTCCTAAAGCCAAAGACAAGGACTCTTTTTTCTTTTTAAGATTTTATTTATTTATTTGAGAAAGAGAGAGAGACAGAGCACGATTGGGGGGTAGGGGCAGAGCGAGAGGGAGAAGGAGGCTCCCCGCTGAGTGGGGAACCCAACGTGGTGCTTGATCCCAGGACCCTGAGATCATGACCCAAGCTGAAGGCAGACGCTTACCTGACTGAGCCACCCCAGTGCACCCCAAAGACAAGGACTCTTGAAAACAGCAGGAGAGAAGCAAATCACATACAAGCGATCGTCAATAAGATTATTAGTGAATTGCTCATCAGAAACTTGGGAGGCCAGGTGGCAGTGGGCTTATATATTCATAGTGCTTTTTAAAAAACAAACAAACAAACAAACAAAAAAAACTGTCAACCAAGAATTCTGTATCTGGCAAAACTGTCCTTCAGAAGTGATGGGGTAATTAAGACATTCCCAGATAAACAAAAGCTGAGGAAGTTCATTACCACTAGACCTGCCCTGTAAGAAAATGTGCAAGGGAGTCCTGCAAGATGAAACAAAAGAAGAGTAGGCAGTAACTTGAACCATATGGAAAAATGAAGATCTCACTAAAGATAAATACAGGGGTGTTATAAAAGCTAGTACTATTGTAAGAAAGATTTGTTAACTGCACTTTTTGTTTTCTACATGATTAGAAAATTAATACATTTTAAAGGGGAAAAAAAGCTAGTATTATAATTTTGGCTTGTAATTCTTTTGTTTTCTATATAAGAGACTAATACAGAGCTGCCTACATGGTTCAGTTAAGTGTCTGCCTTTGGTTCAGGTCATGATCCCAGGGTCCTGGGATCAAGTCCCACATTGAGTTCCCTGCTCAGCTGGGAGTCTACTTCTCCCTCTCTCTCTGCCTGCTGCCCCCCTCCCCACCACCGTGCTCTCTTTTTCTCTCTTTCTTCTCTCAAATAAATAAATAAAATGTTTTTTTTTAAATAAAGATTTTATTTATTTGACAGAGATTACAACAGGCAGAGAGGCAGGCAGAGAGAGAGAGAGGGGAGGAAGCAGGCTCCCTGCTGAGCAGAGAGCCCGATGCGGGACTTGATCCCAGGACCCTGGGGTTATGACCTGAGCCAAAGGCAGAGGCTTTAACCCACTGAGCCACCCAGGCACCCCTTCAAATAAATAAATAAAATCTTAAAAAAGAGAGAGAGACTAACACATTTAGAAGAATGATTAGTTTATCTGTTTGGGCGCACAGTATATAAAGTAGGTTTGGGTCATCAGTAACTGATAGGAGTGAGGATGGAGCTGTAAAGGAGCAGAGGTTATTGATGTTAAGATGGGATAAATTCATATTGGACTGTTATAACTTTAGGATGTGAAATCTAATCCCCATGGTAACTGCAAAGAAAAGAGCTATAGAATATACACAAAAAAGAAAATCAGAAAGGAACTTAAACATTTCACTATAAAACAACCAGGTAAACACAAAAGAAGACAGCAGTATAGGAAATGAGGGACAAAAAGCTTAAGGCACATAGTAAACAAATAACAAAATGACAGAAGTCACTCCTTATTGGTAATTAATTGCAAATGCACTAAGCTCACCAGTTAAAACACAGATTGGCACAATGGATAAAAACACATGATCCTATTATATGCTATCTACACAAGACTCACTTGAGATCCAAAGACAAATAGATTGAAAGTAAAATGGTGGAAGAATATATTACATGCAAATAATAACCAAAAGAGGGTAGGAGTGGCAATACTAATATCAGATGAAGTAGACTTCAGATTTAAAAAGGTTATAAGTGGGACAAATGGGTCGCTCAGTCAGTTGAGCATCTTCCTTTGGCTCAGGTCATGATCCTAAGATCCTGGGGTTGATCCCCATGTCGGGCTTCCTGCTCAGCAGGGAACCTGCTTCTTCCTCTGCCTGCTGCTCCCCCTACATGTGCTCTGTCTGTGTCAAATAATAAAATCTTTAAAAAATAATAAAATTAAAAGGTTATAAGAGACAATGAAGATATTATATATTAATAAAATATTCAACAGAGCAAGAAGGTATAAGAGTTATAAACACTTACATACCTAATGAAAGACCACTGAAATACACAAAGTAAAAACTGACAGAACTGAAGGCAGAAATAGTTTCACAGTAGTAGTTGGAGGCTTCAGTACCCTACTCACAATAATAGATAGAATATAAGTAAGGAAATAGAGGGCATAACCAACTAGAGCTAACACACATATAAAACACTGTACCCACCAATAATAGCATCCACATTTTTTCAAGTGCACATGGGCCATTTTCCAGGATAGATGATATGTTAGGCCTCAAAGTAAGTCTTAATAGATTTTATTTTATTTTTTATTTTTATTTTTTTAATACATGAAACTAATAGAGATCATGCAAAGTATCTTCTCTAACCACAAAGGATGAAGTTAGAAATCAACAACAGGGGTGCCTGGGTGGCTCAGTTGGTTAAGTGTCTGCCTTTGGCTCACGTCATGATCCTAGAGTTCCAGAATTGAGTCCCACATCAGGCTCTCTGCTCCATGGGGAGTCTGCTTCTTCTGATCCTCCCCCACGCCCAGCTTTTTTTAAGATTTTATCTTTTTTTTTTTTTTAAGATTTTATTTATTTATTTGACGGACAGAGATCACAGGTAGGCAGAGAGGCAGGCAGGGGGTGGGTGGGAAGCAGGCTCCCTGATGAGCAGAGAGCCTGATGCGGGGCTCGATCGCAGGCCCCTGAGATCATGACCTGAGCCAAAGGCAGAGGCGTTAGCCCACTGAGCCACCCAGGTGCCCCTCTGGTGCTTTTTCTTTCTCACTCTTTGTCTCTCAAATAAATAGATAAAAAGTTTAAAAAATTAAAGATAAATGAAAGTAAAACACAATATGCCAAAACTAATGGGACCCAGAGAAAGTAGTACTTGGGGAAATTTACAACTATAAATGCTTAATACATTAAAAAAATAAGAAAGACTTCAAGTTAACAAGCTAACTTTATAACTTAAGGAACTAGAAAAAGAAGACAAACTAAAACTAAAACTAGCAGAAGGAAGGAAATAATAAAGTCTAGAGCAGAGATAGATGATATAGAAAATAGAAATAAAAAAGCTGATTCTTTAAAAAGATCAACAAAGTTGGCAAATGTTTAGCTAGATAGACTAATTTAAAAAAAGAGAAGACTTGAATTACTAAAATAAGAAATGAAAACCTCTCCCCACTTTCATTTCTTATCATTACAGATTCTACCAAAATAAAAAGGATTATAAGAGAGTGCTATGAACAGTTTTTACTAACAAATTAGATAACATTGAGGAAGTGGACAGATTCTTAGAAACAAAACCTACCATGACTGAATCACAAAAAAAAAATAGAAAATCTGAATAGACCTGTAACTAGTAAGGAGATTGAATCAGTAACTAAAAATATCCTGACTAGAAAAGGACTGGTTTCACTGGAGAATTCCACCAAACATTTAAAGAACTAGTATCAGCTCTTCTAAACTTTAAAAAAAAAAACTGAAGAAGAGGGAGCACTCCTTAATTCATTCTGTGAGGCCAACATTACCCTGATGCCAATGCCAGACAAAAACACTATAAGAAAACTATAAACCAATATCCCCCCCCTTTTTTTAGGATTTTATTTTTTTAATTTAAAAAATTTTTTTTTCAATTTCTTTTCCGTGTTCTAGAATTGTTTATGCACCACACCCAGTGCTCCGTGCAATACGTGCCCTCCATATTATCCACCACCAGGCTCACCCAACCCCCCCCCCCCAAACCCTCAGTTTGTTTCTCAGAGTCCACAGACTCTCATGGTTCGTCTTCCCCTCCAATTTCCCCCAACTCACTTCTCTCCATCTCCCAATGTCCTCCGTGTTATTCCTTATGCTCCACAAGTAAGCGAAACCATATGGTAATTGACTTTCTCTCTTTGACTTTAAGATTTTATTTTTAAGTAATCTCTGTACCCAGTGTAAGGCTCAAACTTACAACCCTGAGATCAAGAGTCACATGCTCCACCAATTGAGCCAGCCAGATGCACACCCACCCCGTATCTCTTAAGAACATTGATGTAAACATTCTCAACAAAATACCAGCAAACCAAATTGAGTGACATATTAAAAAGATTATATACCATGGCAAAGTGGGATTTATTCTTGGAATGCAAGAGTGGTACAACATAGAAAAATCAGTCAGTGTAATATACCACATTCATGAAATGAAAGAAACAAACTCCACATAATCATCTCATTTGATGCAGAAAAGGCATTTGACAAAATTCAATAGTTTTTCACCATAGATACATTAAAAAAACAAGGAATAGAAGGAAACTGCCTCAACATAATAAAAGCCACCTATGAAAAACCCACAGTGATCAGACTCAGTAATGAAAGACTGAGAGGTTTTCCTCTAGATTGGAACAAGGCATGGATGCCAACATTCATTACTTTTATTCAACATAGTACCGAAAGTTCTAGCCAGAGTAGTTAGGCAAGAAAGAGGACTAGAAGGCATCCACATTGGAAAGGAAGAAGTAAAATTATCTGTTTGCAGATGATGTGATCTTATATGTATTGAAAGATTCCACACACACAAAAAAGAAAAAGAATAAAATACTTAGAAATTAAGTTAAGTAAAGGAGTAAAAGACTTGTACAATAAAATCTACAAAACATTGCTGAAAGAAATTAAAGAATACATAACTAAACACACACCATGTTCATGGGTTAGAGGATGTAATATTGTTTAAAATGTCAATGCTATTCAAAGAGATCTGCAGATTCAGTGCAATCCCTACCAAAATTCCAATGATATTTTTTTCAAAAGTAGAAAAACCCATCCTAAAATTTATATAGAATCTCAAGGGACCCCACATAGCCAAAACATTTTTTAAAAGGAATAGCAGAACTGGATGACTCACACTTCTAAGTTTCAAACTTACTACAGAGCTACAGTAATAGAAACAGTATGGTACTGACATAAAGATAGACTTACAAGACCAATGGAATAGAATAGAGAATCCAGAAACAAACTTTCATATGTATGGTTAACTAAAGTTTGACAAAATTGCCAATACCATTCAATGGTGAAAGGACAATCTCTTCAACAAATGGTTCTGGGGCAACTGGATATCCATATGTGAAAGAATGAACTTGAACCCTCACCTAACACCACACATAAAAATTAACTCAAAATGGATCAAAGACCGAAATATAATTCATAAAACAGTACAGTTCTTAAAAGAAAACATTAAACAAAAGCTTCTTGATACTGGATTTGTCAGTGCTTTCTTGGGTATGACACCAGAAGCGTAGGAAGCAAAAGCAAAAATAGACAAATTGGACTTCACGAAAAATAAAAATTTTTGTACATCAAAAAATACTATTCAGCAGACTAAAATGGCAACCCACAGAATGAGAGAAAATACTTGTGAATCATGTATTTGATAAAGGGTTAATATCCAGAATATATAGAGAACTTCTAAAAGTCCAAAACTAAAGAACATTCCACCTCAAAAATAGGTCGAGGACTTGAATAGACATTTCTCCAAAGAAGATACATGAATGATTAATAAGCACATGAAAAGATGCCCAAGATCATTAATTATTAGGGAAATGCAAATGAAAACTACATTGAGATGCCACATCACACCCATTATGATGGCTAATACCAACAAACAAAAACAGAAAACATGTTAGTGAGAATGTGGTGAAATTGGAACTCATGTGCACTGCTCATGGGAAAGTAAATTGTGCAGGTGTTGTGGAAAATAGCATGGCAATTGCTCAGAAAATAAAAAGTAGAATCACCAGGTGGTCAGCAATATTATTCCTGGGTCTATATTCAAGAGAATTGAAAGCATGGTCTCAAAGAGATACTTGTACATTCATGTTCATAGCTATATCATTATTCACAGTAGCCAAAAGGTGGCTAAATGTCCCATCAGTACATGAATGGATAAGCAAAATGTGTGTGTAAATGGAATATTGTTCAGCCTTTAAGAGGAAATTCTTTTTTTTTTTAAATTTTTATTTTAAGATTTTATTTATTTATTTGACAGAGTGTGTGAGAGAGGGAACACAAGCAGGGGGAGTGGGAGAGGGAGAAGCAGGCTTTCTGCTGAGCAGGGAGCCTGATGTGGGGCTTGATCCCAGGACCCTGGAGTCATGACCTGAGCCGAAGGCAGACGCTTAAGGTCTGAGCCACCCAGGCGCCCCTTAAGAGGAGATTCTAACATCTGTTACCACATGGATGAACTTCAAGGACATTATGCCTAGTGAATGAAGTAAGACAAGCACAAAAAGATAAATGCTGTTATGATCTCATTTATATGAGGTGCCTAGAGTAGTCAAACTCATAAAAAGAAAAAGTAGAATAGTGGTTGCCAGGATTAGCTGGAAGGGGAAATGAGCTGTTTAATGGGTACAGAGTTTCCATTTTGTAAGAGGAAGAAGTTCTGGATAGTGGTCACACAACACCATTGAATATACTTAATAGAACTGAGCTGTGCACTTAAAAATGGGTAGGGAGGTAAATTTTATGTTATGTGTCTTTTACTTAAAGAATATTAAGAAAAGAAAAAATCTAAAGGTGGAACAGAATAAATTTTCAGAGATTTTGTTGAATGCTTTTTAGTATTTTCAAGAGCTGTGCAGGTTGGTACACAGATTCTTTAATATGTTTCACTTCAAGACTTAAGACTTTTCCTTGATTTATGGTTATGGAAGGATCACTCTCCCTTCTTTTAATCATATTTACTATGATTAAACTTACTTCAAGATGGGAGTTGTAAGATGCTTATAAATGGAATGAATAAAAAAGAGGAAGAGAGATTTCCCCGAGTTAATTGGCTGTCTGATATCTCCCAGAAGAGAGAGATGAACAAACAATATGTATTCAAATAAGAGAATTGATTTCTGTTTAGCTAATCAGCTAAATAATTTTATAAGCTAAAGACAAAGCATAATCATATAATTATAATCAAATAAGATAATATTATATGTTAAGCTTCTGGAGAAAAGCAGGGTGTGTTGAGGCAGAGTCCCTGGGTTGCTTCCCCCTCTAACGTAGGGTATCGCTGCAGCTTATGGGGGGCCCAACCAAACACCTGGCCAGTCTGTTTATTTTGTATATTGGTTTGAAGTCCAGAGTTGAAAATTTTGTTTGCATGTGGGTTCATGATTTTAAAATGTTCGTTTTGGATATCAGTTGTTTGTTAATAACTCTAGTCAATATGTGGATTAAAATGAGACTATTAGCAAAACCCCTTATGCCTGATACAGTGTAGTTAATCAGTAAATGTTAGCGCCCATGCTTGAGTTTGATTTTTTCTGTGTTGTAAAAAAGGAATAGATTGACCAGAAATTTCCCAAAAGTTTATTGAAATCTCTTGAAACTCTAGATTGTAATTTTTTGCTATAAGGTGTATCATTATCCTGTGACTGCATGGCATGCTTATTCATATTGACTGTGTCCTGATGCCTGACTCCTGATTTGGTTCTGGAGGGGTCTTCTAGATTACGTATGGTGGGTGGATTCTAAAGTCAGTCTGGGGAGGAGTGATGGTGAAGTTTAAGGAAAGTGACTGGAGGGCGCCTGGGTGACTCAGTGGGTTGGGCCTCTGACTTCTGCTGGGGTCATGATCTCGGGCTCCTGGGATGGGGCCGCGTCGGGCTCTCTGCTTGGCGGGGAGCCTGCTTCCCCCTCTCTCTGCCTGCCTACTGTGATCTCTCTCTCTGTCAAATAAATAAATAAATAAGGAAAAAAAGAAAAGTGACGGGAAGTGGAGAATTAGCCTGCCACTGGGTGAAATTAGCTGGGAAGGAACTTCAGAGGTGGTTTAGTCTGGCCTCTCCTTGTATGGCTGAGGAGACTAAGTATAGAGAGAAGTGATTTGTCCAGTGTCGTAGCTATAGTGGAGAAGCCAGAGTCAGCCGCTTCTAAAGGTTCTGATACCCAAACATTCTAGAACTTAGACTATAGCATTTTTACTTGACTGTGTGAATGATAACCTGTACATGTCATTTTCATTTTAAAAAGAAATCTTATATGAATCAGATTTTTATACTTTGGGGTTTATTGAAATAGATTAATTGAACTAACAGTGCTACCAGAAGTCTCATAAGGAAATCGTTCTTTTAAAAAGAAATAAGAAGTTCTTGACTTTTTTCTGTTCCTAGGTTAAGTCAGCAAACAAAGAAAACATGGTATTTTGAAGTATGATTAAACTCCTGATGCTGCAGAAGAGGCTAAGACTATTAATGGCCAGATCTAGGTAAGTTGAGGTTTACCTTTGGGGAAAAAAAAAAAAAAAAATTTTAAGTTCCCATTATATTCTTTTAAACAAGAGATTTTAGATTTGGTTTTGTTTTGTTTTGTTTTGTTTTCTTGAATGCAGTCATGTTGCCTCCTGACTTGCTGTCACCTCCAACGAGTAAAGACAGATGGCTTTAATTAAACTAAGGCAGTGTTTACCAATTTAAAATAGCCAGGTTGCTGCGGTGTTGATCTTCCCAAACGGTAGCTACCTTTTGTCCTTGAACGTACTCTTGGTTATGTCCCGTGTTGCTTTCTTGAGAGAGCATAGTTACATTTTTGCTGAGTTATGAATTTGGTAGGGCAAGATGGTGAGGCCATATGGTTTCTCATCAACTATTTACAGTATTAGTGTACATTATTAGGTCTTCCACGACTCAGATGTGGTCTCCAAATATGAATCTGATGGTCATTAATGCAGGATATCTAGTATCTTGCCTTTCCCCTTGCCTCGGAGTTTGTGGTTCAGGAGGAGGACTCAGAGATGCAGATGAGACTCTGCATTAAAGTCTCTTTGTCTTCCAGCTGTTTCAGGCTCTCACTCCTACTAAGGCTGTTCTTCAGCCTTAGTGAGGCTTCCTGTTCCTTTTTGCCTCCATTTTTTTGCCCATTTCATCAAGGCCTCCTCTTCCTTTACTTCTATCCTGACCAGACCTGGTTGATCTATCACTTCAGACCCCCATTATTGCCAGTATCCTTTAATTTCCTTGTCCTCTTACCCTCTGACCCCGGGTCACTTGAACAGTGTGCCCTCTGAACTGCTGAGCGCTGCTGTAAAAGCAGCGAATCTTTCCAGCCTCCGCTGAGCTCTCTGGGCAGCCTGCTTAATCATCCTGCTACCTTTCTCGGGCAGCCCCTCTGTGAGTAATCCTCCTGTTCTCCTCAGGTCCCTCATGCTGCAGGCTTCCCTTCTTTTGCACAAAGGACATTTAGGATGATAAATATTACCTACTTATGGGACGCCTGGGTGGCTCAGTTGGTTAAGCAGCTGCCTTCGGCTCGGGTCATGATCCCAGCGTCCTGGGATCGAGTCCCACATCGGGCTCCTTGCTCCGCGGGGAGCCTGCTTCTCCCTCTGCCTCTGCCTACCACTCTGTCTGCCTGTGCTCGCTCGCTCTCTCTCTAACAAATAAAAAAAAAAAAAAAAAAAAAAAAAATTTAAAAATATTACCTACTTAGCTTCTCCGCTGTGCTCCACCCATCCTTACTGTCTTCCCTCTCTCAGAGGACAAGGCATTCCTACTTCTAGGGGCAGACTTCTCCTGCAACTCTTCTCCAGTCTCCAGTCTTGATCCATCATGTAACACATCTTTGTCCTTTGTTTTTGTTTTTGTTTTTTCCTAAAAATTTTAACCAATCTTGATCTACTGATCACAAACCTGCATCAGTCTATGTCATCTGAAAACAAATAACTCAAGCACTGTATTTTCTTTTGAAACCACGTCTGTCTACACCAAAGCACTCTGCCCTTTCCTTTTCGAACCTGTTCTTGAAAGAGCAGTTTCCATTCTCAGGGCGGGGTGGGGGGGGGGGCTCCTTCCTCCTTATCTTCCATTTGTTCACTTCAGTTTGGTTTCTGCCTCTACCAGAGGGTTCTGAATCGAACCCTCCTTCTTGACACTTTCTTTTTTCAGTTGGTATTATTCTGATTCTTTTTTCCTCCTTTACTTCCTCCGTCTCCTCTAGTACTTCCACATTTCCCAGAATTGGAATTGAAATTCCCTAGAATTTGAACTCTACACCCCTCTTTATACTGTCCTGGGGCAGTGTGTTCTGTTTTATGGCTTTAAATACCACGTGTGTATCAATATTTTACCTCCTTCCTCAAATCCACACTCATGTATTTAACTCTCTATTGCATATCTCCATTTGGTTGTTCTCTAGAATCTCCACTTAATTTGTCTCAAACTGAACTAACCACCATCATTTGCACTTGCAGACCAGAATGGTGTTTCTGTCTCGGGGATTGGAACTAGCACCCATTACCTGACACCCTGGAAACTGCCTCTTTCTTCCTGTCTACCTCGCCACCTGCTCCATACTGCTCACTGGTGTCCCCAAATATTTTAAAAATTCATCTTCTTTTGTCTTTATTCCTAGTATTGCTGCTCTGGTTTTAGGTCTGTAACATATTTCATTTTTCAGTATTTTCCAACTGGTTTTTCTTCTCTGAACTGAACTGCCACCTAAATTTATTCTGCAGGTGGATGTATTTAAAATGAAGTCCTGAGCACCTCACTTTCCTGGTTAGGATTCTTCGTTGGCTTTCCATCACATGTGGGAGCAAATC
The DNA here is from genome assembly GCF_963455335.1 of Martes martes. NCBI lineage: Eukaryota > Metazoa > Chordata > Mammalia > Carnivora > Mustelidae > Martes > Martes martes. Next base: position 47,296,867 of record NC_137895.1, on the reverse strand, counting down.
CATCCTCCTTAGTATGGCATACAAGGCTTTTAGGTCACATGTTAGGCTTTTCATTAATTATTGTTGAGCTGAATTGGAACATTCCATGTGGATAGAGTTTTCAAGTAGGTTGTACCACCACCTGCATACCCTTGATAGCACGGGAGGTGCTGCCTTGACAGGTAGCCTGTGAAGGTGGCAAGTCGAAGAATGATTCTCTAGGGGTCCCTGGCCAGCTCAGTTGGTGGAGTGTGTGGCTCTTGATCTCTGGGCTGTGAGTTTGAGCCCCAAGTTGGGTATAGAGATTACTTAAAAAGTAATTTAAAAGAAACCCTTTAAAACCAAAACAAAACAAAAAGAATGATTTTTTTCTACTCCTTTGAAGAAATAGCTTAAAAACATTCCTTCAAGGGGCGCCTGGGTGGCTCAGTGGGTTAAAGCCTCTGCCTTCAGCTAGGGTCATGATCCCAGGACCTGGGATCAAGCCCCGCATCAGGCTCTCTGCTGAGCAGGGAGCCTGCTTCCTTCTCTCTCTGTCTCTGCCTGCCTCTCTGCCTACTTGTGATCTCTTATCTGTCAAATAAATAAATTAAAAAAAAAAATCTTTAAAAAAAAAAAACAAAAACATTCCTTTGAGGCGTTACCTTTTGAGGCAGAAGCTGCACTGGAGTGATCTCTTAGCGCTTCATAAGTTCAGGAGTGGGTCAGTGGTGAGGATGGATGTGTAATTTCATGAAGACTTTGTTTCCATCATTTATCCCTCTACTTAAAAAAAAATGTTTTTAGTAATCTTTTGTCTCTTTCTCATCCCATAATTTATTAAGCAGTTTCAGGCAATCCTGGTTCTGTTGCACTTAGGCTTTTCATTAATCATTGTTGAGCTGAATTGGCTTTATTGTGCTTTGCAGATACTGTGATTCTTACAAATTGAAGGTTTGTGGCAAACCTGCTTTGAGCAAGTCTGTCAACACCATTTTTCCAACAGCATTTCCTCACTTGGGGTCTCTGTGTCACATTTTCGTAATTCTCACCATATTTCAAATTTTTTCATTATTATTATATTTGTTATGATGATCTGGGATCAGGGATGATAACTTCCTGAAAGCTTAGATGATGGTTAGCATTTTTATTTTTATTTTTTTTAAGATTTTATTTATTTATCTGATAGAGAGAGACACAGTGAGAGAGGGAGCACAAGCAGGGGGAGTGGGAGAGGGAGAAGCAGGCTTCCTGCCGAGCAGGGAGTCCGATGCGGGACTTGTTCTCAGGACCCTGGGATCATGACCTGAAGTGAAGGCAACCACTTAACAGTTGAGCCACCCAGGCGCCCCACTGGTTAGCATTTTTAGCAGTGAAGTATTTTTTAATGAAGGTACATATATTGTGTTGTTAGACATACTGCTCTTGCACACGAATAGATTGTGATATAATGCAAACGTTACTTTATGGGCATCAGGGAACCAAAAACTTGATCTTGATTTGACTCACTTTATTGTGACACTTGCTTTTTTGCCACAGTCTGGAAGCAAACCAGCAATATCTCCAAGATATGCCTGTATTAATTTTTTTTTAAATTTTCCTTTATTTATTGGACAGACAGAGATCACAAGTAGGCAGAGAGGCAGGCAGAGAAACAGGAGGAAGCAGGCTCGGAGAAAGAGCCCGATGCGGGGCTCGATCCCAGGACCCCGGGATCATGACCTGAGCCAAAGGCAGAGGCTTTAACCCACTGAGCCACCCAGGTGCCCCAGCCTGTATTAATTTTTTTAAATTAAACCCTTATGGGCCACGTTATGTCAGGTGATATTCTTAGTGCCCTTGAAATTGGGAAGATAAGGTTCCTATCTTCAGATCACAGTGAAGTGAATGTTGAGACAGATAAACATCACAATAGAATGTGATAAATGCCAGGAAAGAGTCATGTTCATTTGATTGGGAAGACACTGGATGCCATCTAGCTTCCAGTTACCTGGAGTCCCAGACCCCCATCTCATTGTTCAGGACCCTTTCTGTGGTTTGACCATACTCGTGTTATAGCCGACCCTGTATTTCAGTCATCTTAGTCACCTCCCTTTTTTCTGAATGCGGTGCCACCTTTCATGATCTGCCATGACCTTTGTCTTTGCCTTCTCTGTACCCTTATCTATCTCAAGTACCTGTGTCTATTTTATGCTGAGAAAATAACTATTTTCTGTTCACCTTTTTAAGTACCAGCTCAGATAGTGCTTCCCACCTTGCTAACCCAGAAAGTTACTTGCTCCCTTTTCTGTGCCCACAGGACCCTTCTCATATTCTCATACAATGTTTAATCATAATGCGTTATGTTTACCTGTCCGTCTCTCCCTTTAAACTCATGACTCTTCAGAGGTACATACTGTGACTTAGTCATCTTTGTGCCTGGTTATTTGCTGGCATATTACTTAGAGTAAGCTGCCACATATGAGTCTTAATTAATTTACTATTTTACTTCTTTTGATTTGTTTACCAGTATACTTTTTCATCTGCTTAATACTTACACCTGCCAGCATCCTTTACCTTTGTTTAGTACAGTTCAGTCCAGCCAGCTCACAAGAGACATAGAGTACTGCTATGTGCTAGGTAACGTGTTAGGCATGGGAAATGCAAATTAGTTCTTGGGAAGGAGCTTGTGGTGGAGCAGGAGCTAGAGGTAAGTAAACAGATGATCTGTCACAATTTCTACTAAGGAAGCAATGTGAAGAATGCTGTGATACTGGGAAGCCAAGGATGCCTTGGGGGCTATGCAAGAAGTATAACTCTCCCAGTGGCTTGGAATCAGAGGAGGCTCCGTGAAGGAACTGCGCAGTTGGGTCTTGAGAAGGGAAAGGAGCAGCGTGGAAGGACGTGGAAGGACGTGGAAGGACAAGTTGCTCTGGGGGACTGTTGAGTGTGACTTGGGAGGGCTTGAAACAGACACAGAGTTCAGACCAAATCTGTAACTGGGGATGAGATTATAAAGAACCTCATGTCATACTGACGAGCTTCGAATTTTTTCCTAAAGGTAGTGAAGAGCCCCTGAAGAATTTTAAGCTGGTTTTATCAGATTTGTGTTTTTTAGTATCTAATAGCTTCTTGTGCTTCCTTCCCTTCCGCTTTCCAAATATTGTCATGTTCTTTCTGATTCTTCCCCTTTTTTTAAGTGATGTTTTAAATTTTTTCTTTGTTCATTTGGTGTTTTCCTGAACACTTAATGTCACTTATAATCTGTTATCTCTAACCTTGTGTGGGAAAGAAGGATTAGACAGACACACTCTATCAGTTTTGCTGATACTCTCTACGTTGAGTTACTCCTTGATTGTTGGGTTGTTTTTCTCTCTTAATGAACTCTTCCAAATTTGCTTTTGTGTCTTATTTACCAATCAACTTCTGCCTGGTGAGGTACATGAAGGATATACTGCAGTGAGTAATAAGAATCAAAATACCTTCCAACCTTGAAGTCCAGCATCCCTTTGGAAATTTATTAAAAGAGGGACATGAAATTTCTGATAAACCATTAAGGGTTAATTCCACGAATGACTTTATTTAAATAGTGTTCCATATGAGATGAGACCCTAATTTTTTTAAGATAATTTAAAAATAGGCAGACCTTTGCAAATTAAACTGGAAATTTGAGATTTCTATGAAGATTGCCTCACAAAATTATTTTCCTTGTCACTGAGCAGAGTTTACCAGCTGAGTGTGTGAAATCTAGCTTAGCCCTGTACCTTCTTGGGCTTAAATTTCCTCATCAGGATAATGCAGGCCTTGTATTAGATGATTTCTAAAGTCTTTTTCTGTTTTGTGATTTTTGTATCCTACATTTAATAACTTTTTCCAAATTATCTTTCGTGTAGTGCTCACATGGTCTTCTGAAGAAGCCATGGGTAGCTGTTGTAGCTGTCCAGATAAAGACACTGTCCCAGATAACCATCGGAACAAGTTTAAGGTTAGTAAAACTGGTTGAGTTCTATCTCTCTGCCTAGTTGGATGTCCTTCTTTTTCTCCACATAATATCTTACTTCCTCACTTTTATCTCTAGACTCTTCTTTTTCTCTTTGTGTCCACTCTGCCTTTTCTTGTTTTAACAAATGATGACAATATGTTCTTACTGACAGTGTGGAATCCTCTTTTACTTTCCCTTTGGTCCTCTTCATCCAATTAGAGCCATACAGTTCTAGTAAAATTTTTTTTTAAATGCCATTTTATAGGTGCCTCTTCAGTCTGGTCACCACCTCCCAGTCATTGCTTCATGCCTGGATAGTTTCTTAGCTGAACTCTGCCTTGAGTCAGTCACCTTTGTGATCCATCCTGCAGTTGACATCATATTAATCATCCTCTTTCATCATTCTAAAACTTCTGGTGTTCTGTTACCTAGAGCCCAGATGCTCCATTTCTTACCTCTCCACAGCCATTTAGTGTCTCTCGTAGTCTGACCTCAGGTTGTTACACATCATGGCCTCTGGATCACACAGACCCAGGTATAAGTCGAAACCCTGCTGCTTTGTAGCTTTGTGACTTGGGCAGGTTACCTTATCACTGTGTGTTTGTTCCAGTTTTGTACAGTGGAGAAAATATTATTACCTGCAATTTAGGATTGTTTTGAGGATTAAATGGGAAAATACTTGGAAAGCACTCTGCCAATCCCAGAAATACAGACTGTTTTCTCAAAATGTTACCGACTCCTCATAGTCTCTGGCCATTTTCAGAAACTCAGCAGTGCGAGGCCTGCCCTTCTGTGAACTCTGTGCTGGTCTTGTCTTGGTCTCTGAAACATACCTTCTTCATGTCTGCTGTAGCACTGCACCTTCAGGATATGCCCCACAACCCCTGACCTACCAGTTCTCTCCTGAGGCCCAGCCCAAGTCCCTCCTCCTCTCACGTGAAGGCATCTCCACCCACCCTAGGCCACACCTCCTGCCTTTTGCAGCCTTGGTTGCGCCCATTTGTCAGTTGCTCACATACAGCCTTGTATTGTTGACTTAATGTTTGTGTATCTGATACGCTCACTGGGCATGTGAGCTTCTTGTGGGTGGCACCAGGTCTTAACACTGCTGCATAGCCCATGCGCCACACACACCTTGGCTGGTGGATGGGCTAACAAAGGAATGAATAACTGAACCAGTCAGTGACAGTGCCTTTTACTGACAGACTGGCAAAATACGTGTATGACTGTCCAGCGGGAACATTAGGGTGGTACTAATTAAATTTTCTTTTTTAGGTCATTAATGTGGATGATGATGGGAATGAGTTAGGTTCTGGCATAATGGAACTGACAGACACGGAACTGATTTTATACACTCGGAAACGTGACTCGGTAAAATGGCACTACCTCTGCCTGCGGCGCTATGGCTATGATTCAAATCTCTTTTCTTTCGAAAGTGGCCGAAGGTGTCAGACTGGACAAGGTCGGTGGAGCCTTTAATTTTTTTTTCTCTCCAAACAGTATCACATTTGAAAATTGTTCTTTCAGTCATTCTATTTATAATGTTTAAATTAATACTTTACTTTTTTCCTGATAGGAAAAAAAAATCCCCCGACTAAGTGGATTGTTAAGAAAAGAGATGCAGTAAACCATGACTTCATTTATCAGGCATTTACTCAGCACATTCTCTATGTCCAGAATTTTGACTCATATTATTTAAGATTTTCAGTAGTTGAGTAGCTCCAGTAAATTGACTCTGTATCTTTACTGTCACAACTTCCTGGGGAAAGAACCTAAACTTTAGAGTCAAAGTGAACATGGTTTGGTTTTTTTGTGGCCTACTGCTTGATAGGCCTTGCACAAGTTACATGATCTCTGTAGAACATCAGATTTCTTGTCTGTCAGAAAGGAATGCTGATCCCTACTTTACAGAACTCTTGTAGTAATTAAACAAGGTAAGGATTGTAAACCATGGAGCGAGGCACCGACAAATGGTAAAGGATCACCTTGGTAATGGTGACTTGGGTGCCCCCTGCTGTTAAAAAGCAGACCAAAGGAAGTGTTCAAATCTTGTTTTTGTCTGCCTTGTTTTGGACTTAGGAAAATTATTCTGTGAATTTCCTTTTGGGTTTATGTTTTGAAACAGAGACTGTCATTAATTTATCAGACATTTGATTAAAAGACCCTTCTTCCTGTCAGTGCATAGAATGCTTACTTTACAGTTCTGTTCTTTGACAGGTGTTCCTGTATTTTTTTTTTAAAGCTACAGCTACCATTTTCCCCTTCTCTTTTATATTTATAGGAATCTTTGCCTTTAAGTGTGCCCGTGCAGAAGAATTATTTAACATGTTGCAAGAAATTATGCAAAATAATAGTATAAATGTGGTGGAAGAGCCAGTTGTCGAAAGGAATAATCATCAGACAGAATTGGAAGTCCCCAGAACACCTCGAACACCTACAAGTAAGTACCAGTTTTCCCTCTTGTATCTTGAATAATAGACATTCATAAACTTTGAATTATGGATATTTAATCTGTAACACCTTAGAAATCACCATTGGCTAAGATAAGTGTAATGGTTGTCAGTTCCTTTTTTTAAAGGTGCTAGAGCTGTAATTATAAATATTTTTAATATTTTAAGTAGGAAAATATTAAAAGTTCTATATTATCTAAAATGTGAATGGAAAGTTGGAGTGGAAGGAGGGTGTTGTTAGTACTCTGGTTTCTGTTGCGTCTTACCAGAAACACCTTGCTTAATTTTCTCAGCTTAGATTCCATTCTCATTCACTTTTATCTCTGTCCTCCCGCCTTTTCCTGCTTTTCTTCTTAAACCAATAAACAAAAACTCAGCTCCAGGGTTTGCTGCTCAGAATTTACCGAATGGATATCCCCGATATCCCTCATTCGGAGATGCTTCCTCCCATCCGTCAAGCAGACATCCTTCCGTGGGGAGTGCACGGCTGCCTTCCGTGGGTGAAGAATCTACACATCCTTTGCTTGTGGCCGAGGAGCAAGTAAGTGTGCGTTACTGTCTAATGGGATGACAGATTGGGTGGAATTAAAGCATTGCTGCGCTGATGCGTGGAAATTTCAGTCTGAATTTTAGCTTTCATTGTTTGACTTTTTTAGTGTAGAATCAGAGGAAACAGCATATATTTTCTAACATACACCAAATACGTACAGGTATGGAGGGAGACATAGCATCACAGCAGCCTGTGGACTCACAGGAGAGGTGCATCTGTAGGGAAAGACGGATAGAACTAATGGTCAGTTCCGGTTACAGTAACCTCCGATGGATCTGGAATTTGTATTGCTTTTTATATCAGTGCACTACTAGCAGCAAGGTAGCTTTCGTTGTCAGTGTTTGTATGAGGCTCTTTAATGTTTCTAACTATTCTGTTTTTCATTTGAGGAATGAAGTATTTGGTTGAACATCATCTGTATGTTAATTAGTTATTCTTATCTCTTGTAAACCAAATGGTCACATATCATTAAGAAATTTTTACTGTTTTAAAATCTGTTTCTCTGTGTTCTTTACATAGTAAATGAATTCTTAGTTACTATAATTACACTTCCCTCAGTTTTTGCATTTTTTGAATTTTTTCAAATTTTATGAATAGTCTTCCAAACTTTTTTTTTTTAAAGATTTATTTATTTGAGAGAGCGCGCACGCGTGCATACTTGTGAGCGTGGAGGGAGGGGCAGAGGGAGAAGGAGATAATTGCAAGCAGACCCCCCATGCTTCACCTCTACCCTGCCACCCGCCCAACCCCCCCCCCCAGCCAAGCCAGAAACCCAACACAGCGCTCAATCCCATGACCCCGAGATCATGACCTGAGCCAAAATCAAGAGTCGATACTTAACAGACTGAGCTACCCAGGTGCCCCTAGTCTTCCACAAACATTTTATATTGTTCCTCAAAAATACCGTTGACCTTTTCTAAATAGTGATGATTTCTTAGTAGGTTGCATTTATTTTATACCAATGTATTTTATAGAACTCTTATTAAATCTGGCAGGGTTTATCTCTTTATTTGGTCACATTATCTGCAAATCATGATAAATTTGTCTCTCTTTTAATGCTTGTTATTCCTTATTTCTAAATTATGTTTCAGTGCATTATGAGAATTTCTAAAAAAACATCAAAATGATAATCCCAATATGTTCCTGATTTTTTTTTTAAGATTTTATTTATTTATTTGTCAGAGAGAGAGAGAGAGAGCGCGAGCGAGCGTGCACTGGCAGACGGAGGCAGAGGGAGAAGCAGGCTCCCTGCCGAGCAAGGAGCCCGATGTGGGACTTGATCCCAGGACGCTGGGATCATGACCTGAGCCGAAGGCAGCCGCTTAACCAACTGAGCCACCCAGGCATCCCTGTTCCTGATTTTTTTTTTGACAGAATGCTTTTCATGTATCAAGTACAACATAATGTGTTATTTTAGAGTAGTTATTCTGTATTTGTTTTTGTTTTTCTTAGATTTTTATGTATTTATTTGAAACGGAGAGGGAGAAGCAGACTCTCCACTCTGAGCAGCGAGCCTGACTTGGGGTTCAGCCCCAGGACCCTGACATCATGACCTGAGCCGAAGGCAGGTGGTTAACTGACTGAGCCACTCAGGCACCCCTAGAGTTATTTATTCTTTTATCAAGTAAAGAAAGTGTTTCCACATTCCTCCTCTCTCCCCACCTTTTTATTAGTGAAAAACAAGGACAAAAGCTTTGAAGGAGAGAGAAAGTTAATCGATAAAATTTAACTGATATGGTCAGCCTTTTATTGGTTATTGATCCACTCTTCTGTTTTGCTTTAGGTACATACCTATGTCAACACTACAGGAGTGCAAGAAGAGCGGAAAAACCGCACAAGTGTGCATGTCCCATTGGAGGCAAGGATTTCGAATGCTGAAAGCAACACACCAAAAGAAGAACCAAGTCGTGTTGAGGACAGGGACCCTCAGATTCTTCTTGAACCCGAAGGAGTCAAATTTGTCTTAGGACCAACCCCTGTTCAAAAGCAGTTAATGGAAAAAGAGAAACTGGAGCAACTTGGAAAAGACCAAGTCAGCGGAAGTGGTGCCAATAGCACAGAATGGGACACTGGATATGACAGTGACGAGCGAAGAGATGCGCCCTCTGTTAACAAGCTGGTGTATGAAAATATAAATGGGTTATCTATCCCTAGTGCCTCAGGGGTCAGGAGAGGTCGTCTGACATCCAGCAGTACCTCAGATACCCAGAATATCAACAACTCAGCTCAGAGAAGAACTGCATTATTAAACTATGAAAATTTACCATCTTTGCCTCCTGTTTGGGAAGCCCGCAAGCTTAGTAGGGATGAAGATGACAATTTAGGACCAAAGACCCCATCTCTAAATGGCTACCATAATAATCTAGATCCAATGCATAACTATGTAAATACAGAGAATGTAACAGTGCCGGCAAGTGCTCACAAAATAGAATATTCTAGGCGTCGGGACTGTACGCCAACAGTCTTTAACTTTGATATCAGACGCCCCAGTTTAGAACACAGGCAGCTCAATTACATACAGGTGGACTTGGAAGGCGGCAGTGACTCTGACAACCCTCAGACTCCAAAAACGCCTACCACTCCCCTTCCGCAAACCCCTACCAGGCGCACAGAGCTGTATGCTGTGATAGACATCGAGAGAACTGCTGCTATGTCAAATTTGCAGAAAGCGCTGCCGCGAGATGATGGTACATCTAGGAAGACTAGACATAATAGTACTGACCTGCCCATGTGAGCCTGGAAAGCGGTACATTGTTTGCACCTTTGTGAAGTTTTAACCAATGAAGATGCAAGTGCTTCATTGTCATTTCTAAACACTAACTCCTTTTATAGACTGATAAGATTTTTTTTCTGAATATTTCCTGTGCTTCTTTAACTAAAGGGAATTAATGTAGAGCAGGTACTCATTAAAGAACACTAATTTCAGTATGTACTACTCATTACTGTACAGCAGCATTCCCATTTTCACAGTGCCTATTTAAAATGAGAGTTGAAGTGAGTGACATGCTGGTTGGTTTTTATCAGTAGTCTGGACTTACGCATATCATTCATGTCTAAGTCATGGTTGGCATTTAAAACATTTTATAAAGCCTCTTGATAATGTGCATTGCTAACAGATAACTCTAGGCGTTGAAAGTAATATTTGTAGATTCACTATTCATGGTATATGGCCTCCAGCATGTAACATGAGGAATCCTGTATTTCATTAATTGTAGGCTTTTTGACTTGAGCCAAAACATGTAAAGGAAATAGAAGTACCACACCTCCTTATATACCAGTCAGTTCCTTTGCCTTCTGCGTTATTAGGAAGAGTCATGCGCCCGGGAATATGGTTTGCTCTTGGTGTGTTGAAAGGCAGGAAGGAGACAAGATTTTCTGTTTACTCATCTCATGATGTCATTTGAAGGGCATGCCCAGATATCTTAATCAGAATTACACTAGACTCAAGAAATCAGTCTCAGGTCACTTTACCCAAAAACATTTGGAAATCTGAACCACGATCTCCTGCAAGTTTCTCTCCTGTAGATTATGAACAGTGACATTGTTTTCTGGAGGCGTTTGTGCCATTAGGTTGCCATTTACCTTCAGTTTTTCCTTTGGTGTTTGGGATGTCTAATTTTGTTGCTTAATGTCTTTTTTTCCATTTAAAGTGTTAGAGTTTGTATATAGTTTTGAAATTGGATTATGTGTTCATTGTCGTTTCGTTTGCATTTTTGTCAAATTGTGGTTTTGAAGGTTCATTTGGAACTTACTGTTATTCTATAACAGGGTTGCCCTTGTCCAGTATTTATTTATATGCTGTTTACTTTTCAAGTTGATGAAAACATTCGCTCAATTTGAAACTTCACTTGTGTCCATAGATGATCTCTTTAACAGCCGAGGAAAAAAGGAAGCTACTTTTAACACGCAAAGTTCCCTACAGGTACTGTGTTCTCTCTGTGGGCATCCTCCCCAGCACTTTAGCAGTGATTCCCTCGTCACGCGGCTGCAATTATATTTTGCCCACAGTAGTGCTCCTCAGCTCTGCTCTCCTTTCACTCGTGGCTGGAGCTTCGGCTATCCCTTGATTCCATTAGAATGTTAGGAGTGTTGCCAGCATAGCAGGTACAGTGGAAGTCTTAGAGCAATGAGATTGTGTCATAATTTAGGATTTAGAATGAATTGAAGTTTATATAAACTGAAGAGAGTCCATAAGTCCTTAACTCTTGGAAAATCAAGAGTGTTCCAGTTTCTCAAACGCTAGAGAAGACAAGGGACAGTACAGTGGAAAGGCTAGGTTCCTGTTTTCTCTAAATATGAGGAAGTTTGAGATCATGATTTGGATCTCTCTGCCAGATGTAACTAAGGTTAATTGAGCATGAAAAGGTGTCAGTCATAGAGCACCCAACCTGATGAGTAAATAATTATAGGACAGTGGATGGATTAGCAGAATAATAGAGTGGGACCATTATAAAGAAAATAAATTATTAAAGGCGTCTTTATTATTTTCAGTGCCATTGGTTTATGTGCATAGCAGAATTTTCTTTCTTCTTTTTTTTCTGTGAACTTGGTGCTTAATAAAGTGTTCCCTGTTCTCTAAAAAGAGAGCAGTGGTATAGGTGTGCGGTTTCCATTTTTAATATATTGTTCCATTTATGCTTTCTTCTGAGTAGATTGCTAATTGTGCCAAATTTATGTGATGGTTTTTGTAATGTGGAATAAGAATTATGATGGAACCAGTACATGTGGTTTTCTCCAAAACAAGCAGTCAAGACAGAACCTCCAAATGAAAGGGCTGACCTGTTGATTCATTTTGGAGGTTGGATACTTTATTTTCTTTCTTTTCCTCATTATTTTCATTTTCCTTCCAGATTCTAATTAGTTTTTATGTATTTTAGGTAGCTCCAATATAATCATTGCAGGTTATGCTTTAAATACTGTGTGCTTTAAAAATGAAAATGGGACCAATTTGTCTGCTAAGAATTTGATTTTAGGTACTATGAGTATTAGGAAGATGTATACAACTGGTGTTTATTTCTAGATGTCTCTGGAAATCACCTGTGTTCCTATTTAATAAAAAGTAATGTAGAACACTACTTGTCCTTTGCAGTAGTCTAGTCATGGGCATTAAGCTCTGTCCTGGAAGAATGTACCTGTTACTAGGTGCATTTTAGAATGAGATATTTTATTGGGATATAATTGTAGCCATATGTTTCAGATTTTCTGAGACAGACCTAATTTTAGATATTCTGTTCCCTTTGGTAGACCATGGGATCCCACTTTTTGGTTTTGGAAATAGAATCATCGTTCATATGCTTTCCCCCCAATAGAGTCCTCTTTTATCCATACAGGTGGTAACAGCTTTTTATCCCAGATCAGAGGTTGGAAACTGATATGGGTATTACCTGTGTTTTTCGTCATGTCTTTTACTTCCCAGTTTCATCTTCCTTTAAAAATGAAAATATGGTGCCTTCCCTCCCTCCAGGAAGATTGGCAAATAGTTCCTTTTATTTACTGCTGCTGTGGAGTGATGAGATATGCACTTTACTCTTGAAGACTCAGCAAAAAGCTTTTCACTTCCCAGTATATCCAGAATAGATCACATTTGGGACTTATGAAAATTTGCCAAGCAATCTTTGTTTTTTATAGATACTAATGTTGACCCCACAGTTCAATGTTATAAGTCAAGCTAGTCTTTGTTTATTCCTCCCCTCCTCAAAAAAATCTGTGGCACAACATATAAAAATGTACCTCAATAATGTTCTATTAAAAATGGGACAGGGGCCTTATGTTTTCATAATTTCCCAATAATGTGCCACCATATTTTTGCCTCAAGGTAAAGGTTTTAACAAGCTAAAAAGTACTTCCCACTCCCCGCTGTGCTGTTCCTAACCCAAAATGCCCAAGTGTTTTGTGCAATGTGTAGTGTGTGTGTATAAATATATATATATATGTATATGTATATACATATATATGTATATATCTCCTTGAAATAGACATACCATCAGAGACAACATTCAGAAGTAACTGATGTATTGGCATCTTGTTCATATTTCTGATATGTGAGGTATACGGTACTAATTACCTTTTCCCTGATGTTTGCCAAATTTGAATAAAGGCATTGGTACGAAATTACAGAATGTATAGGAAATGTTTTTGGCTTGAAAAACTAACAGATATTTATGACATACCACAGTATACTCTGCCCAAACCAGCACCCTATCTATCCTGTTCTTTACATCCCTACTCCCCATTCCTACTTCCTCATTTTTTGGTATAACACAATTCTTTTGTAGCATCAATACAATTACAATTCTATGACAATTGGACAATAGTAGCATGGAAACGGACTGGTATTAATAGTACAGTAGTCACCGGTGTGCCACATTTGCATTAGTAAATGCAAAATATACATTTTATAAAGGAAAAATTTTGTGTTACGTTTTTTATTTTCATTACATTGTATAATACTGTAAGATTATTGTATGTCCTAATTTGCATTATAAATGTTTTTTTCCTACGTAAAGGCATAAATATAGCAACTTTGTATAAAGGTAGCTTGTTAGATTTTTAATTTTTTCTTTTATAAAAATTGTCTAACAGTGGGACTACCATTGCCAAATTGTATATGAAATAGGAATTTTATCCCCTATGGTTAATTTCTTTTATAAACATTCCATATTTCTCTAATAAAAGACATAAGTGATACTGTACTATGCATAAATTGTATATTAATGCTGTTTAATATCAGCATTTTAAATTTTGGTTTGCATTTTTAATATTGGCAAAATTTACCACTGTTGATTAAACCTTGTTGTATATGTAACAACATCTTTTGCCCTCTATCCCTTCCCACCCTTTGTTCTCTGTTTCTCCCTATCAGTGCCAACTTCATACATTTTGTAGCATGGCAATAAAATATAACTTTTACACTGAGGCCAAGTGTGGCTTTTTGGAGGACGTGGAGCTGGGAGGATTGCCCTCTAGTCGTTCTTTGCATATGACTTTTTGCCATATAAACCATATCTCCAGGCATGAGAAGTTATCTCATATATGATGTAAACATGCTTTTAAGGACAAGTGTGAATGTGCTTTTAAGCTTAATTTTTGTCATAACAAATAAGAACTAATTTTTTTATCTTTGGAAAAGTCACAGTTCTTGGAGTACAATCAAACCTTTATTAACTGGAGTACTTAAAGAATAAGCTAATAATTGAATTTAGTTCAACAAGGGCTAAGCAACACATTTTTTAAAATCCTTATTTATTGTAGAGTATTAGTATACTGTCCTAAAAATTATATGTAAAATACGGTTTAATCTTAGATGATTTAGAATCTTGCAATGCCTTACTGTTGTCATTCTGGCATAAATTTCCGTAATGAGGTACTCAAGTTGATACTGGAATCTGAGCTGACTATACACTGACCTTAAGCATTCATGAAAAACTGCTTTGTTGAATAAAATCTGATTGGAGTTCTTATGGTTACTTTCCCCTTCTTGCCGAAAGTAGATTGCAATAAAACCCCAATAAAAGTTTGGTTGGATACCTATTTAAAGTTTTCCTGTATTTATATTTCAATACATTTCTTAAAACTTTATGATAAGAGGTTTTATTTCTTAGTCTCCTATCATTGCCTCCCATTTTCAAAGCGATCGTGTAATGAATGGGTTAAAAGACCATGTTTCATCAAAGTGAAATGAAATGGTAAGTGTTTGACAGACTCTCTCACTGTTTTATCCATGTGGCCATTCAAACTAGTAGTTCTCAGCTTTGAGACTCCAAACCTATTTTTGGGTCACAGCATGAGCACTGCAAAGCCTATTTGGGTACAGCTCAAGATGGAGATCATTTAAACAATGGAGGGGTAGACGAGTCCATGTATGATTGGCTGCTTACTGTGTGCCAGACACCATGGATCCCATAGATTGGTTAAGATGTGGCAGAGATGGCATCTTGGGAAATTAGAGCATTTGTTCTCAGAAATTTAAAACTTCTTTGGATTATTTCTGTATTTTTCTTTTGAGTTTCTTTGAAGACAGTAGCCATTCACATGTTATTCTTATTTAATGGATGAGCACGAACTAGGTCCTGTGCTACCAATAAATATAGCAGTCCTTTTGCTCAAAAGTTTAGAATTGCTTTTCTAATGGGGGCAGTGCCCTTCCGCCCCGCCCCCACCCTGGAGAACTAAGCCCTGAGACAAAATATAATAAATTCTTCTGATACTTCTAGAATGGTACTAGCCATATACCTTAGGAGCATTGAAAAAAACTGTTACTCCAATTATTAATAAAAGTGGTATGATAAAGACACACACAAAGGAAGGGCATCGAACTCAGTCTAAGAGTGGAGATTTTCAAGAAAAACCTAGAGAAGGTAATCCCTAAGGTGTCTGATGAGAGTCTTCGTAGATTTAGAGCAGGAGAGGAAAGGATGCCTTAGGGAGAAGGAATAAGGTACAAAGGCACAGTTGTATATAACTATACATAGATCATGGTTGTTCAGTGGTGACAAGGGGTTCCATATGACGAGCATAGATTGCAAAGACAGGGTGGGGGATAGAGGAGGAGGAAGAAATGAGAGCACAAAGGTGTAGAATACGAAGGAATTTTTGTTTTAATCTAAATGAGGTGAGAATTTGGAGGATTTTAACCATTGGAGGAACAACAGTTTAGAAAGATGACTCTGACATCAACATAGAGGAACACTGGAGGGTGTGACATTGTAATGAAGCAGGGAGATTGATTTAGGCTCTTACAAAAATGGAACCTAAACTGGATAAATGCCTCTTCAAAGGCATTGTTGAAAGAGTATTTACAGGCAAGGTACTGCTGTGCAACAAACCACCCTAAAATAGAGTGGCTTAAAGCATCGAATCCTGTTATTTCTCCCATTGCTATAGCTATAGATAAGGGTGAGCAGACCTTGAAACCCATCCAAAGTTACAAGACTAGTAAACAGAGGAGCTGAAATCCAAACCCAGGCAGCCTGGTCCCAGAAGCGGAGCGTTTGATCCCTTGGGTACAAGGGTGACACCAAAGGAAGTCGGAAAGGTGAAACACATGCAAAGGGGAAAGGACAGATTGCCTAGAGTCCCCAAATAAGGGGTCTCCTGGTTGTTTCTGTCCTAGCTCCAAATGTCCTAGCTCCTAGTTTCTATCCTCCATCCAAATGCCCCTGGCTATCCCCCCAACTTCGCTAAATTCCAGAAGGGAGGGGCATTGATTGGTTTCTCCATCACCCACAGTCTCGGGCTTAGGTAAATCTCAGGCCTACGGGAGGAGATAATGTTTCCAGGTTAAGTGATTTGGTCTACAATGAAAACAACCCTTTTTAATATGGTGCAGGCATCTCAGCTTCTCACTGCGACTCTTCTCAGTACATGATTTGGGATCTGCCCCATTAAAGTGCATTTCCTGCAAGAAGAGCAAGTTTTCAAAATCTTGATATATTTAAAACAACAATTTGTCCAATCTGAACACCACTTTTCATGATGGACCTTGAGAATAGTGTAAACCAGGGTCAGCACATTTTTTTTGGAAAGGATCAGATAATAACTATTTTAAGCTTTATGGGCTAGACAGTCTGTCACAACCATTCTGCTATTGTATATAATTCTGTATCGCGCTGCACAGTATAAAAATGAGTGGGCTGGGGCAGCTGGCTGGCTCAGTTAGAAGAGCATGTGACTCCTGATCTCAGGGTCATGAGTTCAAGGCCCACTTTGGGTGTAGAGATTACTAAAAACAAACAAACAAAAAAACAACTTTAAAAATATATACATTAGGGGTGCCTGGGTGGCTCAGTGGGTTAAAGCCTCTGCCTTCGGCTCAGGTCATGATCGGGGATCCTGGGATCCAGCCCCGCATAGGGCTCTCTGCTCAGCGGGAAGCCTGCTTCCTCCTCTCTCTCTGCCTGCCTCTCTGCCTACTTGTGATCTCTGTCTGTCAAATAAATAAATAAATAATCTTAAAAATATAAATATACATATATATATTAAACAAAATGGGTATGCTTGTGTTCCAACTAAGCTTTATGGACACCAAAATACAAGTTTCATATAACTTTAATGTATCACGAAATAGTCGTCTTTTTTTGCCCCAATCATTTAAGAAATGTAAAACACATTAACTCTCTAGCCATAAAAAATAGGTGGGAGGTTAGATTTGGTTCCCTCCCAGTAGTTTGTCAACCCCTGATGTAAACTAACCCTCTTAAATTATATCTGAAGAGTTAAAACAATTAAAAATTGTAAACATCTACCCATTTTTTAAAAATTGTTATGTTAGTCATCATACAGTATATCATTAGTTTTTGATGTAGTGTTCCATGATTCATTGTGTACTTAACACCCAGTGCTCCATGCAATCCATGCCCTCCTTAATACCCATCACCAGGCTCACCCATCCCCCCCACAGCCCCTCCCTTCTAAAACCCTCAGTTTGTTTCCTGGAGTCCATAGTCTCTCAGGGTTCTTCTCCCATTCTGGTTTCCCCCTTTCATTTTCCCCTTCCTTCTAATGTCTTTCATGCTATTCCTTATGCCCACAAATAAGTGAAACCATATGATAATTGACTTCCTCTGCTTGGCTTATTTCACTTAGTGAAATCTAACAATTACCAGTAAGTCCAAGCATTTGCTAAGTGATCAATTATTCAGAGGGAGAAAAGAATATCAGTAGATGATATAAAACTAAAAAAAAAAATTTTTAAGCACATTTTACTGTAACCGTCCTAGGCAGTCAACTTGGAGTTAAGTAGAAAATTTTGTTTTTAATAAACTGGAATATTTGGAATCAATCTTGGTCTCTACCAACACATTATGTAAAAGTATATTAGTCATCTCTACTAGTGGAGGGGAAAAGAACGAGTGAAATGTGATACATGAAAATGAGCAAGCAGGGCAAAGATAAAGTAAATGTCTCCATCAGAGTACACAAGACTTTGTCCTAGACAGTCAACGTCCAGTTAAAAGACACTTTAAAGTTCAATGAAAGGAATGTAACACTTCCTCGTAACTCAATAAATAACGTTTAAAATTAAAATCGCAATAGAAATATTTGGTAAGGTAACCACAATCCCAGAACCTCCACAAACTGAAAAAGCTGAATGCGCTTGCTTCTGAGGAAAGAAGTGGTGAGGTCGGTGAATTATTTTTCGTTATTAGCATATAACACTTTGAACTGTGTATATGTGGTACTTTAAGGCAAATTTTTAAAGATAAAATTTAAGAAGAATTAAACATGCGAGCAGAAACTCCGTTGTTATAGCAACCCCGCGTCGCAGCGTCCCTTTTGTTCTTCGGGTGTTCTACTCCCGGGCTCCACCCAACACGTCAGATCCTCCCCTCCCTCGTGCGGAGCGGATGCCGCAGGGGGCGGAGCGCGAGTCAAAGCCCCGCCCCCCAGTGTGAGGAGCGGAGTTTCTGACCGCGGTCCTCCACTCAAAACCGGCACCCCCTCCCTTCCCCCAGGGGGCGGTGCCAGGCCGGAGCTGCGCGCCCGCCGGGGCTCCGCCCCATGCAGGAGAACGTGTGCCGTCATTTCCGGCTTCTCTTCCCTCTGGTCCCGGGCGTGAGCTGAGGGTTTCGCGTGTGTGCCGAACTCCTCGGAACCATGGTGAGCCCGGCCTCGCTGGCCTTCTCTAAACCCTGCCGCGTCTCGCCGCGCCCTGCCTCCCGCTGCCCCTTCTGTCCTCCCATGGCCGCAGTCTCATGTGTGTCCCGGAGACCGTCGCACATGGCGCGGGCCGCGGCGTGTGGCCTGTGCCGGGCCTGTCGGCGAAGCCCTCTATACCTAACGGAGACGTGTGGGCCTCCATGCCCGCGTCTTGTGCCGACTCGGCCTCTCCATAGTCTCAGGACCCGAGGCCGGGGGGTCAGCCTGAGAGGAGAAATTTCTAGTGCCCCGGGCGGGTCGGCGCGACAGGCCCCGCCCTCACTCCTGGGGCGGGGCCTGCGGCAGCAGGGCTGGAAGAGCTGGAGGGTGAAGATGGAGGCGAGTCGGCCGCGTTGCTTCGCCCGCCTGGCAGTTGTTGGCGCGAGTGGCCTGCACCCCCTGCCTGCCTTATCTTTAAAGTCATCTTAAGTCTTGCCGTATTTAACAGTCACTCTTTTTGGTGTATAATTTTTACTCAGAGTACTTGTAGACCCCAAAGGCAAACCCTCCTTGCTGTACAAGTTGTATAAGTCCCTCACGCCCCCTTAGTAAATGAACGTCCCAGTGATGGAGAACGTCATTTGTTTGAAAAAGTAAAATTAAATTTCTTTTAAATATGTACATGTATTTCTGGCGGAATGCATCTATACGCGTTTAATAATCGGTATTCAAACTGATTGTTTATTTTTCCCTTTTAGGCGTCCCTTTCCCTCGCACCTGTTAACATCTTCAAGGCTGGGGCTGATGAAGAAAGGGCAGAGACTGCTCGTCTGGTAAGCCTTGTTCTCCCATTCTTTTAAAGATCCAATTGAACTTTAGGAATTTTAAGACTGTAAAATTGATTTTTACTTTTCAATCTCTGATTTTTACTCCAGTCTTCTTTTATTGGTGCCATCGCTGTTGGAGACTTGGTAAAGAGCACATTAGGACCTAAGGGCATGGTAAGAAAAACAAGGAATCTTTATGTTTTGATACTGCTTTACAGCCGTTTTTGGAAATCTAGTTAATAGCTCACTTTTTTGGGATGCCTATATGCATAAGACATGGATATATTCTCCTTCCTAAAAATCAAAACAGTACTCCTACAGCTAAAGTCCCCTTGGGTCACCATCCTCAATC